>NW_004567130.1:12578015-12611683 GCF_000260355.1 Condylura cristata
TAAATCTTTTTAAAAGCCTTAAAAAATTCTAGAGAAAAATCATTGATTTACAACATTGCAAATATTTTGGGGACACAGTTTCACACCTTGTTGAATGTATGTTACTACACTATGCCTGCCCACCACCAATGCACCAATAGTCCTCTCCACCAGTCTCCAGGCCTCCCCCACCTCAGTTCTTCGGTTAGAGCCCAAGGGTTTGTTTATGTCTGTTCCTTTGCTTAGTTTCTTTATATTCCACATATGAGTGAAAGTATCCAGTATTTGTCTCTTCTTCTGCTTTATTTTGCTTAGAATAATAGCCTCCAGTGGGTTTACATTCACGATTGCCTTCTTTAGAAGACAACTGTTGTTGGAGGTAAAGGAACCCTCATACACTGCTAGTGGGAATGCAAACTGGCCCACTATGGAACGCTGTGTGGAGGTTCCTTGGAACACTAAACATGGATCTACCATATGACCCAGCGATTTTACTCCTTAAGAATCTACCCAAAGGACACAAAAACACTCATTTAAATGGAAACCTATGCTCCTATGTTTATTGCAGCACTGTTTACAATGTCAAGATATGGAAACAACCCAAATGCTCCAAAATAGATGAATGGATTAAAAGGTTGTGGCATATACAATGAAACATTACTCAGCAATCAAAAAAGATAAACTCAGGCCCTCCCTGGTGGCGCAGCGGGTTAAAGCTCAGCACTAAGAAGCTAAAGCCACTTCTTCACGAGTTCGATCCCCGCCCCGAGGCCAGCCACGTGGCGCAGCAGACCCCTCCTGTCTCCCGGCTGCTTCCCTCAGCAGTGTACTTCATCAATCTGCCTGTTGTGCTCCCCACTCTGTCTCTGGTGAATTCTCTCACCACCTCTGGCCTGTACCCCAGTTTCTGTATGCACAAATAAATAAATCTTTAAAAAAAAAAAAAGATAAACTTCCATGCCATTTACAGCAACATGGATGGAGCTAGATGGGATTATGCTAGCCAAAGTAAGTCAGAAGGAAAAAGATAAATACCAGATGGTCTCACTTATGTGTGTAATATAGGGAAACCGAACAAAAAGGTCAAGAAAAAGTCAAAACTAGCAAGCTGACCAAAGAACTAAAGCATCTATCAAAGGTAGGGGAGTGATGGGGGGGCAAAACAGGGGTGAGATGGATGAACACAAGGGAATATGGTAATGGTTCATGGGTGAGACAGTGGCAGGAGAACTACAAGAGACACAATGGTAGAAGAAAAAAATTTAATTAATTAAAAAATGAAAACATTTGCTCAAAAAAAAAAACACAACTGGTGTTTCTAAGATTTAGTAGATTCCCTTACAATATATATTTATATGTACATGTGCATATCCTAAACATTTTAACTCATTTTAATTACAACTAAATTAGTGTGACCTTAATATCCTTCAAAACATAATTTAAAAATTGTGTAACATTTGATATTATTGTGTTGAGCCACACCCTTATTATCAGGAGCTTAATTTTTTTTAATTACAAAGAATGTAATGAAGATACATATTGTGAGAATTTCCTATTTACTCACAATAAGATCCTGCAAGTGGAATTACTGGATTAAGAAGTGTATTATCAAAACCTGCTGTATACTATCAATTTACCTTCCTAAAAGACTATACCATAAGTAGTTATATGTGGATACCTATTGTTTTTATTTGTTTTGAGTTTAAAGGCTTTTGAGATGGTTATAACTAGAAATCAATTAGCATTATATTAAATGTTTGGTTTTATTCCCTTGTAAGGCTAGCATTGTTTGTTTTAACAAGTTTCACATACACTACCCTCAACATTTACTATGAAAAATTTCAAACATACAGAAAGGTTGAAAGAATGCTACAGTGAATGCATCTATAACACACTGCCATAATTCTAGAGTTAAAATTCTGCTGGATGTGCTTTGACATGTATTTTTTATTCTTTCTCCCTCCGTCCTTCCCTCAACCTCAGAAGACTTACTTCGTTTATTAGTGTCTGCAAGTTTTTTAACGTATTTCAGTTTTTCCAATAACTCCCTATGTAGATGCCTGACATTTGTCTTTGTCGTGCTGACTCAGTTTACTGCACAAAATTCCCTTGAACTCCTTCCACCTTGCTGTAAGTGGCAACATTTCTTCTTTCCTTGTATTATTCCATTGTGTAGATTTACTTTTTAAAAATTTTTAATTTATTTTTGCATAGAAGAACTGGCGTACAGGCCAGAGATGGAGGTGGGGGGCAGAGTGGAGAACAGAATAGGTGGATTTACTGAAATACACTGCTGAGGGGGGCAGCTAGGGAGATAGGAGAGGTCTGCGGCACCAAATGCAGGTAAGCGTCATGGCCAGCATGGAACTCTGGCCATAGAGATAACGCTGACTTAACCCCCAGGCCACCAGGGAGGGCTCCATGTTTCTCCTTAATCCAATCCTCTGTCAGTGGACAGTAGGTTTCCATATCCTATTATATAACTGAAACTTCCTTTTTATCTACTTTTAAAAGACTTTTATTTGAACTGGGGTGCAAGCCAGAGGTGTATGGGGAGGTGAGAGGATTCACCAGAGTCAGAATGGGGAGCAGAACTGGCAGATCTACTGAAATCCACTGCTGATGGGAGCAGCGGGTAAACAGGAGAGGTCTGCTGCGTCACACGGGTCAGCTCCCTGGCCAGGGATGGACCTCATGCGCAGTGGCTGTGGATATCTTCACAGTCCTGAGACTTAATCTCTGCGGCACCAGGGAGGCCCCCACATATGATTTCCAATGATGCACATCGGAAACTTACACAATGTTGTAAAGCATACGTCGACTGGAAAAAATAACCTTGCGATGCAAGGTCTTGTTTTTGTAATATCCGCAGGCTCGGAGCGCAATGGGCTGCGACATCCCCTGTAAATGAAAAGCGCCAATGTGGTCATCTACCAGAACTCCCAAGCTCCTGAAGGACTCAGCACAGAGGCTGGGAGGAGGGCTCTGGCCTCCCTGGGTAAGGATTAAACGTGAAAACTGCAGAAAGCACTTCCTACCGATAATTACAAGTTATGATTCTTTCACTTCCTCCAGCCTCAGATAAAACTCCAAGCCCAAGCTCTGGAGCCCATGTCAGGGTCATACCCCGAGCAATGGCAAACTGGGGAAGGGTGGCCAGGGAGCTACTGACCTGCGGCCGCCCGCGACAGCCGGGCCCAGCCAGCCTCCGCGGAGCCGTCCGGCCGCGGCGGGGGCCCCCCGGCGGCGCGGTCCGCCTCTGCGTCCCGCAGGCAGAGTGAGAGACTGCGAGGCCCACTTGGCGCGCTACCCGCAACATCCCAGTGAGTGCTCACAAAAGCTTAAGGTAAGCAGCACCACAGTCTAGGAAGCCTGAGTCACGGGCGCAGGTCCGCGCAGAAGGAAGTGAACTGCCTCCGGGAAGTGACTCCAACTGCCCCAACTTCCAAACTCTCTCCGGCCGCCCAGGGCCCGTCGGTACCAAACGAGGGCGCCCGCCTTCGCGCACGCGCGGTTTACGCCGTCGCGTCCCCTTTAAGAGGACACCTTTTGCCTCCTCCGACCCCAGCGCTTCCGCTCCGCGTTCCCACAATGCAGTGCGGCTGAGCGCCTCCGAACCCGCCGGGACGCTGCGGGGGGACCCGGGCTGAAGCGGCGGCGGCGGCGACGTGGGCTGCGGCAGGCCCGCGGCGAGGGGCGGTGCGGATGTCGGGCTGGGCGGACGAACGCGGCGGCGAGGGCGACGGGCGCATCTACGTGGGGAACCTTCCGACCGACGTGCGCGAGAAGGACCTGGAGGACCTGTTCTACAAGTACGGCCGCATCCGCGAGATCGCGCTGAAGAACCGGCACGGCCTCGTGCCCTTCGCTTTCGTGCGCTTCGAGGACCCCCGGTGAGGCCCCCTGCGATCGCCCGCGGAGGCCCGAGGCCAGGGCCCCCGCCCGGCCTCCCCTCCCGTATCCCCCCGCCTCTCGGGTGCCCCTCCCCTCCCCACCCCTTCGGCGCAGACCCCCTCGCGGCGCCCCCGGGTGGAAGTTGGAGCTTCCTCACCGCAGGCTTTGGGCCGTCCTCTGCTCCGTCGTCACTTCCTCTGCTACTATCTTATTATTTTACTAAGAAATACAAAAGGTGGGCCTTTTGGAGACTGAGGCCCACCCCAGACGGGCCTCAGGAGTGGTACGAATGACCCTTCTCTCCCTCGCGGCAGGGGAGGCAGCTAAAGGGGCAGCAGCCCAGGGCTTGGGAACCCTGGCCCCGGAACCAGCGCGGGAGCGCCCCGGGGGAAGAGCAGAAGTAGTCGCTCGCCCGCACCGCTCCCCTCCCCCCCGGCCGGAACTAGCCATTTGCGGGGAGCTGACCGGGATGTGGAAGCCTTAGGAGATCGGAAAGCGTCTCTGTGAAGGAACCGACCAGCCTCCTCTTGCACTTCACTCTATGAGGCCGGGGCCTGGCTTTTTAAAAGCATCAGGGACTTGGAAAAACTTCTAAAACTGCCCGAGGGGGATCAGTGATTTCATTCCCCACTGCTAAAGAGGGGAGCACCATTAGATGCTAAAGGCCCAAGGATTTGGAAACTCTGGAGCCCTAAACCGGCTCAAAGGAGTCAGCGGTGTTTGCAACCATTGCTGGCTCTCTGGCCAGAAAAAAGCCTAGGAATTTTCAAAACTGTGGCTGGTGATTTTTAGAAGTCAGGTGTCTGTTCATGTAGGAGGACCAGTGAGGAGCAAGCTCTGAGCCTGTGGGTGGCCCTCATAGCCAGTGACATTGGCAGAAGGTGAAGATTTCCAGAATCTATAACCTGACTGCCTGAAAGGGGGGGAGGGTGGTGTTGCTGAGAACTGGGGGCTGATCAGCATAGACAAGTGGACTTTAAAAAGACTGGCTTTGGCTTGCACCCTGGTCTTTGCTTACCTGTATCGTGCTGCCGTGTGCCAGACAATAAATTTTCTTAACTTTCTGTATCAGCTCTCCCTTTTCTCACTCCTGATGTAAACCTGCTTTGGGGTCTTATCCTATGATTTTGGAGTTGGGGGTGGGGGAGTTGTGAGATGGGGTAAGGATTCATGAACTGGGTCATCCCCTTTCATTCACAGGGTAAATAAAACGTCTAGTAGTCACTTAACTTGGGGCAAACAAGTGCTGTTTTCCAGCATAGTCTCAGGGAACTCCTTAACTAGTCAGCCTCTGCTGCCTGGAGACTGTCTTGCTAGGGAGAAAGGAGGGACCTGATGGTTGAAGATTCTGACAGCTCACTCCCAGTGTCTTGTTTGCCTGAAAAGTGAAACTAGGCATTTTTACATCTAAACTGGGGGTTGCACCTTTGTTAATTAGTAACAGTTCTGGTGTGGTTTTTTTTTAATAGTTACTATTTGTTAAGTAAACATACACTGTGGTATTTAGCATTTTCAGTAAGCGCATTTTGCAGGTGAGGAATATGAGGTTTTAGAGTTGATGATAAAAGAGGGTTAGTAAGGGATCAAGGTAGGATTTGAACCTCATTCTTCTGTTTAGAATACAGACTTACTGCATGGCATGCTACATTGTCATAGCTTTCTTCATTTCTTTCACAATACAAAAACTGTCCTTTCATATCAGCAGAGGCTAAGTTTCAAAGCACTGAATACATAGTATCTTATTTAACCCTACAATAACCCTGGAAAAGAGACATATTACATTTAAAGATGTAAAAACCTGAATATAGTTTCCCAGAGACAGCTACTAATAGACAGGTAGTAGAATGATTTGAACTCAGGTCACTTTGCATTCAGAATCTACTTCTAATCCCTAATAGTTCTGCCTTATCTTTTTTTTTTGCATAGAAGAATTGGGGTGTGGTCCAAAAGTTGGGGTGGGTGGTGCAGAACAGGGGGATTTACTGAAATACACTGCTAAGGGGAGCAGTGGGCCATACAGAAGTCTTTTCTTTGTCATATGTGGGTTAGCTCCCTGGCTGGGGGTTGAATTTAGGCCTTCCTAAATTCAACTATCACTGATTAAATTAGCTCTATCACTGATAGAGCTAGGATTTAACCTGTATTTCACCAGGGAGGCCCAGCCTTTTCCCAGCTGCACTATAAATATAGCCAGGGTTGCACTGAATGGTGCTGAAAATTTTTAATCCCATGATTACAATCTTTTTATACAATCTTGATAAGTGAGTATGTCACAACTGTATGGCTCTAAGGGTATGGCTTTTGGATGTACTTTGGAATTGCGCTTGCTAGAAAGACATTCCAGGAATCAGATCTGAACTTAACTTAGCCTTGAATCCTGAAAAATTCCAGATTTTGTAGTAGTTTTGGAATTGTGTACATCATTAGCACTGTCTGTCTACCCAAATTCTGAGGATGTGCTTTCTCTTATCCATTACTGGAGAACAAACTCTTTTAGAACACTAGTAAAGACAAACTATTGAACATTTGCAAATCTCTTTGGTGAAATGTTAGTGGCTTTTTCTTTCTATAGACTTGGGGGACTAAATCTTGTGGAAGAGTATTAAAGGACTAGTGTATGGTGTATGCATGTTGAGAAAATGTTTCACAAGGTTAGAACACTTTCATTGGCAAAAGTAACAGTTTGTCAATAATGTGTCTTTTTCTGAATTAGTCCTATAATGTGTATATGTTATAATAGACAGTTTGTCATTACAGTCCTAGAAAATCCAGTGTATGACAGTTGTAAAGTTTAATTCAAATAATGACCAGTACCCTTCCATTAACAAACCAAAGCAGAAGTGCACCAAAGTCCTGTTTTTATTTCTCTCTAGATTTCCTACTTACTTCTCATGCCTCTCACTGGGAAGTGAGTCAGTCTCATTGAGCAACACTAACTTCATACTTTTCTTACAGAGATGCTGAAGATGCAATTTATGGAAGGAATGGTTATGATTATGGCCAGTGTCGGCTTCGTGTGGAGTTCCCTAGGACTTATGGAAGTCGGGGTGGGTGGCCCCGTGGTGGGAGGAATGGGCCTCCTACAAGAAGATCTGATTTCCGAGTTCTTGTTTCAGGTATGTTCTTTTCAAAGTGAATTGGATGAAGCATCTGAAATACTTAGCACAGAGTTTGTTTTTCAAGAAGTGTTGTTACTCTTCAGTGTATGAGATAGGTAGGACTTCCTTTTCAGTAGCCTAAACACAGTGACAGTCTGAAAGCCCTGCCCTGTCTTGTCAGTGAGGCAGGTGTTTTGCAAGTGAAATTGCACTGGTAATGCAGCCTCAGAAATGTTGAAAGAGAAAATGTTGGCAAGATCCCTTGACCTGGAGTTCTAACAATGTTTTCTTTTGGAATGTACACTGGGATTGGACTTGATAGACAGACATTACAGGAATGAGATTTGAACTTAACCTACTTAGTCTTGCATCCTGAAAAAGGTCAGATTTTTATGGGGGTTTGGAATTATGCAAAAAAGAAAACAACTTGGGAGTCTTATGGATTATATTACAAAGTAGGGAATGAAATGTCTAGTGTTGACAAATAATACAAAATGCTAAGCTCAGGGGTTTGTGCTTCTTTTCAAAATATGAATACACTGGTAAATAAGTAAGGCCTTCTGCATATGGCAGGAGCCCTGGCGGTACAAAATACATTGAGAAACCCAGCCTCGTCTTTGATGTAAATGTTACACAATCACAGCAGACTCCCACAGTGCTTAAGTGTGATACTCTCTAAGTATCTTCCTATCTGTGTCCCTTTGTAATTTAACCCCAGAACTCTTCCCTCCTTCAGGATGTCATAAATATCTTTTTTTCTCTCCATGCTGCTCTGAAATCCTGCTTAGAAAACTATTAGGAAATGGCTGCAATCCTGAGCTGTGAGCGGTAAACACAGCCTTTGAGAGCAGGAGCACATTTCCCTTTCATGACCTCAGGTAGGGTTGTATGACTCCCAACTAGTTTTAGCGTCTGAGCATTACCTTTTCCCCCACTGTATTGAAGAATGTTGGTGGTCTTTTAAGAGGTACTTACTTGGTTGAGTTTGTCAATCATTCACACCCACAAGAAAACAAACTTCAGATTTTTGTGTTAACCTTCAGCCACACTTTGACCATGTCATGGCTAGTTTTAAACTTTCCATATCCTGGGAACTCAGGCAAGAAATAATTGGGGGAAATGGAATGCAGAAGTCTTGGGCATTGATACTAATTATAAAGGCTATGATTTCTCAGAGATACTGTGCCTAGAGGGATGGACTTTTTACTCCATTGAAAAGGCTTGATGTCTGGAAGATTAACTTAGAATCAGCTTGTTAAGGTGCTTCACTATACACACTTTACTCTCTGGTTTTGCGCCCCTTACCAGCATTTGTGATTTGGGGTTTTAAGGTAGGGTCCTAGGTATTGCTGTCTTTTAATAGGGCAGTTGACACGGCTGAAGGATGTGGCTCCTCTTTCATGTTTTCTGTGCCCAGGACTTCCCCCATCAGGCAGCTGGCAGGACCTGAAGGATCACATGCGAGAAGCTGGGGACGTCTGTTACGCAGACGTGCAGAAAGACGGAATGGGGATGGTTGAGTATCTCAGAAAAGAAGACATGGAATACGCCCTGCGTAAACTGGATGACACCAAATTCCGCTCTCATGAGGTGGGTTCCCACCTTCTACTTATAGCTGGGCCATTCTACCTACAGCTGACCTAGTTGAAGTAGCAAAAGGCCATGTATTTGCTATCTAATGACCTTAACAGCACCACAAAGAATCTAAAGTCAACAAAAAGTCAAGGAATTCACATGTCTTAAGTCCTACAGGGTCCTAACAGAGAACAGTTTTCCTTTAGAGAATACTGGTGCAGTCTGTCATAATGTGGTGAGTTACTCTGAGGTTATCTGTCATTTCACAACTGACTTTATTTGCAGTGTCTCTCTGTGAGCCTGTTATGGCTTCCCCTTCTCTAGCTCTGCAAGCCAGCCTTGCTACTTCCGCCCTTACAAGTATTGCTACTGGGGCAGAGGTATCACTTTCACTTTTCCTTTCCCAAGGTTATATAAAATTCTCTTTGAAACCTGAGCTATGTAGCATATTCTTGTGGCTGATCACCTCACTCTCAGGATTAATTTCTTCGTTTCAAGAAGGCACCTGCTGCTTCGGGTCTCAGTCTGACTCAAAATGTGATACCATTGAGACACCAGATACCTAATTACCAATTGGTCATTGTTTTTTATTCTGGTTAACCTGTTCTGACAGGGATGTCTGGGAACATGAATTTCTGGTCCTCACTTCCTTTTTCTTAAGATTCAATATAATTCCCTAATTTTTTGGCTTGGAGGCTGCATGATTTAACAATGCTCAAATTGTCCTCTTGGATTTGAATTTGGAACAGAAACAAAAAAGCACTTGGTCCTTAGATACACTAAAAAGCAGGGTGTCAGGGTAGATCCAGTGACAGATTATATCGGGGAAATGTGTCTGGCTACTTTCATCTTAACCACCTTTAGGTCTGAGGGTATGACCTGAGGGCAGAAGGCTGATTTGACACCTGGCCATTTTATGGCCAAGTGGCTCTGAACCCTTGTTCCTCCGTATGTAAAATGTTCACAATAATAAAGACTTCCTAGGAAACTAAGCTCTGAACATAACCAAAGCATTTAGCCCAGCTTCTGATGCCTGGGAGTTGGATACGTGATAGCTAGCTCTTTCCATAGGTGCTCCATTGTCATTCATAGATGAGGTTGCAGGGCACTGAACTATGTGACCTCTGACATCTTTTCCAATTCTTAAATTCTAGCAGTTATTTAGATATGTTAATAATAATAGCTAATATTTGAGCATTTAGCAAATATCAGGTCGCCATTTAGTATTCATTCCATTTTCTCATTCCTAAAGTGAGCTAGTAAGAATACCTACCTCACAGCTTTACAGTGAGGATTTAGCAAGATAACCTCACACTAGACAAGCAGTGAATGCTTAGTACTTAACTAGTGTCAGGAAGCCATATTAAGTGTTGGTTTACTTTATTATCCTAGATCTTATTTTTTCTTTGCTTTTTGTTTGAATTTCAGGGTGAAACTTCCTACATCCGAGTTTATCCAGAGAGAAGTACCAGCTATGGCTATTCACGGTCTCGGTCTGGGTCAAGAGGCCGCGACTCACCATACCAAAGCAGGGGTTCCCCACACTACTTCTCTCCCTTCAGGCCCTACTGAGACAGGTGATGGGAAGTTTTTCTTTTATTTTCTAGGTGAACTGAGCTGCTTTGTGCTCAAAAATCTACATTCCAGATTGATGATTTAGTGTTAGGAAATTTTTTTAATTTTTTTTTAAAAGGAAATAAAACTACGTAATTTCTACCAGGGCCATATTAGCAGTAAAATGTTTTAAACTGCAGAAATTGTGGTTTTGGTTCAGAAGCAAGTTGTATATTTTTCACCCCTGATTATGGGAAACAAATCAGTGCTGTGTCTTTGTGGGTTGCTCTGCTATGGAGATCAGCAGTTACTGTAACTGAGTAGGCCCATTCTGTTTAGAAATATATTTTAAACGTTTAGTAATTAATATGTGTGGTTGTCCTTGATTAAGTTCATAAATTTCACATAATAGGAATACTGATTCAAAAAGAAAATTGCTGAATTGTAGTGAAAGCTTGTACCCAGTTGGTTAAGAAATAGGAGTGGAAACCTTTATTTAGGGATTAAGATAATTACTGGAATGGTAGTTTGAGAATTCAACCTCAAGGGCAGGTTCAAGGTTTTTTTTTGTTTGTTTGTTTGTTTGTTTGTTTTTTAAATAACTGAAGGTCAAGCTTATAAATTAAGCTGCCTTAAAATATTGCCAGATAGGTGGATGGAAACATTTTTAACAGCATAAATGGATGGAAAGATTTTTAACAGCACAAAATCACTGGGAAATTCTTAGCAAAACCCAGCTTTAGCAGTTTGGTTAGAAAAAAAAAATCTCTTAGGTTCTGATACTGTCACATTTATCCCTAAATCATTTATCCTTGGCATTTGAACTTTTTAAAACAAAACAAGCTCCAAAACCTCACTATCTTGGTTTTTTTTTTTTTTTTTTTTAAATGTATAAGAATTGGGCTGTAGGCCAGAGGTGCGAGGGTGAGAAAATTCACCAGAGACAGAGTGGGGAGCAGAACAAGTAGACCTACTGAAATACATTGCTGAGGGGGCAGTGAGTGAGACAGGAGAGATCTGCATCACATGTGGCTCAGCTCCATGTCTGCAGCAGTGATAGCTCTGACACTTAACCCCTAAGCCACCGAAGGCCCCAACTTCACTATGTTGGATTCTGCTCAATTCAGTAATCACTGTGGGGAAAGGGATGCTGCTCTCACCAGATAAAATGCTGTACTTCTTTAATGTGTACAACTTGGTGAGTGTAGGGTGAAGTATGTACACGTCTGTGAAATCACTACCATTAAGACCATAAACACATCCACTGTATATCACCTTCCAAGGTTTCCTCCCATCTCCCTTTATTTTATCCACATGGTAAAAACATTTAACATAGTCTCTGCTCTTTTAGGAAATACTAATTAACTGATACAATACTGTTAGCTTTCCAAAGGCTTTTTTTTTTTTTTTTTGTGATTTCTTTTCAGAAATAAACTAGAACCCAGCTAGTATGTCATTTTGTGCATTGCAAATGGTTCTGGGTTAGGAATTCCCAAGTTCCCCAGACCTGAGCAGAAAAGTAACCCCATCTTCTGGGAATAACAGCACTTAGGAACAAATTCAAGTGTTTCTTAAAGATAAAAGACTGCTCAGGTTGGCAGAATAGCTACTAAAACTTCACTTACATGCAGTTTGAGTCTTTCTGGAAGGAAATAAAGGGCAAATGTCTTATCATCCCAAGCAGCCTGTAAGTATCTGATGCATCCTTAAAAACTAACAATGTCTTTTACTTCCATTAGCACTCAGGAACTTTTATTGCCTTGTTTTGGCTAGACCTTACCCAATTTTGTCTTTAGAAGATTTAGTTTCTAGAAAACACTAACCATCAGGTTTTTTTTAGGTGACTGAAGGAAGCAGGAAAATTATTGTTCACAGTGACTACTGATGTAACACTTCCACGCATTCACAGGGCACCCTTCTCTGGGAGAGGTGCTGAGCCATGCAAGGAGGGCTCTTGTTCATCCACCCTTGGCAAAGAGATATTACCTGTTTGAAAACAGTAACAAAAGGAATGTTATAATTGAACCTGCTCCTCAACTGGCTCTACTGAGCTAATATCACTTGTTCTGTTGTGAAAATAAATATAGCTACTATTGTGTTTTGCTAATGATGAGTATCTGAAAGAACTACATTTGTCAGTGAAGACAGATTAATGCACATTTTTCAGTAAGGGGCAGGTAGGTTAATTAGCCACTTACATGCACATAAGAGTGATAGAAAGAGTTGACTATTTATTCACTTTGTTCCAAGAAGCAAATTCATAGTATCACATAGTATGTGATAAATACATTATGGCCCCTGAAACAGCATCATCAAGCTCTGAGCTAGGTTCTAAACCTTAGTTCTCTCCATATTTAATTAAGGTGGTTTCATGAATCCAGAGACTTTCCAAGAGTTGAGCGTGAATCTTATTTGTTATCCCATTCTTGCTTCAAGCAAAGCTTTCTTCTTACTGGTTGGTCCTAATGAAATAAGTAACTTGAGCTGCAAAGCTGATGTCTGTCTTTGAAGGCTGCTCAGGATGGTTCTGAGGGGATTTCCTAAGGTTGAAGTTGGTGTTTGGAAAACTGGGGTGCATGGGCTAGTCTGTCTTGCTGCCATTGTACAGTGGCAGGCAGCAGCTCTGAGGACCCACCCATTCTCTTCAGAGGAGACAAAAACAGCTTAGCCTACTCATCATCCTGAATTTCATTACTGGCTCAGAGGTATTTAAAGCTTCTATTTAAAATACAAGTGAGATTTTAAGATGCACATCTCCAGACCAACGGGTTACAAACTAATAGATGGCTCACGGGATGTATCTGGCTTGTGTTTCATTTGCATGGTGAGGTTTTTAAGTTTGAATTAGTCGCCAGTATTTCAGTTTGGAAAGTATCACACAACATGGCAGATGTCCTTGTTCTCGCAGAACAGGCTCACATTCCTGAATAAGCAGCAAATGCCAGTTGCCCCTTCAGGCAGGTTTACCCCAGGCACACCCCTCTACACACCCCTCTCTACCACAGTCTTGTTTTGCTCATTCCTTTACCAGCTGGCCCTTGGAAGTGAATCATATTTTTAAGTTGAAGATGTGCCACGTGTCCCTAGAACTTACTGACCTTGTAACTGGCAGTTTGTACCTCTTGACCTTTACCCATGTCCCACTTCATACGGTTGAGAGTGCTTTCACATGGCACCTCACGGCTCCTCCTTTATTCTTAGTTATTCTATTAAACTACTTTAGGCAACACATACCTGGAGGGGCCACAAAATATTCCTCCACAACTCGATGGGAGTTTTGTAGTAGTTCTTCTGCACAGTTGCCTTCTACCACATTGTCAGATCTCAGGTACAGGCATCTAAAAAAACAAATTCTCAGGGTTACCTTCTCTGAGGCCTAGGAACATATTCTTGAGTCATTGCTCAAGAGATGGAGGAACTATGGCCAAAAGAAGTCTGCAGTTTTATAGATTCAGCGAGCCAGTGAGGTAAGTGGTAATTATTCCTCAGGATTATACTATTTAATAAATACTTTTTGATGGATTACTATGGTTAAGTTGCTTTTGATTGAGAGATAGGAAAGCAGTTATAATATGTTAAATCTAAGTCAGGATGAGGAGTATTCAGAATAGGTGATGTTACTGCCAATGGCAGGAAACAGTTGGATTGGGGGATGGGAAATGAAGTTCCTGGCAGGTGTAGAAACTTGCTCAAGGATGTTACGTGGCTTAAGAACATTAGTTCTTAAATGATAAAGAACTGGGAACTGAGCCCAGTTCATAGTATCCTGAAGATGAGTACTTTTCTTCACCATCACCTTTATGCACCTAAAATTTCCCCTTATAAGAAGTACCACAAACATAGGTCAAGAAATCCCATTATTCTCTGGGCCTATTTTTTTCATTAAAGTATTCAGATGACACAATTAGTTGAACATATCTATGAGGCTTCACTCCTGTTGGAAGGTTCAGAGTGTGTGACATTTCTAACACTGCTTCCAGATACTTGCACTGAAAAATGAGCTGCCTGCTCAGTCACTGAGAGTGGTGCTACTGAGCTCTTTCTCCTTTAAGCCAGAGCGACTGAGAGCTGAACCTCATATGACAAAGGGCTAAATACTAGAACAAGGCAAAGGCTACATCGAAGGCCAATTTTAGGAAAAGATTTTCCTACATTAGTTTTGTGGTACCCAGCCCCAGGCTAGCCACAGTAAACAGCTATTTATTGTTCAAGAAGGAGAGATCTGGCTTTTTTTTTTTTTGAACCGCGTCCTTAAGCAAATATGTATTTCCAGACCTTAAGTGTTTTGCCCAGAGAATGATTTTTTTAGCCATACAAGTGTTAGGCACTCATTTAAGAAAACTTGGAGAAAAAAATAAAGTCATTCATAAAGGTGATCACTGGATTCTGGAGTTTATATATTTGTTGGGCAGTGTAACAAAACGGCTAAGCGCTTGGGCTAACTGAATTACACTGAATTCTAAACTCTGTGCCACACCTGGCATGTGGGTAAGTTTCTTATCCTCTTCATGGATCAGTTTCCCTAGCTGTAGAATGCTTCAGAAATTGCTGGAAAGCTTATATAAAATGCCAGAAAGGTCTGGTAGTGACAGCCCTGTCTTCTATTGACAGTAAGAAAGGGCTGCTGAATAGCACTAGCTCTTTTTGGAAAGAGTTAGTACACCCCAGTACCCACCATTCACTCAGTTTATTCACTTAACCTATTGCCACCATCATGCACAACTGGCTTACACTACCATGTGGCAGTGTTCTCTGTGCCCTGGCACTAGATGGATTTTACCAATAACTGGTGGTTAAAAGCTGCTGCTTCTCAACAGTAGATCTAATAGAAATTGGTTTATTCACTCATTTGGCAATCATGTTTACCAGTAAGTGGCATTTTCAGAAAAATACCCCTTTATATACTACACATTTGTTTATGATAGTTTTTTTTTTTTTCTAGAATAAATGCAAACCTATTTTCTTAATAAGTTACCGAACACAGGGTCTCTCTGAGGGTGGCCTACAAGGTAGATCCCTTAACTTACCAAGTCACTTAATTTTTTTTTTCCTTTTCTTAATTTTTCTCAACCTCAGAATCAATGTCTGAAACACTGAACAGGCCCAGTTCAGCTCTTTAGGTGCCTGTCAATTGCTTCATCTTGTCTTTCTCAGAGAGATATCTGTAAGAGAACTTAGTTCCAAAACCATAGGATACACCCACTTTGATACTAAGTTAACATTTATGCATCCAGGCTAATGTTAATTCTTGGTGATACTACTACTACCCTTGAGAGAACTGAAAATGGTCACTTGAAATTATGTTCTAATTCAGTTGAAAAAGGTGGTGGAGAAAGTTAAGCTAAAGTAATCCCTACCTTCTAAAGCTAGGCATATGGCATTTAAGCCAGAAACTGAAAATGTTAATACAAAGCCTTTAATGACACTGTGACAGCATAGAGGACAAAGAAGTGCCTCCGTGGGTCCTTGGCCTGACCAGTCGGACAATCCTGTCTCTTCCCTTGGCTTTAGGCTGCCCAGAGTAACTTCTCAGGGCACCATTATACTTCTTCCTATAAGTCTTTTCCCTCCCTCCTTATTTACTTCCAGTTTGATGCAGACTAGAGTAAGAGCTCATCAACTTGACTAAGTGGTTAAGATGTGTTTCTGAAGGACATCCTAAGCATCAGAGTATTGACTGCAATCAGACATTTCATCCGAGTCTGTCTGAATCTGAGATGAAAAAATAATCCAGTTTCTAGGGGTCGACTTTAGATGGTATATTTAAAAGTATTTGAGAAAAGCGTTGAACTCCAAATACCAAATTGTTATTACCTGTGAAACCTTGGATCAAGTTATATAACTTTTAAAGTGGTATGTGACAACTGAGGTAATACATAGAAATTCTTAATACCTGTCACATAAGCACACTAAATGTCTCCCCCCTTTAATTTCAAACCAAATGGTGCATTAGTAATGTGCCATGAGAGTCCCATTAGGGCTTTTACAGCTAGTATAGCTACCACCTAAAGCCATCTACTACTTGTCTTTACTAGGTGGGACATTCAGAATGTCTTAAGTTATACAAGTGTCACATTTCTAAAATCATTAATAAAATTTAAGGAAAGATTGTGCATCACTGAATACCAGTTCCCAGCTGCTAAATAAATCCAAACCCTCTTCATCTTTTTTCATAATCTAGTCCCTTAGAAATAGTTGCATTTCTTTATATTACCTTCTAGGTGACTTAGGAAATTATTTTTTTAAAGATTTATTTACTTATGCACACAAAAACGAGTACAGGTCAGAGTGGGGGGTGGGGTGAGAAGATTCACCAGAGACAGAGTGGGGAGCAGAACAGGCAGATGTACTGAAATACGCTGCTGAGGGGAGCAACAGGCAGATCAGGAGAGGTCTGCCACACCAGCCCTGTGGGTCACATCCTTGGCCAGGGATTGAACTCATGCTGCAGTAGTGCAGATAGCTTCATAGTGCTGTGCTTGTGCTCTAATCCACTGTACCACCAGGGAGGGCCCAGGCTGAGAAATTCTTCCCCCTCTTTATGTTTCTAATCCCTCCTTTCCCAAAGTGTCTGCTAAATTGGGTACTGAGAACATAAAAGAAGACACCTGGGACATGAATGAATGGAGAGGGGTGGGCAGGGGCTAAGTTAAAGGATGCCCTGTAGAGTATCCTGAAGCTTTTTATAGCCCTGGGAGCCTCCTGAATGGGTTGGGTAGGAGAATGACAGCAGATTTCTACTTTGTAACAGCACTGTAGTTGGAGAATTGGTTAGTCTCTCCAGACCTGAACATAAGATTATAAAAAGGACTTGAAGTCATAAAAAGACAGGTAATGGCGGCTAATCTTTCTTGTTTCAACAAGGGCTAGTTTACTTTAAAAAAAAAAAAATCACCAAAAGAGTAGGGCAGCTGTAGGTTGTTCCTATGTTTTTGAATAACTGATCCTTAAGAAGCTACAGTCCCAAAAAAATAAGCCTGCTTTTCAAAAAAGCATTTTCTTTACAAAAGTATTAAGGTTTAGCAACAACTGGTGGGTAGGGGCTTACCCCTTGTAGTATTCCCAAGGTAATTTATTCAAAGTTCTCCCATTCCTGTTGTCCTACACTACACTGCAGCAGGTTCCTTCCTTATTGTTGATGAGAAAAGAAGCTCACTGGCTGGTGTAGAGGGAAATAACATTTGATTTTCATTGTTCTTAAAATCAAGTTTCCAAGAACCTACTGACAAAGTTAGCGACTTACTGTACCTGTATTTTACACTTCCCCCTTAGGTATTTGTGTTTTTGGTCCTTGGTATAAATTAAAAACTTAAAAATCTCCCTCTGCAATCCCCTCCCATTTTTCTTTAAAACTAGCAACTGGCCCTTCCAGAGATGAGCTGAGATCTGCAAAGGAAGCAGGCCATTCCAGAAAAAGTGAATGGCAAGTGCAAAGATCCTAGAGAAAACGAATTTGGTGTGCTGGAGAAACGTTATGGAAGCCAATGTGGCTGGAGTATGTGCCAGAGAGTGGCAGGGACTCTAAAGTGGGTCCCCTGAGGCGATAATAAGGTGTTCGGATTTTGTTCCTGTTTCCTCTGAGAGGCTTCAAGAATTTCAAACGAGAGTACTAGGTTTCATAATGACAAGGGGCGACCCTACATAAATTCCTGCGTCTCGCTAAGGCTTTGTCCCTTCGGTGACAAGGGGCCACTTTTCACCGCCTTAAATGTCTGCAAAGGTGGCAGGCGGGGGACGCTGCCAAGCTCACCTGTCCTCCAGCACTGACTCCATGGGCTCCACCCCATCTGTGTCCACGGCGCCGAGCCGGTCGGCAAAGGCGATGGCTTTCTCCAGCCGCGCCACGGCCTCCTGGCTGCCGAAGTCCACGAGCGCCAGACGCTCCAGGTGCTCGATCAGCTCGGACGAGACGCGGCCACTTCCCGAAGGGCGCTGGGAAGAGAAGGAGGCAGAGCGCATGGGTCACAGATGGGGCCTGGCCGCCGACCTCCCTAGCCGCCCGCGGGCGTGTGGGCTCACCTGAGTCGCCGCGGAAGCGAAGCCCTGAAGCCCGCCTATCCGGGCCTGAAGACCTAGCTGCACAGCCCGCGCGGCTAGCGCCCACATCGCTCGTTTCCTCGGCACCCGTAGCCGCCCCTGACGTCAAACCGGGCGACGCGCCTAACAGTGATGTCATCAGGGTGAGCCGCCGCTGCCGCCATGAACAGCGTCGGGGAGGCCTGCACTGACATGAAGCGCGAGTACGACCAGTGCTTCAATCGCTGGTTTGCCGAGAAGTTCTTGAAGGGAGACGGCTCCGGGGACCCGTGCACCGACCTCTTCAAGCGCTACCAACAGTGTGTTCAGGTGAGCTGCCTCCCGAGCTCTCGCCTCCACCCCAAGCCCCGCGTTCTCTGCCGTGGCCCCAGCTCGCGCTTGTACCTGCCGGGCATTGGAACCGGAGGACAAAGAAAGCCAGTGGCAGCTCTCCCTGCTGCCATGACCTCTAGGCAGCCTGGGAAGCTCTGAACCACAAGTTCAGTATTTTTGCAGTGCATTACTTTTCATGGAGCATAGTAACCTTTGGCGCTCCTCTTAAACTTGCTAAGTGGGCGTAGTTACTGGTATTTTGTACATGGAACGTTCACGCCCAGAAAGCGGAAGTGATTAGTTTAAATTCACTGGAATCAAGTTTTTGTGTAGTGCACTTTTCCACTATTATAATATTATTGGGTGGGGGAGGTAGAGGCCGAGTTGGCCTTTTGACTTAAGATCTTTTCATTGCAATTCCTTCATTGGACTCAGCTAGGACATTTTCATCACAGCCGGATAAATATGGAACTACTTTGAATCTTAAGAACAGCACTGTGAGTGGGCAAGGTATTTTCAGTTAATTAGTTAAGATCCTGGGGTAATCCTTCGTGGAGTTGCTTAGCCAAGTATCTGAATAAAATGTAGATAATCTTTGGATCATGCTGATAAAGAACCTTACTGGTCAGAAGTGAGGCTTGCTGAAGGTCACAGACAGTAAGCACAGGATTCCAGGTTGGAACTTTGGTGTCTTTCAATACAGAGGTGATAGTGTCAAATTTCACTTATAAATTTTAGTGATTTGCTTACCCCTTTCTAGTCTCTCTGCTCTTAGGGCTTTTGATCCTGAAGCTTCATGGTGATTTTTATGTTTTCTACCATCAGAAAGCAATAAAGGAGAAGGAGATTCCCATCGAAGGACTGGAGTTCATGGGCCATGGCAAAGAAAAACCTGAAAGTTCTTCTTGACAGTCATCTCGGAAAAGGACTCCTCAAGTCATAAAATTGAGGAACCATGGATTTTGTCAGTTAAGACTGTGAAGATAGTCATCCATTTGATGAGGAGCTTAGGAGGGAGAATTTTTGTTTCCTCCTGTTTTCCTCTCTGCTTTGAGATGAGTTCTCACTGGTTCTGGCATCTTACAGGAATTCCATGTGCTAAAACTGAATGACTTACTATTATGGTTCCAATAGTTGGGTCTGAAAAGAATCAGCTTTAATTATACCTTGTATGTAAATAATGGTAAACTTGTTGCCTAACCTCTTGAGTTAATGCTGCAAAAGGACATTAGGTACAACTGTACTTGGGTCATTGTTTTTGGGAGCAATGGTTAGGACATCTCTTTTTTTCTCAGGGAGTTAATGGTCTGAAAAGGATCCCCTAGCACAACAGTTTCGTTCAATGCTTGGGAACAATTTTGCTTTTTATGGTTAAGATTGCTGGTGGACTGGGTTAGCCAAGTGATGATAACTTTCAATAGTTAACCACCTTCTCAGATTCACATTCAAAACTGAAGAATTTTGCAATGAAAACCATTTCAGAGCTCAGTGTACCCCAGAAATTAAGATCCTTGGAAGCTCTATGGAAGACCCTAAATTTGCTGTTGCCAGCTCTCAACCCAAGTCAATGAATTACATCAACCCACATATCATAAAAATGTTGAAATGCTGCATCTGGCTAAAATGAGGGGTTGGGGTAGGAAAAGTTATGCTTTATTTTCATTGTTTACCCACCCTGCCATGTCTGTAATCATGGAGACAGAATAAATCGTAATATTTGGTGTCTACCCTTATTTACCCTTGGAACTTAAGTGTACTTATTTATGTAGCAACTATTACCATGTACAGATCCCATATATATTGGGGAGAATTTTATTAATTAGAAATTGCTTTGATCTCCCATCCTTTGTTTTCATATGCCTACAAAAATATTTTCTAAAATGTCTATGTAACAACACAAATGCCAGGAAAATGTCCCAGCAATTGCTTGAGTAACCTTGTTCAATCTGTTACATGCCTTAAAGACTGGGCTGAGAGATGATCCTGAGGTGAGAACTTAATACTCTTGGAGAAAATTATCTGACTATAAGCTCATAATCTGCAACAAACACTGTTGGAATGAGTTGGGAAGACACTAATACACAGGAAATAAGTGCTACCTTGAGAAGCACAGGAACCCCTATATGTGAACTGTAGTCACTAACGTCCTTGTCATTCAGAGTATGCCAGAACCAATCTTAATGACTCCCCTCATGGTCCCTTTGTTTTAGCCACCCTGGGCACAAGAAACCAAGAACCAGCCCTCCTTGGTGGTGCAAGGTGTTAAAGCATAGTACTATGATTCTATCCACAGCCACTGCAGCATGAGTTCAATCCCCAGCAAGGGGACTGACCCACCTGCTGCTCCCCTTCATGGTGTATTTCAGTAGATCTGCCTGTTCTGCTCCCCTCTCTTGGGTGAATCCTCTTACTCCCTATCAGGTACCTCTGGCATGTACCCCAGTTCCTGTATGCACAAATAAATTTTAAAGAAACCAAGAACAGGCCTATTATAATTATTTGGAAGTCTGAATTGGGCCTGAAACAGTATAAATAGCAGCAACAGACCACTGCAGAAACAGCAATAACATCAATGCTAACTTCTAAGGAAAAAATACCACCAAAGAATGCAACTCTGACCTCATGACCAAACAAGTTATTTATTTAAGCCATCTCCTGCCACAGTCGAGATGGGAGAGAAGTTTAATGGTCAGCATTTGAAACAAAGTGAGCTTAAGGTCCTGTACACTTTTCTGGTCCACGTGAAGAATAATGGTCCAAGCCAGTACTGTGGTCCCAGTGCTTAGGTAATGGTCCAGGTTCTCTTTATTCATCTTCGTAGCCGGTGGGCAGTGGATTCACATGGGCATTGTGGAATAGGGTATGATTACCATCTCCCCAGGGAAAAGGCTGTAGAGTGAAGATGATAATTAGGCAATTCCAGAAAATAATTCACAAACATACTGCCATGAACTAAAAATAGGCAGGGTATTAGGTGATAGATTATGCGTAAAGTAGGTATCAGACCTTTACCAGTGTATTTAAGCCTTCTCTTAATTAAGGGAGTTCTTGTAACTTCCATAACAGCCTTTAAAGTAGACAGTAGAAGTGCGACCCAATTTCAGCACTCACTGCTATGGGCTGAGTTCCATCCCCAGCCAAGAAGCTGACCCACACTTGGCACAGCAGAGCTCTCCTGCCTCACTCCCCTCAGCAACGTATTTCAGTAAATCTTCATGTTCTGCTCCAGACTCTGGGTCTTGGATGAATCTTCTTACTCCCCTGACCTCCCACCATGGGCTTACACCCCAGTTCTTCTATGCAAAAAAAGAAAGTAGACAGTAGGAAACACTAGTCACTCACAAGCCTCTATCTGCTTACTACTATACCCTGTGCTGTTTAAGAAAATGTAATCAATTCACTGTATCAGAATGGTAGAGGGGGGTATGTGGAAGAGGCTTATGTCAATGCAGGTTTCTGGGCTCCATCTCTGACCCATACAAATCTGAATTGGAAACTACAATCTGCCCTCAATTATTTGGCATGTGACCTTTTCAAAAACATTGCTCTGGGCTTTAGGTTGAGAAATCTTGCTGTATACTTCTAGTTTTGCTGTACAAGGGAAAGAGAGGGGCTCAAAGACTCAAAAAACTTCTAAGTCTGCGCTATGAGGCCAATCCTACCAGGGCTAAGTGAGTGGATAGTATTAAAGAACCAGAAGAGATAAAGAATACTTAGAGTAAACAATGAGGAATGGCTGGACTACACCTACAGCAATACACCAAAGATAAAGTCAACAAAACAACTAGCAGAGCTGGGAAAGAAGGAAAAGCTGTCAGTCTCTTCACTTTGCACCTAGTGTTTGCCACAAGCCCAGTCCGTCTGTCTTTGCCACCAGAACTCACAGCTCTTTCAGAACTGACTCAGAGGGTGGGATGAAACGGAGAAAAGGTGAACCGTTGGATAGTTAATTTATGACCTTGAAGAAACCAGACGTGACTCTTGAATCTGTTTCCCTTCCGTAAAACCAGATACAATTAAAATTTGTGACCGTTTAATGAAACTGTATATGCGCCCGGCATCGACGCTTGTAGAGAATGAAGGACCTGGTCCGGGCACTCAGAATGGGAGAACCGTCACTGCAAGAGACGGCCACGGCGTACCTTAGACCTGATGCGGAGATGGGGGTAGGCGATGAACTCCGGCCTCTCATGCTCTGCATGTTTCGACTTCAGGAAGACATTCAGCATGCTCACTGCCACCCCAGGGAGCGCGACGAAGTAGGTGAGAGCCTTCCACATGCGAGCTGCGCACAGAGTACGACCGTTCAGGCTGGAGTGGTGCCCGGCCCGGCCTCATCTCGTTCTCCAAGGCCTCAGGCCAAGGTCATCGTCCCGCCCCGCCTCGCAGGAGCGGGGCTGAGGTCCACCCCGCCGAACCCGGCCCCAGTACCTGAACCCTCTTCGCCGTGGGCGCCACTCGACATAGGCCGGGTCAGTCGCGGCCAGGCCCGACCCAGCAGCCTTGAAAGCCCGGACCCTGCCACCGCCGCCATCTTTGACCTGGCCCGTAGCAGCGCCGGAAGCGGAAACAGAATTGCGAATATGGGCGGGACCTACACGTCAAAAGGAGGTTCCCATTGGGCAGCGCCTAAACTCAAGGCGCTTGCGCACTACCCTCGAGCCCCGCTGCAACCCTGTCGCAATCCTCCGAGCTGCTGAGTTTGAGGACTGGTCCCGGTTTGCTACCGTCTCCACCTTGTGAGACTTAGCACCAAAAATAGTTTTGTGGAGGGCACAAGGGAGCTCGCCTTTCTCTGGAGCCCGTGGGCTGAAACGAGAGATTCCATCCGAGCACAAACTACCCTGTCTAAAAATGCAGTTCCCATCCTCCCCATCCTCTGACGTTTTCCAAATAACATTAACGTAGTCTTCGTTATTATTACTTTGTCTTCCCTACTACACTGTATAAACGTGATGCCAAGAATTTGTCACTGTAGCATTCCCAAAACCTGGGATTTTATTGCTCAACATAGATTTGATGAATGAATGAATGAAGACTCAGTGAATGAATAACATCGGGAGCCAGAAAGAACTTTGAAATTAGTGCCTGAAGATCTGGATTCTAATCCCAACTCAACATCCTCAATTTTCGGCTTCCTTAGTCACTCTAAGTTTTCTCTACTTTGAAATTCTGGGGACAAAAACGGACACCTATTATATGTTGTCTCCAGAATTATTTTCCTGCTCTCATTGCTTCCTTCCCTTTTCTTCCTTCTGTTCCTCTAAAAACAGTTTTTAAAATAAAAGTAAACACACACACACACAAAGACCCTCCCTGGTGGCGCAACGAGTTAAATAGCAGCACAACTGAAGCTAGCTAGCCTCAGTCGCTTCAGCACGAGTTCGATACCTCGCCAGGGAGTTGACCCACATGGCACAGCAGACCTCTCCTCTCTTGCCCACTGTGCCCATCAGCCGTGTATTTCACTCTATCTGCCTTTTCTGCTCCCCACTCTGTCTTTGGTGAATCCTCTCACCCCACTGCACCTCTGGTCTGTACCCCAGTTCTTGTATGCATAAATAAACAAACCTTTTAAAAATTAAAAACGCATAAAAAATGAAAGTAAACTTTTTCATCATATGCCCCTTTAAGAATATTATGAGGGCTCTCTCTGGTCAGTGGGTTAAAGCACCGCATTATGAAGCTCTCAGAAGCCACTGCAGCAGTAGTTCGATCTCCCCACCCCCCTAGGGAGCTGACCCACATGGTGTGGCAGACCTCTCCTGACATGCCTGCTGCTCCCCTCAGCAGTGTATTTCAGTCCATCTCCCTGTTCTGCTCCCCACTCTGTCTCTGGTGAATCCTGTCACCCACCACACCTCTGGCCTGTACCCCAGTTTTGTAAGCATAGTAAATAAGTCTTAAAAAAAAAAAGAAGATTATGAAAGTTATGAACTCTGTTCATTGTCTCCCTTACTCTCCCCCTCCTCCTCCCAAAATACAACTGGTCCTAGGCACATACAGTTTAGGAGACAATGTTGGGAGAAGAAAGCAACACAATGTGCAATAGGAGACCCTCTAAGAGTCCTGTGCTACAGGCTGACCACCCCCAAGAAAGGAGATAAACAGGGAATCTAGTGTGGAAGACTAGTTCACATCTCACTTCCTTTCCTTACAGCCTGAGGGACCTTGGGCAAGTTAGACAAAATAAATGCTTTAAGACCATGCAGTTTTATGAAGATAAAAATTTAAGATCTTATTACTAGGGCTTCACAATATAAATCTAGATTTTTTTCCCTGACAGTCTGGGTTCTTATGCTATGGTTGTGATCTGTCATTAAATCTCCTCAAATATAGTCAAAACTATGAGGCCCAAAAGTGGGACTTTTGCCACCTCCTTGGTGGCAAAAGAGGTTAAATCTCAGCATTATGAAGCTACTGGCAGCCACTGCAGCACAAGTTCAATCCCAGGTCAGGGAGCTGACCCACATGGTACAATAAACCTCTTTTGTCACGCCCACTGCTCCCCTAAGTGTATTTCTGTCAATCTGCTTGTTCTGCTTCCCATTGTGTCTTTGGTGAATCCTCTCACCCCATCCCTAGACCTCTAGATTATACCCCAGATCTTGTATACATAACTGCATAAGTAAATAAATAAATCTTTGTTAAAAGGAGTGGGACTGTGGAAAGGGTCCCAGTTAAATGTTGAAATCTATGCCTCTTCTCTAAAATGGAACTATTATATGCAGTTATTCACCTGTTCCTCTCAAAAATATCTATTCAATTACTAACAGCTCAATCTCAAAAAGACATTCAACCTCCATCTGTAATAACAAGGATTTATTAATAAATATTACCCAAGGGGCCTCCCTGGTGGCCTAGGGGTTAAGTCTCAGTGCTGTCACTGCTACAGCCTGAGTTCACTCTCCAGCCGGAGAGCTGACCCACATATGGTGCAGCAGACGTCTCCTATCTCACATGCTGCTCCCCACACCAGTGTATTTCAGTCACTCTGCCTGCTTGACTCCCAACTCTGTCTCTGGTGAATCCTCTCACCACCTATACCTCTGGCCTACACCCCAGTTCTACACAAAATAAATAAAATCTTTTTTTTAAGATTTATTTATTTATGCATACAGAATTGGGGTACAGGCCAGAGGTGCAGGGGCGGTGGAGGCTTCACCAGAGACAGAGTGGGGAGCAGAACAGGCAGATCGACAAAGTACACTGCTGAGGGAAGCAGCGGGCGGGTCAGGAGAGGTCTGCCGCGCCATGTGGTCTCCTCCGGGGCAGGCGGCAGGCGGGAATTGAACTCATGCGGAAGTGGCTTCAGATTCTCAGTGCTGTGCTTTAACCCGCTGCGCCACCAGGGAGAGCCAATAAAATATTTTTTTAAATTAATAAATACTAACCCAGTTGCCAAGTATGTGCAATTGTACACAAGAGCTTTATGATCTCCCTCATGCAGTTTATATTCTTTTATTTTTTTTTATTTTTTTTTAAAGATTTATTTATTTATTTGTGCATACAGAACTGGGGTACAGGCCAGAGGCTCAGGGGAGGTGAGAGGCTTCACCAGAGACAGAGTGGGGAGCAGAACAGGCAGATCGACAAAGTACACTGCTGAGGGAAGCAGCGGGCGGGTCAGGAGAGGTCTGCCGCGCCATGTGGTCTCCTCCGGGGCAGGCAGGCGGCAGGCGGGAATTGAACTCATGCGGAAGTGGCTTCAGATTCTCAGTGCTGTGCTTTAACCCGCTGCGCCACCAGGGAGGGCCCTATATTCTTTTATTTTTTTAAAGGATTTTATTCATTTATGCACACAGAACTGGGGCTTAAGTCAGAGGTGCAGGAACGGTGAGAGGACTCACCAGAGACAGAGTGGGGAACAGAACAGAAAAATGGATGAAGTACACTGCGGAAGGGAGCAGCAGGCAAGACAGGAGAGGTCTGCTGTGCCATGTGTTCACCTCCAGGCCAGGGCCTGGGATCCAACTCACACTGAAGTGGCTGTGGCTTGCTTGCAGTGCTGCACTTTAACCCGCTGCGCCACCGCAGCTTATGTTCTATTGGTAGATACAAGACTATATCCAAAATGGCCAATGCCTGGGATATGTTAAAAATGAATTAAAATTTTATTTTCTCGTGGGGTTTTCATAACCTTTGCAGGTGATACAACTAAGATTAAACAATTACGTGCTTTGCATACAGTACACACTCAGGTATAGTAGCTATTATGTTATTGCCAGACATGCTCACCATTTGCAAAATTTTGGGTGACTGAGTTTAGACAGCCCAGGAAACCCAAATCATTAACTCAAATAATAACTAGTATTCATTGAATTTATATTTCATGCCCATAGTCATGCTAAGCACTTTGTAGAATCTGTGCTTGTCCCAGGCCCTCCCTAGTGGCACAAGAGGTTGAAAAGCAGCACTATGAAATTCTCCGCAGCCATTACAACATGAGTTCAATCCCTGACCAGGGAGCTGACCCACATGCTGCCATGTGGGTCCTGTGATGCTCCCTTGAGGCTCCCCTCAGCAGTGTATTTCAGTCAATCCACCTGTTCTGTTCTCTGCTCTGTGTCTGGTGAGACTTCTCACCCCCCACATCACTAGCCTGTACCCCAATTATTGATGCATAAACAAAACATGTTTAAAAGAAAGAAAAAAAATTGGCCCCACTTCAGTAAATGCCCATTTCTCAGATCAAACTGTTCAGTCATCTTTGAATGACACTTTCTTTCACACACACAAGCATGCAAACAATGTATGTATAATTTATATCTAATCCAGCAATAAGTACTGCTACCTCTTCCTTTAGACATATCCAGACTCTGACCACTTCACTTCTTACCCACCTGCTACTACCAATTTAACCAAAGGTGTTCTTTGGACAATTACAACAGTCTAACTAGTCTTCCTGATCCTGTTTCCTATAGTTTATTTTCTTTAAAAAAAAATTTTTTTTTTTTTTTGCGTAGAACTGTGTTATAGGCCAGAGGTGTGGAGGTTGAGGATTCACTAGAGACAAAGTGGTGGATCTACTTAAATCCACTGCTGAGGGGAGCAGTGGGCAAGACAGGAGAGGTCTGCTGCGCCCTGTGGGTCAGCTCCCTGACAGGGGATTACACTAAGACTGTAATGGTGATAGTGCTAAGACTTAGCTCCTAGGCCATCTGGGAGGCACCTATAGTCTATTTTCTCCATGGCAACCACAGAGAGGGATACTTTAAAACCTAAGTCATACTACCTTCTGTGGCTCCCACCTTGCTCAGAGTAAAAAATGTCAGTCTACCAGTGGCCTACCAGGGCCTAGACTCTCTGCTCCCAGCCAACTCTCTGACCTCATTCCTCCTTCCCGCCTTGCCTACCTCACTCCAGCTACAGCCTCTTGCTTTTCTTGAAGATGCCAGAAGGTCTTCTCTCTCTGTAGAAGAGGTTTTCCCAAGACAGTCCCATGAACTGATTCTTTATTTCATTCAGAGTTCAGCCCAGCAGTCACCTTATCAGAAAGGCTTTCCCAGACCACCTTAAAGTGAAATAACACCCCCACCCTGACACACTATCCTTCTTAAGGTGCCACCATCTGCTATATTAAATATTCATTGGTTTATTGCCTGCTTTCCTTCAGTGAACACTAAAGAAGGGAGTGTGTGTTTTCTTCACTGGTGTGACCCCAGGACTCAACACATGATAGGTTCTCCCTGAGTTTACATGAATCCCAACCTTTTGCCTGTGAGCTAGAGGCTATTCTTCCCATTTTCCAGATGAGGGAACTGATATTCTGAGATGTGCTAGAAGTTGTCCCCAGTCACATGGTTTCAGACAAGTGGTGGATCCAGGAGTCTGTTCTTTTAACCTCAAAGCCATAGGGACTTTGCTTTAGATAAAATATTGTTGGCTCCCAAAGATCACTCAAAGGTCACAGTGATCTAAGGCTCTGAATACGGATTAGCAAAACAAAACAAAAACACAGAACAACTGTTTAATATCTGACTTCAGTCGTTTGGAAAGAAAACGATTTCAAGTCAAGGAAGTCCTTGAGAATAGACAAAACCATCAGTGATGTCCTCGGGGTGCTGAGCTGGCAGTTCCCAGCTTGTGCTCTTCGCTGTGACCCCCACCCTCGGGGCATCAAGCCTTTCTGTGCAGGGAGCCTTCCCAAGGCTCTGGTCAGTCAGGCCTGGATTTGACGTCATTCCCTCTGGCAGCTGGTGATGTTTACGCTCCTGCGGAAGCGCTCAAGCTCCCTCTGATGCTCTATTCCCTTGAAACCAGGAGCAGGAGGGGGCACCTCAATATTCAACACTCTGGGCAGCTGCTGAGGGGGAGGTATTGAAATGAGACTGAGGGAGGCAGCCTCTCCAAGGGCAGGACTGGCTTAGGGGAAAGCTTATCTGGGGCATCCTGCCTGCTTCTTTCCTGTGATTTCTCCCAGCTAAAAGCATCTCCAGTTCTTGGACCAGTAAATGTTTGTCCACCAACACACTAGTCCTAGGAGAATGTACCAAGTATTATTCTGAGCAGACTGCAGGGGGAAGCCAGGGTATCATAACCACAACTTCATCCTCTGGATATCTTGTCTGAGTTATCAGCAGCATTAATTCATTCAATTCGGGTTTCAAATGTGTCCTCGGACTGGGCTGATAGCAGAGACCCTCATGGCACACCCAGTCTAGAAAGAGAAAGTGACAACAGTTATGATAATCATTGTGATCAGCTCTTTAATGGGAAGCAGGATAGCTTGGCCCTGAGCCTCAAATTTAAGTCCCAGGTCTGCCATTTACCTATGTAATCCTGGACAACCATTATTCCGAGTCTCATCAGTATATTAGAGTTAGTATAAGAACTTAACAGGATAAATTATTATTAACTAACATTTATTAAGCTCCTACATGTATTAATTTAGTCCTTACAATACTCCTGCAAAAACATGTTTTTCTTATCCCCATTTTACAAATGAGGAAATTGAATCACAAAGAGAGGTTAAGTCATTCATTCAAGATGCATTGCCTCTTAAGTAATAGAGCCAGGATTCAAATCTAGGAAGTCTAACCCCCAAGTTTGAATGTTTAACCATTATATAAGATACTGCTTGGATAACTCAAGTGGCCCTAGAACAGTGCCTGGGACAAAGTGAGTGCTCAGTAACTGCTCACTCTTTTTTTTTTATAACAGTTTATTTTTACATCATTTTGTACATTTTTTTTCATCATCTTAATTGTAATAACTGCTCACTCTTAATATTTCCATCATCCGGGGACAAAGCCTAGGGAAGCAGAGCAGAAGGGAACTTGGTCCGAACTTTGGAGGGGCAATCAAGAAAGGTTTCTTGTAGGATGCCCCTCCATCCCGCATATAAATACAAATGGGTCCGGGACAGATTTAGATTGAGAGAGATATGGGAAGAGTTTTCCAAGTGTACACTACCAGAGTGAAAAGAAGTGGATGCTGTAGCCAGAATTCCAAACAAGGCCTTAGTACTGGAGGTGCGAGGAGAGGGCATAAGGCCAGAAATAAACTTAGCGTGTTCTGCAGGCCACGTGAGTTAGGATTTTGTCCAAAGCATACCAAAAAGTCTTGGTTTTAATAGAGGAGAGAGATGATTAGGCTTGCAATTTACAAAGACTCCTAAGGGGCTTCCCTAGTGGCACAGGGGTGGTCTCAGCCTATCGCAGCCACTACAGCAGGAGTTTGATCCCCGGCCAGGGAGCTGACCCACATGGTGTGGCAGACCTCTCCTGACCCACCCGCTGCTCCCTCAGCAGTGGATTTCAGTAGCTCTGTCTGTTCCTCTTCTTCTTTTTTTAGATTTATTTATTTATTTATGCATACAAGAGCTAGTGTGTAAGCCAGAGGTAGGGTGGGGGTGAGAGGATTTACCAGAATAGAATGGGGAGCAGAACAGGCAATACACTCCTGAGGGGAGCAGTGGGCGAGACAGGAGAGGTCTGCTCGGCCATGTGGGTCAGCTCCCTGGCCAGGGATCAAATTCAGGCCACAGTGGCTACTGATAGTTTCATAGTGCTGAGACCCTTGTGCCATCAGGGAGTCCCAGGACTATGTGTTTTGCTCCCCCCAACACCTGTGGTCTAGACTCCAGTTCTTGTAAGCATAAATAAATCTTTTAAAAAAAATAATGTAGAGGACACAAAAACACTGATTCAAAAAGACACCTGCACCCCCATGTTTATTGTTGCTTTATTTACAGTTGGAAAGACATGGAAACACCCAAATGCCCAAAAGTGGATGACTGGATTAAAAAGATGTGGTACATATACATAATGGAATATTACTCAGTGATCAAAAGAGATAAACCCATCCTTTTTGCAGTAACATGGATGGAGCTGGAGAAGATCATGCTTAGGGAAATAAGCCAGAAAGAAAAGGAAAAATACCGGATGGTTTCACTCATAGCAGGAGTATAAAGGATCAGGGGAGAAAATAAAAATAATAATAACGAACAACTAGATGCCAGAGACATTTTATGGGGGTGGAGTGGGGAATGGGGTCAAAAACGGTAGGGGGATGGAAGTGCACTGGACTATGGTGATGGCACATGGGTGACTTGGTGAGGGGAAGCCCACGGGGATGCATATGAAGGACATTATCATTACAGCCTGTCTACACTCCCCTCATCTTCGGTCTAGCTGGGGTTATTGGAGGGCGGACTGCGGTGGTGGTCTTCTCTTTCACCCCACAGAACTTGGTGCTCAGCTATTTTTCTTTACAGGTGGTCACTATTTATGCTCACACACTGTCCGGCCCAGAGGTCCACTCAGACAAGCTCTCTTGGCCAGAAGTGCCTATCCAGCTCCGTTGCCTGTCTCTGTGTGCACACGCCCCACCTAGTCCTCTGTGACAGCAGTCTTTCCTGGGGACACGCTGTCCCCTGGCCTCTGGTTCCCAGGAAGGTTTAAGCTTAGGTACTGTTCTCATTTCTCATTTCTACTCTAAGCTCCAGAACACTCTCCCTCCCCTATTTTCCCAGATTCTTTATGTAGCTTGGCTCTGAGCAGGCATTCTCAGATTCTCAACAAAGCTGGATTAGAACCCTGCTTCTGTTACTTTTGCTGGACAAATACTTTACTTCTCTATACCTCAGTTTTGGCAGAACGGGAAAAAATCAGAGTTTCTCCCTAGTAAGGTTGCTCGGAGAACCGACTGTGATGTTTGTAAAGCCATTTAGCACCTCGCTCAACAAATATCAGCAATTAATAGTAAACTGTTAGCAATGATCTACTGTTTTTTTTTTCTTTTAAAGATTTATTTTATTTATTTATCCATAAATAAACTGGATTCCAGGCAAGATTTGCGGGAGGTGGGGGACGGTGAGAGGATGCACCAGAGACAGAGATGGGAGAACAAGCAGATTGATGGAAATACACTGTTGAGGGGAGCAGTGGACCAGACAGGAGAGGTCTGCTGTGCCCTGTGGGTCAGCTCCCTGGCCAGGGATCGAACTCATGCTGCAGTGGCTGGGCACAGCTTGGTGGCACTGAGACTTTAAGGCTCCAATCATCCACTGTTACATTAAATTAAAAACAAAGCCAGAGTCTAGCACTAAGAGCCAGCATTACAATTCGGTGAAGCTTTTAAACAAAACAGATTGAAAAATATGATGAAATGCATTTTTCCTTTTTTAAAGTGCACTGAAGACATGGAGGACTATTCTCATGTGAACAGACGTTGTATCCGGGTTTTAATTTTCTTCTTAAATTTTCTACAATGAACATGTTGCTTATGTAATAAGAACAAAAGCTTTCAACCAAAAGCAGATGATGAAGTTGCTCCCAGCACTTTCATTGCTGGTATTCGTGCCAATAGACTGTACACCCCATCAGGGCAAAGACTCCTTTAGTCTGGCCTGGCAGGACTCTGAGAAAACATCGACAGAAGGTAGCCTGATGGGGGCAGGTCTGGAACCCGAAGCTGCAGTTCCGCTCTCTCCCTGTGGGTGGCAGGCTCCGCATGTGCGGGTGTCGCCCGACTATCTGGCCGGAGATGAGTCTTGCCTGAGACCGTCAACGTAGCTGTGTGGTCTCAGGATCCTCCAAGAAGGCAGGGAGGTGGAACCCCGGAGTGGGATTGAGGGAACGAGGCCCTCAGGCACTCCTTAATGTCGAGCCTCTGAGACTTCTGCGTCTTCCCGGGGTTGGAACAAGAAACCACCACATACTAGATCATGTCTTCCCTCACCCCAGCCCAGCCCTCCCTGGAGGGGCAGAGAGGAGAGACTGAGTCTGAGCCTGGGAGAGAGCAAAGAGACTATTTCAAATTCTTCCTCTACACAACTCCTAACTCACAGGTCGCGGAGAGTGGCAGTTTGCTCCCTGGAAGGAAGATGGTTAGTGTGGCTTAGCCAGGAGTCAGCTGTGTCCAGTTCCAGCTCCTGCCTCTTAACCCACTCTTCTGTGTCAGGCTGAGACACCCCTGGATGGAGTGTGTGCTCATCTGACTGACTGTTATTAATTATTCATATTAAGAGGCTCTAGGGAATTAATGTTAGCCATCACTGGTCATGGGTTCAGTGGTGTATGATGGACCATCCATCCCCTCCCGTGTAAACTAACAAACTAGGAGACAGTCTTCTCAATTGTCTCCTCTCAGAGTGTCACACACATCCAACTAGCCACCAAGTGGATTTAACCTTAGGAATGTCTCTCAAATCTTCTTTTCTCCACCTTTGCTGAGTGAGGGCCGCTACACTGTCTTCCACAGAACACTACAGTGACCTCCCTGCGGACAGGTCTCTCATTATAGCTTCACTCTCTCCGTGCTGTTCTTCACACAACCACAATGTGATCCTTTTAAAGTGAAAATCTCACTCTATGGACCATTCCTCTTCGCAATCTTTCAGTGGTAGCCTGAGGGTAAAACCCACATGCCTACTCTGTCCCCCAAGGTCCTGAAGGATATATAGTCCTACTCTGTCCCCCAAGGTCCTGAAGGATATATAGTCTTTGCCTACCTCCATCATCCAACCCCCGCACCTCATTAATCCTCTAAGCTATTTTCCTTTTCATTTCTGAAATATGCCAACCTCCTTTCAACCTCAGGACCTTTGCTTATGCTGTTGTTGCTTCTACTAGGAATGCTCTTCCCATTCCTCATTTCACTAACTTTTTTTTAAAAAAACATTTATTTATTTGCATACAGAGCTGGGGTACAGGCCAGAGGTGCAGGGGCGGTGAGAGGATTCACCAGAGAAAGAGTGGGGAGCAGAACAGGCAG
>NW_004567130.1:12612533-12622316 GCF_000260355.1 Condylura cristata
CCCATCAATATCTTTTTTAATGAAGTCATTCTGCTTCTTTAAATTTAGACACACATTTATACTCTACATGCAATAAGATACGATGTTTTCTGCTTTTATCTAACTGCTTCATGTGCCTCACAGCTATACCCTAAACACACCCAGGTAGTCTCTGCACCCTTGCATATTCTCCAACTGGCTACACGACAATAAATAGCCATTGTTCCAAAAAATCTTTTTTTTTCGTTGAAGATTTCTATGCTTATTTTGTTGTTTTTGTTCTGATGACAAAAGAAAATATGCCCTTGTAAAAACTTCAAACAGAAATGCAGTAGAAGAAGCTTAAGGTCCCCCATGGACCTACCTTTTAGGGCTATTGTTGATTTAAATGACACCTGTAACCTGTTTCCACTTGTGCGCTTTGCAAAGGAGAAAGAGCAGGAGCCGGACTTAGTGGGTGCCTGACCTTGGACTGTCAGTTTCTCTCCTTAATGTCCAGCCCCCGCCTCCAGTTAAGACACATGGAACTGACCTTATAATTATCCTTATGAATGTTGGCAGAAGGTTGGCATGAATGACTCTGGTGGAGAGGTCTATTGAAACCTTGCCTGGGATGGAGCCATTCTCACACTTAAATCACACCCTAGGTCTCCATTCAAGTTCATGAACATGGAGTGAACTTGAACCCTTCTGTGAAAAGACAAAACTGAAACACTCAATAAAGTTCTTGGTCCAGGTGAACCCAGATTCTAATCTTGCTTCTATCACATCCTATACCACACTCCAGGTATCAGATATGGCGGATGGGCTCCCTATTAATGCCTTGAACAAGTCAGTTTCACTCCCACCCAAGGGCCTGGGCAATTGCCGTTCCCTCCTTCTGTACCTTCTTCCCGCTTCTTGTCTAAGGGGGAGGTAGACCTCTCCTAATATATCAGACTTCTGGACCTTTCCTGGTCACTCCCTGTATAACAAGAATCCTATGTGCTTTTATAGCACAAATCATAGTCTATGTCATTTCTTTTTACTTGACTTGATTGTTTATCTCCCCTTTCAACATAAATTCCACGGGGCTTTGTAACTTGGTTATTGTGTCTCCAACACTTTGCACTGTTCCTGAATGATCAGACCCAGGCTTTCCTGCAGTTTTACCAGGTGACAGCCACTCTTGTGAGCAGATCACTCTGTTCACAAAACGCTCTTTGGAGATTGTCACACAGTTTTTGCCCTCCTCTGCCAGGCAAGCAAACGAGGAAGGTCAAGTAACATGCATCCAGGCCAGGGGATTAGAGAGTGGCCGAGATAGGATTTCAGTGTGGGCTGACCAGGGTCAGAGTCCTACTACCCACTTACAGGTGAGTCATCAGTGGAGGCACTGTGGCTATTTCCAGAGAGAAGAGATCCCTGCTTTCTCCTTCATGGGGTAGCTCTGGGAAGCAGGTATCTCCCATTCCCATTATGAAGTAATTCTCCACTTATTTAAGTATCACCATTTACTGCTGGGCACTAGAACTCTAGATACAAGGACTTAGTTCAGATAAACAAAAGCTTAGCACTGACAATGGAGGTGAAAACAGCATTCAAATTAGAGGAGGATTTACCTTCTACCATTAGTGAGCTGATAAGAGGCCTCTAACCCAGGGGCCACACCTCCCTGCCAGTCCCCTTTCTCTTTCACACCCATACTCTCAACCCAAGATGCGATGAAGCAGATGCTTCTGGGCACTGGAAAACACAGTCACCTCCTCTGCAGTTGCCCCTGACTCCCCAGCTGAGTCAGGTGTCTCTTCTGTGTTCTCACAGCCCCTCGGGTGTCTCATTCTGCTGGTTGTAGCCGCCTCATGAACTCCCTAAGGGCAGAGACTGGCTCCCTTGCTGTGTCTCTTCTCCCTGCCTCTTGGCCTGTTTTTTCACTCCTATTTATCCTCAAGGTCACTTCCTCCAAAAAACCTTCCAGAAACCCCATAAGCCATATAGAAAAATTCGTTCTGGTAGTAATAGCTTGTTTGCTTGCCTAGGTCACCTCACCCTCCACCCTGGGGGTTCCGATGCCCCTACAATGTCTATAAGCTCCCTTGGGAGCTTGTAAGATGAAGATCTGAGGCTCCAACCTCAGAGAGTCTAATTTCGGACCCAAGTAGGGCCTGAGAACCTGCAATCCAGCAGCTCACCGTACTACCCTGGTATGGGGTTAGGGGTCTAAAGCAAAGGATTGATGCAATAAACAGGCCTGTTTAACACCAAAGACCATGATCTTTGTAAGTCCACGCTAGCTAGTCTGTGCCTGACACCTACGAGATATTCATACATGATCATTAAATGAATGATCGAATGACTGGTTCTCCAAATACAGTGGCCACGTACAGTGAAGGAGACCTGCGGAAGCCCTATGATTATACTCTCCTGAAGTGGTAGTGGGACAGTACTGAGACTTTGTCCCTCAGTGAGAACCTAAGGACCCTACGTCCTGGCGTGTGATAGAAAGCAAGTTATTTGGCTTCTCTAAATCTCTATTTCTTCATCTGCAAAACTGAGGTCATAATAACAGCTACATCATAGAACGGTGAAGATGAAAAGAGATAAAGCTCTTAGGTCAGTTCCTGACCCAGAGTCAGTATCCAGAAACTTCCGAATCCTGTGATGATGATGATGATGATGATTAACATTAGAGCCATAAAGAATCCCAAATTGTCCAAAACAGAGGCTCCCCTCTCAGGATCATGGGTCACCTCCTCTCAAATAACCTATAGTGTTTGTTTAGAAGGTAGTCCATGAATATCCAGAAATAGAGTACAAGATATGTGTCTGTCCATTTTCCTGAGGAGAACCTGAGCTTTCAATTTAGAAAGGCGGAAAACTGGGTCCTCCCAGGTGCTGCAGTGGGTTAAGTCTCAGCACTATGGAGCTATCAGCAGCCACTGTAGCCTGAGTTTGATCTCCAGCCAGGGAGTGACCCACATGGCACAGCAGACCTCTCCTGTCTTGCCCGCTGTTCCCCACAGCAGTGCATTTCAGTGGATCTGCCTGTTCTGCTCCCCAGTCTGTCTCTGATGAATCCTCTCACCCCCCATATCTGTGGCCTATACCCCAGCTTTTGTACATATAAATAAATCTTTAAAAATAAAGTGGGGGAGTGACTTTTGCAGTAATATGGATGGATCTGAAAAAGATCATGCTTAGTGAAATAAGCCAGAAAGAAAAGGAAAAATACTGGATGGTTTCGCTCATAGCAGGAGTATAACGGACTAGGTGAGAAAATAATAATAATAATAAACAGCTATATATCAGAGACATTTTATGGGGGTGGAGTGGGGAATGGAATCAAAAACAGTTGGGGGAGGGAAATGTACTGGACTATAGTGATGGCACCCGGGTGATTTGGTGATGGGAAACCCACGGGGATTACAACTGAGATAGAAAAATGCACAAAATGATGTAAAAATAAACTAGTATATTATTTTTAAAAAGGGGGGGAACTGAGTTCAGAGAAAAAAGGGGTCTTTTCTCACGTCATTCATTCATGCCTCATTTTCCCAACAAATTTCCAAATATTTCCTGAGGGCTTACTATGTTCCAGGACCCAGAGCTGAACCAGACACAGTCACATTTTAGTCCTTACTCCTTGCCCCAAAACATTACAATGTCAACTGCACCTAGTGCTTTCTTTTATTCCTTTGCTGACACCAGGCCCTGGCAGTAGTTAGGCTGCCATCAAGTGAGTCCAAGTTCTTGACCCACTTGAAGACCTTACTGGTCATTTTTCTTGAGGCCTTTCCTGAACTTCTCTCAATCTCAGTTTACTAACATGTACAAAGGGGTTAATAATGCCTGCTGACCAGAGTTGTGAGCATCAAATGAAATAAGTAGGCTTGAAAGTGCTTTAGGAACTGTAAATTACTATGCCAATATTAGATCGTGTTGGCTGGAGAGAGATGAAATGGAAATCAATCATTAAGAACTCCCCCCAAAAATAATTGTCCCATTTTCTTATTTTTAATAACAATAATTTTAAAATCCCTATAGTAGGTGCTCTATTGTCCTAATCTGGTCAGATCAGCAGCTGGTAAGTTTATTGAAAAAAGTTCATTGAATTCAGAAATAATAAAAATACAACTCTTAGATATTCTATTTTAACTTAAAAACCCAATGCTGTATATTTGTTCTCCAATCTTTTAATGTAGGGCCAAAGCTTTGGTTTTGCACCTGATATGAGTCAGCCTCTGGCATTCCCCCACATCTTTTCTGCATGAACCACTCCTCTGAATTTGGGTTTGGGCTTTTTAAAAGTTGATGCAGATCTGAAGGTTCTAGTATTCAGATTTTTAGAATTCCACCTCCATCCACACCCAATAATCTAGTAGTCAAGAGGCCACACCTAACCCAACTAACTCCCCCTGCCCCGCCCAGGTAGCTGACGACAACAGTATATTTTTTCCTCTTTCTGTATGGCCACGGAGCTGGACTTTGCCCCATGTTTTATCTACCCTTCTTTTCTAAACTTGACTTTATTTAAGATTTATTCTTTTGTTTTTTAATGTATACAAGAGCTGGGGTACAGACCAGAGGTACAAGGGTGGCGGGGGGTGAGAGGATTCACCAGAGACAGAGTGTGTAGCAGATGTACTGAAATACACTGCCGAGGGGAGCAGCAGGTGAGTCAGGGGTCTCCTGCACCATGTGGGTCAGCTCCCTGGCAGGGAATCGAACTCATGCTGCAGTGGCTTTGGATTGCCTCGTAGTGCTGTGCTTTAGCCAGTTGCACCACCAGGGAGGGCCCTATTTATTTTTAATTTATACATGATTCTTTTTTAAGATTTATTTTATTGATTTATGCATACAAGAGCTAGAGTGTAGGCCAGAGGTGCAGGGGTGAGGGGTGAGAGGATTCACCAGAGACAGAGTGGGGAGCAGAACAGGTGGATCTAATGAAATACACTGCTGAGGGGAGCAGTGGGGAGACAGGAGAGGTCTGCTGTGCCATATGGATCAGCTCCTTGGCTGGTGATCAAACTTGTGCTGCAGTGGTTGGCAATAGCTTCATAGTGCTGAGATTTAACCCCTGCACCACCAGGGAGGCCCAAATTCACTTTATTTTTAGGGCATTTTTAGAGTCAGAGCAAAAGGTACAGCGATTTCCCACATATCCCACATGTACCACTTCAACAGTTCCCCACATCTCCCCTCCCCCCTTAGAGTGAGACATTTATTACAACTGATCAATCTACACTGTTAAGTCATTATCGCGTGATCCAAGCCTACAGTTTGCATTAGGGGTCACTTTTGGTGGTATCCTTTCTATAGGTTTGCAGGCACATAATCAAATATCAACTTTTTAAGAGGCTTTTGAAAGTATTCAATTGCATTTATAGAAACATGAGTTTTCTTTTCCCAATCCTATTTCATCAGTTTGTCATGGACAATTTGATTTAATAACAAGAATAACTGACTGGAGCACCAACCCAGCTGACTTGTAAACGGGCAAATGGTAAATGAGAAGGAGGAATTAGTCACTGGTCCTACTAACAATGAGCCCCTCCAGTTGCTGTGGGCAACACATCGTTCTGGGTTCTGCAGGAGGTAAGTTGAGTTTGGGTTTCACTGTTAGCCAGCTACAGTGACTCCTTCAGCCAGGGAAATGATGAAGCCAGCAAACTTCTATCATATGTAGCTAAAAGCCACATCCCACGTGACTAAAACATAGAAGCTGATTTTGTCCGTACTATTCACTTATATTTTTTAGTTATTTTTTGCACTTTTAAAATGCATGAAAAAGTTAATTAGAATATAGGGTCATATATACCAAGTGCTAAACTTCACATTCTTTGAATTGAGCCTTTTGTAATAGGCTGGACGTGATATAACACGCCTAATGGATATAATGACAGTGAAGAAACCTTGGCATTAAGCTGCAGTTCTCAAAGTGTGCTCCATGGCCAGCAGCAGCAAGGTCACCTGGGGGCTTGTTGGAAATGCAAATTCTCAGGCTCCACCCACACCTGCCACATCAGAAATTAAGGGGCGGGGCCTGCAGTCTGTGTGACCAAGCCCCCTAGGGATTTATGGTGCCAGTTCAGGTCAACATATGGTTTACATTCCAGGTTTACCACTTGGAGGCTTTGTGATCTTGGACAGGTCACTGTTTCCTCTTTAGGAAATTAGTCTAATAACAAACCTACCTTACCAGGTGATTTGGAAGACATACAGATGGCCAATAGGCACTTGAAAAAAAATGTTCAACATAACTTATTAGCAGGGAAATACAGATCAAAACCACCATGAGGGGCCCTCCCTGGTGGCGCTGTGGGTTAAAGCACAGCACTAAGAAGCTAAAGCCACTTCAGCATGAGTTGGATCACTGCCCCAGAGGTGACCACATGGCACAGCAGACCCCTCCTGACTCACCCGCTGCTCCCCTCAGCAGTGTACTTTGTCAGTCGATCTGTTCTGCTCCCCACTCTGTCGCTGGTGAATCCTCTCACTGCCCCTTCACCTCTGGCTTGTACCCCAGCTCTGTATGCATAAATAAATAAATCTTAAAAAAAAAAACACAATGAGATACCACCTCCCTCCCCTGAGAATGACCTATATCAAACAAAGCCAGAAGCTAGCATTTGTGAGGGTTTGGAGGAAAAGGAGCCCCAAACATTGTTGGTGAGAATGTGAACTAGTCCAGCCCCTGTGGAAAACAGTATGAAGACTCCTCAAAGTATTAAAAATAGATCTACTGTATAATCCAGCAATTCCACTCCTTAGTATCTTCCCGGAGAATACTAAGTCACTAATTCAAAGGGATATATGTCCTCCTTTGTCCACAGCAGCACTATTTACAATAGCCAAGTTAAAGAAACAACCTGAGGGCCCATGAATGGAGCAGTAGATTCAAGAAGATGTGATACACACACACACTCATTGACAAGTACACATATACACACATACATACATGCAGTGGAATAAAAAGTAGATAAACTCTGGCTATTTGTGATGACATGAACTGTTGGGGGTTATGCTAAGTGGAATCAGTCAGGAGAAAGACAAATACTGAATGATTCACTCACTTGTGGAATATGGGGGGGAAACAAAGGAACTGACAAAACTAAACCAAAATAGACTAGAACTATGACTGCAGAAGTGAAACTGCTAGAGGAGAGGGGAAAAGTAAGGGTAAGAACAAGGAGAGGGGGTTATCCAATGGTACCCCAAAATATGGGTACTCTGATGGTAGGCATATCGTAGTAACACACTTCTGAAGAGGTGTGAACCCGTTCCCCTAAATCATATAAAGGGCCGTGTTACCTCAATAAAGAAAAGGGGAAAAGGAAGGGGAAAAAAGTGATTGTGAAGATTAAATGAGATAACACATGTAAAGTGTACATGCAGTGCATGACACAAAGCGAGCACTCAAAAAGCGTTAGGAATAATTCATATCATTAGGAACTCACAGGTGACAGTTTTAATTAGGGTGAAGAATATTTGGGAGAAATGAAAAAAGATGTTGGCTACACCCCAGTGTGCTCTAGGATCTCATTCTGTCATTTTCCCCTCCTAAATAATGGGTTGAAGTAGGTTTTACTCCCTACCCAGTTCACAGATATGGAAACTGAGGGTTGGTGGGGCTGTACCACAGCTAAACAGAGGTGCTGGGCCTGGCCACATCCTTGTACCCCAAGTACAAATGTCAAACAGATGCACCCCCAGGGTCAAACAGATGCAGCCAGATTGCTGGCTTTCAGGGCCTAACCACCCCAAACCATCTGCCCTCTGCCCCAACCCACCCCTGCTTTCCCCACCCCCACTGCCAGGTGCTAGAGGAGGCTTGAATTTCTGCTGAGGTCACAGCAGGACTGTTTTCTAGAAGTCATGCTTTTCAACTCATCTCTGCTGTGTAGGGATTTCCTGGTCATGTCACCTGGTCCATTTCTGCTGCTTGGGACCCTCACCCAGCTCCAGTCAACACCAGCATGATTCACTTATGGACCTCAGACCAGAACTAATAAATGCATTCGTTCATCAAACATTCTACCTCCTAGAAACTGGAAGTACAGAGATAAGCAAATAAAAGCAGAGAGGGAAACTGAATATTCACACAGAACCAGACAAATACTATACAGAATGACCAGTGAAGGGATGAAAAACAATCTGACTCTTGGAAGGCCCAGAAGAGGTGCCGATGACTTCTGGAAGTAGGAGGGGATAGAGGAGGTCTTCCTGGAAGAGGTGGCCTCTGAGCTGATGAAAAGGAGTTCCACTTAGTGTTTCACCACTTTCTTGTGTTTTATTATTTTTTAAAAGATTTATGTATTTATGTATACAAGAGCTGGGGTAGAGGCAAGAGGTGCGTGAGAGGCTTCACCAGAGACAGAGCGGGGAGCAGAACAGGCAGATGGACTGAAATGCACTGCTGAGGGGAGCAGCGGGCGGGTCAGGAGAGGTCTGCCGCGCCATGTGGGTCAGCTCCAGGGCCAGGGATTGAACTTGTGCTGCAGTGGCTGCACCAGTTTCATTGTGCTGCGTCTTACCCCCTTATGCCATCAGGGAGGCCCCAATTTCTCATGTTTTAGATGGACACATTGGTTCAGAGAGACTTATTTAGCTAATTCGTTCATCTAAATAAACATTTCATTTGCCCTGACTATGCATTTCCCCATGTCAGGTCCTGAGCCAAAGCCCTAGAGTACCAAGGGGAACTCACCCACGTACAACCCATTGGCATCTTTTCTCTTTTTGTATGTATTTTACTTTATTTTAGTTTAACTATTTCAAGTCAGGGTTATTGAAGCATGTAGGGTAAAATTCTCCCGTTTTATTTTATTTTTTAAATGTGAACAAAGTTCTTAAGAAAGTTCTTTTAGTCTATAGTCTATGATTTTTGACAATTGTAAAAAAAAATATTCTTTTAGGGTATAGTCTATGATTTTTGACAACTGTATCCTTGATCACACCAAGGGCCTCACATCAGTCTTTTAACGCCCACCCCACTTCTGAGTCCAAGCTTTTCCCCTAATTTATTATGGAACACTGGGCAAATCTCCCTTCTCTGAACTTGTTTCTTCCTCTATAAAATAGAGATTACCCACAAGGGTGATGTGTATTCTGGACACAGAGAAAGCACTCAATAACTCCAGTTGTGATTATGTTATTAGGTGAGGCTCTCTCTCTCTCTCTCTCTCTCTCTCTCTCTCTCTCTCACACACACACACACACACACACACACACACACACACACACAAAGACATTTTTTGAAGCCTCTTGTTTCTCAGAGAGGTTTTATTTATAGGCCGTGCCTCATTGTGACTGTGAAAAGGAGAAAGCCAGGCCCTAGTACACCTTTCATGTGTAAATCAGCCCGGGCCAGGAGCACCGGGGTCAGTAGGAGGAGGATTTCACTCTTAATTACTCCAGGAGAAAGCCGGCAGGCTCTGACTCCAGCCACGCTGGAGGGAGGCCTCTCTGGGAGCCCCACGCCTTGCGGGGCCTGAGCCCCTGGCTCCCGGCCGGCGCTGGCTTCCCAGGGCAGGGGTCGGGTCGGGGCCGGGGCTGGTGTCTGGGAGGCCTGGCCTTGATTTCTACTAAGCCTGGGCCCAGGCTACGCAGGTGCCTCTTGAGAGCAGAGCCGCAAGCGGGTGTCTTTGCGGGCAAGCTATTTGAACATGTGTGGGTAATGGGGCGGAATGGGCCCGCTAAAGGACCAGGGAGGGCTTAAATTTTTTTTTTTAAGTTAGTTATGAATACAGGACAGGGGTACAGGCCAGAGGTGCAGGGGTGGCAAGAAGATTCACCAGAGACAGAGTGAGGAGCAGAACAGGC
>NW_004567130.1:12624046-12645284 GCF_000260355.1 Condylura cristata
CTGAAAGTCACTTTTAATGTTTAGACATGGCCTTAGATGATTTATTTCCAACCCAACCAAAGTTCTTTTTTTTTTTTTTGCTTGTTTCTTTTGCATAGCAGCATAACACAAACACAAGTGAACACACCTACTGAGGCTTTCTTTCATCTGTCTATTCATGTGTTCCACATAAATCTTGATATTTACATGGCAATATAGATTTATAGAATTTATAACACATTATATATAAATAAGCAATTTTTTTTTACATATTTGTGTTACCAGATGACAATAGCTTGAAATTTAAAACACACAAACCCATTGGGCCCCAGCAATTCCCTATATAAAATTCTGTTCTACAGCTATAGCCACATGAGTGGGGAAAGGTAAATAGTATAAACAAATGTGTTCATTGCAGTGGTGTTGATAAAACTAAAGCTAGCAATGACCTTGATGGTCCTCATCCACCTGGATGGTCATTAGTAAGGGATTAATTCAATACATCATTGTGTAACCTTGCAGAGGATGTTTTATAGTTACTATGAGAGATTATCTTATCATGCAAGATATCCCCAAATTGAGTAACATTGAATAACAAAGCAAGTTTCAGAATCATTTATATTGTGAGTCTCCCTGCTTTTCCATAATTATATCTAAATGTATAAACATTAAACTGGAAGACTACACATGAAACTTTTACTTTTCCTTTTGTACCTTTATGTACTGATTGAATTTTTCTTCTAATGTGAGCATATGTTATATACATAATAAAAAACTAACCAATAAAAATGAAGATTAGCTATATGTAATTCTAATATGCTTTTTAAAGAAAATGCAATATTCAGGGCCTCCCTGGTGGCACAAGGGGTTAAGTCTCAGCACTCACTATGAAGCTATCTCTAGCTACTGCAGCAGAATTTGATCCCAGGCCAGGGAGCTAACCCACATGTGGCATAGCAGATCTCTCCTGTCTTGCCCCGTGCTCCCTTCAGCAATGTATTTCAGTAGATCTGCCTGTTCTGCTCCCCATTCTGTCACTGGTGAATCCTCTCGCCCGCCACTACCTCTGTCCTACACCCCAGTTCGTATATGCATAAATAAATAAAAAGCAATACAGCATTAAATAAAATATAATCTCCTAAATCATTCCAGAATAACCACTATTAACATTTCAGTTTACTTCCCTATAGTTTTATCTCTAAATATATACTTTAACATTAGAGGAAAAAAATGTAAACAAGGGATGTATTTGTAGAAAAGTTAGAAAATAAATACCACTCAAACCCTACTATTAAGAAATAACTACTGTTTACATTCTAACATATAAACTTTTAATTCTTTTCTCTGCATCATTCTTAGGGGAGTTGATTTTGGTCCTTTTTATATCATTCCATCTCTATATAAATTGGTGTTTTCCTTTCATTCATTCAGTTATTTATTTTTATATATTTTTACAGGTTACTATAAATGATTTTTATAATTTTAAGTTATATTCTCGAAATAAACAATTTTTCACTCAAACATTCCTCTCTTAATGAACTGCTAAGTTGTTTCCAAGTTTTCTGATTATAAACAATTTAGACAAATAGTTTATACTTAACATCTTTTTCTCTATGTCAAATAATATCCTTATAGTTCAGCAGTGGAACAATTGAGCTAAAGTATACACATATTTTTCAGACTCTTTCAAAGCATTGTCCACAGCCCATGAAAAAAATACAGCCTTGTCAATTTTTCTGAATAAAGTTTTATTGTAACACACACAGCCAAAAAAAAAAAAAGCAAGCTTTGCTAAATGTCCTGTTTCACTATGAGCACAATGAGTAAAGGCAGGGAGAAAAAAATAGGGCAAAATTGGGTGGGAATATCTGGGAATATCTGGAATTTAAATATATAACTTTGCCCATCTGCTGCCAGCACTCCCTTCTTGGCCTAATATGTTGTAGCAACTACCACCAATTACCAAGCATTTACTTTATGCCCAGAACTGTGCTTGGCACTTTATATGCATTATGTCATTTACTTTTCACAAAAACCTTACAAGGTGGGTGGCTTTATCACTCCCATTTTACAGAACAAAAAACTGAGACTTTGAGAGGCTCTTTCCCAAGATCCTATGGCTGAAATTTGAACCAGGAAATCTGACTCCCTTGATATGAGTGTATAGATGATTATTGATTATTGAGTTATTGGTTTACAGATAGAAAAACAGGCCCAGAAAAGAGATGTGAGTTGCTGAATTCAGAGAAAGCACCTACCCAGTGTGCTGAACTTGTTTCCACAGTGCTCCATTGTGTAGTCCCAGGGCTCCAATCCAGGGAGTAGGGCCTGTAGGAGTTCCAAAACTCTTTGCCTTAGAAATTCTTCCTGTGAGGCTTTTGGGTTCCAAGAAGACTTAGTCTTTCAGAACCATAGCCCCAGCCATGCATCTCCCCTCCAGGGCTGGGTGCTCCCTGTCCGTCATTAAAAAAAAAAAAAAGGAAATAGCAGTTAAGCACCTGCATGCCCAGACAAGGAGGAAAGTGGGCAGCCCCAGTGCATGTTCAGCCATGGTGGTTCTATGGTTGGGAGTAGGAAATAGTAAGATGAACAAAAGAGGGGGAAGAGAAGGACTAAGCCCAGAAGAGGAGAGCATCGGGAGAAATGGCAGAAAACAGGCAGTGGCTGCAGAGTGCTCAAGGAAGTGCGTTGGAATCAGCTCGTCCAGGCAGATGAAAGAGGACTCAGTGCCCTAACCTGAGTTCCCACTCCCAGGAATTGTGGGGTGTCTGACTGCAAGCTCCAGCCACAGCATGTTACAGATAAGGTCTCACAGCATAGGGAGAGGCCCTGGATGCTGCCACTGCCTCTGAGGACTTCTGTTACATCTTTTGGCTGACGGTCAGAGTCCTTAGAGGCTAAGAAAATATCTAGCTTTGCCTTTCTGGAGAGGTTGGTTATGCTCCCTGCTTATGTGGACACAGACATTCTGATGCAAGGATAGGGAGGCAGCTAATAGGATGGAAAATTCCGGGAAAACCAGGATATTAGGTATCCAGCCATCCACATGTTCATCCATCTGTCCATCCATGGACAGCCTTCATCCACATTCACTGACCACTGGTCACAGGGGATGCTGGTTAAGAGAGTTCTAGAACCAGACTCTTGAGTTAGAATTCTGATTCCACCACACAGCAACAATGTAACCCTAGACAAATTACCTAGCCTCTCTGTGCCCTAGTTTCTTCATCTATAAAGTGTGACTAACAACATTATATCCACTTCACAGGGTTGTTTTAAGCATTAAATGAGTTAATCCATTTAAAGTACTTAGAACTGGTTCATATCTATTGAGCAAATACTCATTAATGTTAGCACCCTTATTATTATTCGAGGATGTGCTAAATGTGATCCTAGGTTTAAATCAAGTGCCATGGAACATAGACACAGAAACCAACAGCAGAGTCTAGGCCCAAGTCAGGGCATGTTGAGGCTTCTGTCCCTTGATTCAGGATCCTTGCCTGGCATCCAGAGATGAGAGGAGCAGAGAATGGACCCCTCCTGGCTGGAGTTGGGGGGAGTACTTCTCTGATCCCCACCAAGGACGAGGCATGCATTTTCCTAGCTGCTGGAGGTGCTGGCAGCTGACAGTCACAGCTGAAGCCTCTCTCTGCTTGCCTACAGTTGAAGGAAATCATCAAACCAAGGTATGACACCTCAGGGTAGCTCATATCCTTGAACTGTTTGATACTGGTCTAACTGCCCCCTCATGTCAACTCTGCACGGCTCTGTTGGGCCATTGTAGTTGCAGAGGTGCCGTGACCAAAGTTTCCATGAAAGCCCAACTTTTCTCGGGACCCCTTTCTTGTTTCCATCCCTTCCCTTTCTCAGGTGTTGACCCAGGAACACTCCTTAAAGTTCTGTGTGCTGGGGACCCTCCCTGGTAGCTCAACAGGTTAAAGCACCAGGAGGTTTGCTGCAGCCACTTCAGTGCTTCAGCGCAAGTTCAATCCCCGGCCAGGGGGGGACCCACATGGCCCAGCAAACCTCTCCTGACCTGCCCGCTGCTCCCCTCAGCAGTGTACTTTGTCAGTCAGCCTGTTCTGCTCCCCACTCTGTCTCTGGTGAATCCTCTCACTGCACCTGAATACCAGTTCTGTATGCATAAATAAGTAAATAAATCTTAAAAAATAAAAGTTTTGTGTGCTGATCTCCATCTCTGAATTTGATTCCTGGAACCTCAACTGTCAGAATACAACATCACTAAAAGGCTGTTCACCAAGTGATGTAGATATAGAACAGTTGCACCTCTCTAGGAGTGTTGTTGGAAGTTTATTTATTTTTTTAAGATTTATTTTTTATTTATTTATGCATACAAGAACTGCGGTGGAGGCCAGAGGTGCAGGGGAGTGAGAGGATTCAACAGAGACAGAGTGGGGAGCAGAACAGGCAGATCTACGAAGTATACTGCTGAGGGGAGTAGCGGGGAGACAGGAGAGGTCTGCTGTGCCATGTGGGTCAGCTCCCTGGCTAGGGATCGTGCCATAGTGACTGGCAATAGCTTGATAGTGCTGAGACTTAAATCCCTGAGCCTCCAGGGAGGCCCAAAAGTTTAAATACAATATGCTACCATAAGGTCAGTTACATCCAGTGGCAGATGGGAAAATTGAGGCACAGAAAAATGAGAGCTTTGCCCAAAGTCACACAGCTGTTTGGAGGCAAAACCAGATTCAAGCCCAGCAGTCAGGAGCTGGGTCTGTGTGCTTGACCCTTACACCACACTGCCTAAGGAGCTCCTGCCCAAGCCCAGGAATTCAGCACAGGTGAGCTGGGAGGGGGTGTGGGAGTGGCATGGGAGGGCTTGTGGGGTCACACACTGGCACAGACACATGTGTTCCCTGAGTGTGACTGCACAGGAGCGTGCCCAATTAAGTGTGTGCTCTGCTGGCATGTGAGTCAACAAGCAAGGCGTGTGGAGACATGGAGTCCCCCTTTCAGGTTCCCACAGGACCCTTGTCCAGGGCCTCTCTTTCCTCTTGGTGCACAGGAAGCAAGAAAGCATGTATGGGCAGGGGTGAGGCTCAGGGCCAGGCCTTGGATTCTGAGCCAAATTGCCATTTCCTTATTCCCGCCATGCCTACCAAGAGTGGGTAGGATCTGGATTCTTGGGATATGAAGCTGTCTGTGGAGCAGAAGGGACATGTGGCACAGGGCAGTCACGGACTGGTTGGCCTCAGGAGGCAGCAAAGCCAGCTTTAGACTCTGCCTGGACTCCAGTGGCTGCAGTGAGGCTTGCAAAGTTATAAGCTGGAAAAGACTGTTGGGTTTGAATCCAATAGCTTTACCTGAGCAGTGATTTCAGCAATTTACTTACCCTCTCTGAGTCCCTGCTCCCTCTCCTGTAAAGTGGAACTTAAACTAACTACTTCACAGGGTTTATTGTAAGACTGAACACCACTTGAAATAATGCTGAGCCCAGAGTAAGTCCTCAATAAATGCTAGTTTTATTACTACATGAAACCCACAAGAAAAAGGCAGAGGAAAGGGTTTTTGCCAAGTGGTTATGTTATCCAATCTTGCAAAACAGGTATTATCACACCTATTTTATAGATGAGGAAACTGAGGCTCAGCAAGATGAGGTAACTCACCCCCCCACTACCCCAGGTCACACAGCATATGAGTGACAAAACCAGATTCCAAATGCTAGTCTCATCCTAATTTCAGTGTTCTTTCTACCACCCCACAGCTGCTGAATCGTTGGGCCTAAAACTTCTGGGTTGTGACAACTTCTCCTGTAAACTGTTTCATGCAGATATTTTGCTGCCTACATGTTTTTCTGTCATGTTTTGTTGCCTCCTCAGGAGAGAATATGTACGAATTTGCAGGTGGTCAGACTTTATGGGAAAAAATAATAGACCTTTTTCTTTGGGCAGAAACAAGCGAGACAGTTGAGACAGTGTAGCGGGGAGCTCTTAGAGGAAAATGGGAGGTTCAAAAGGCAATTAATGCTTCTGTCTGAAACTGTAAACAGATAGTTACCGGCTCTGACACCACCAGCACGTAGACAAAAGGCAGACAGAACCAGCACACCACAAGGAAGCTGAGATAGACTACGCCCAGGGTGGAAATTAAATGTTTTCCTGAAAGCAGAAAGGAAAACCGTGGTTAAAACCAAGCCATGACTCTGAGACTCTATGACAGTGTAAGTTTAGTGAGTTAAAGGCCCTTAATTTGTACCTAGGTGTTGTGAATTTTAAACTCATACTCAACATTCTCTCTTGACCTAACTTTGTAAAACAAAAGTAATAATTAGAAGTGAGTCTTCAGTGTAGACTGTCATTTTAATCAAAGATGTATATGCACATTTATATGTGTGATATATATATACATATATATTAGAGAGAGCATTATTGGCATATTTAGTAGAACTCTTGGTTGTAAGCAACAAAATATTCAAACTGATGCAAACCAAAAAAAGGAATAGGTTATAATGATGATTCCTCAGTAGTCATGACTGGATCCAGGGGTTCAAAGATTTCAGTTAGCGTCCTTGTGTTATCTTGGTCTTGCTGTTTCCTGTGGCTTCATTCTCAGGCAGACCCACTCCTCCTTAGGTGTGTCAAGATAAATTTGTTCCCAGAAAGAGATGGCCTCTTTCCAGCCAGAATCTCAGGGTTCCCTCAGATTGGCTCTCTCTGGTCACATGGTCACCTTTCAACCAATCCTGTGACCAAGTTGGATCTGAGCTATAGGGACCTAAGTTGTGTGGGGGAACATTCCCCCAGGAAATTGGAGCACAGTTTGTGGAAGACATGTGGTCATTTCTGCCTCTCTGCTAACTTTTTTAAAAAGATTTATTTGGGGCCCTCCCTGGTGGCGCAGCGGGTTGAAGCACAGCACTGAGAATCTAAAGCCGCTTCCACATGAGTTCGATTCCCGCCTGCCCCAGAGGTGATCACATGGCGTGGCAGACCTCTCCTGACCCACCCGCTGCTCCCCTCAGCAGTGTACTTCATCCATCTGCCTGTTCTGTTCCCCACTCTGTCTCTGGTGAAGCCTCTCACCGCCCCTGAGCCTCTGGCCTGTACCCCAGTTCTGTATGCACAAATAAATAAATCTTTAAAAAAAAAGATTTATTTGTTTATGCATACAAGAACTGTGGTACAGACTAGAGGTACGGGAGTGAGAGATTTCACAGAGACAGAGTGGGCTGCAGTACAGGCAAATCGACTAAAACACACTGCTGAGGAGAGCAGCGGGTGAGACAGGAGTGGTCTATGTCACGCCATGTGGGTCAGCTCCCTGGCTGGGGATCGAATTCGTGCTGCAGTGGCTGTGGACAGCTTCATGGTGCTGTGCCTTAACCCGTTGTGCCACCAGGTTGTGGTCTCTGTTAACTCTTAAGGAGGGGCTATTTCAGACATTATGCTAAAGCTTTATCTGTATTATCACATTTATTGCTTATCAGCCAGACTTATTCCTTCTCATCATCTATCTTCACCAATGGGCAAACTTTGCTTAGAGAGTTTAAAGAAGTGGCCCAAGTTCATAAGGAGTGAAACCAGGCAGTCCTTTTCCAAATCCTGTACTTTAGAACTGCTCTCTCTGAGAATTGTCAGTTTCATGTCCAAGAGGAAGAACTAAACCTTCTGAAAGGTCTATCTTGTAAAGTCTGTAAAGACTGTCCAGCATGGGAGGACAGACAGCATCCTGATGCTCATTTAGAGTCATCCATGATATTCAATGGGCTTGTCCTAGGGCACCCATGGACCCAGTGCCAGGATACCGAGAAGTATGACAGCAAGAAGTCTGATCTGAGAATCATTGTGGGCTTAAGAGTCAGTATTCCTCAATGCCCTACCTTTCACCCACCAGGAGTGGTGGAAAAAGAATGTGCCATGGAGTGCTGTGCCAGCTTCAAGGCCTTGTTTAGCTGTATATCCTCAAATAAACTCCCTAATCTCTTTGAGCCTCACTTTGCACATCCATAAAATGGGCATAATAACACCTTCCTCTGAGGGTGGTGAGGATTACACTACGTGCAAAATGTCTGCCTGTCACCCTGCTGATGCTCCATGAAGTTAGTTCTCTCATTATCCGTCCTCCTTCTCTCCACCCCAGAAATTTAGAAAGGGGTGGTAAGGAGAGAAAGGAAGGCATCTTTTGCCCTTCCTGGCTACTCTGCTGGTTTTTTTGCTCCTGCCCCTTCCTCCTTCTCAGCTCAGTACTGTCTCTGGGTTCAAACCCCAGATGGTTGTTCCCTTCCTAACATTGTGACCTTGGTAAGTTCCTGACACCCTCCTCTGAAGAACACACTTCCCTCTCCAGATCTGATGAAAACCCCCTCTAAAATATTCCTGACACATGGGTGGTTTATTCTCTGGGTCTGATGCTGTGAAAAGGACAAAACCTAGTGGATGAGGCATTTTTGCAGAGGGCTTGAGCTGGCAGGGCAGAGGGGTGCTTGCAACTCCACTTCTCAGCTCTTGAATAATTCATGAAAAACAAAATGGCTGGCCCAGACTGGGGCCCTCTCTCTCCCAAGTGGAGAAGGGAGAAAAGTTTCTAATTACAGGTCAGCAGCCCGGGCTCCCCTGGGCCTCTGGGTGCTGCACACAGGGGGTATTTATGGGAAGAGACAGGAGGGGAGGGGTTCAGTTCCAGCCCCTTTCCAGAAGGAACTCAACTCCTTTTGAAATTGTAGCCCGGGCCTGCCAAGGCTTAGGGAGGGACTGGGGAGAGAAACTCTGGATTCAGCAGGAAGAGAAATCCCTGCCCAGGGGTCAGAGAGAGAGACAGGTCCAGAGAAATGGAAGGTCAGGGAGGGGCTCTAGAGAAGTGACCTCCTTCAAAAGGAGGACCCTGTACTGACTCCAATACCATGGCCTCTCAGTCACCAGCCAATGTGCACACCTGGAAAATGAGGCGAAGCACAGAACATACCTTAAAGGGTGGCTGGTGAATTACATGAATGAACATACATGAAGTGCTCGAATACTGCTTGCCACATACATTCAAAATATATATTAGTTACTCTTAGTTATTTTTTACATTCTGCTGCCTCCATGGAAAAGTCAGTAGAAGGTTACAGTGACAATAAGAGATTCTAGAGACCGTGGGAGAGGAAAAACAACCTGGCGGTAGCTTATATAATGAAGAAGAATAAGGCCCACTTTTTTTTTTTCATTTGTTAAAGATTTATTTATTTACGCATACAAGAACTGGGGTACAGGCCAGAGGTGCAGGGGGGATGGTGAGAGAATTCACCAGAGACAGAGTGGGGAGCAGAACAGGCAGATCCACTGAAATACACAGCTGAGGGGAGCGGGTGGGACAGGAGAAGTCTGCTGTGCCGTGTGGGTCACCTCCCCGGCCGGGGATCAAGTTCATGCTGTGGTAGCTGTGGGCCTATTTTATTTTTTTAGTGGTATTTTCTTTTGAATGTCTTTGACTTTAGAAATTAAATTTTTATTTTTTAAAGTTTGTTTTGAAAAGGTCCATATACTACTACTTACTACTAACAATAATAATAATGAGTAAGGACCCCAGGACTAGGCTGCTGAAGTTTAATCCCAACTCTGCCTTTTTTAGCATCTGTGTGATGTGAGCCTCTGGAGCCACCCTCTGTAACAAACAGCAGCCATTGCCATTAGCAGGGAGAAGTGGGGGAAAAGAAACAGTTAGATCCCTGTCCGCGAGAAGCTTACTGCCTAGCAGAAAGTCTATGTTAATCATGAGCATTTATTGAAAGCCTACTGTGCAGCCCCAGACCTAACTTAAGGGAGTTTGCAGTTAACCAGAAAATGTATACTAACCCAAAGCATTTATGGTGCACCTACTGTGTACAGGTCCTGGGCACACTGGAGACATTCTCTCAACTATACCTCACAGCATCCACACCCATTTTACAGATGAAGAAGTTAAAGTTAAAAGAGATCAGGAGTAGAGACAGGATTTGAAACAAAGAGGTCATTCAAAAGCAGGGATAAATCTTCAAACCAGCAAGTTGAGCGAAAAAAGCCAGACACAAAAAAGTACACATTGTATGATTTCACTTATATGAAATTCTAGAAAATGCAAACTAACCTATAGTGACAGAAAGCAGATCAGTGGATCCCTGGGAACAGGACAGAAGGAGTCATTAACTGCAAAGGGATACAAGGGAACTTTTTGGGGAGATGGACATACATCGGTGGTGATGCTGGTTCTGTTGAGTAAATACACTGGTCAGGTTCACGCCACTGCACACTTTAAATGTGTGCATTTTATTGCATGTAAATTATATCTCAATGAAGTTGGTTTTTTAAAAGAGTGAGGCAAAAACAAAACAAGACAAAAAACAGACTCTGGAGCCCTGCAACCCCTCTTCACATTATTTGAGTGTCTGATTTCAATCTCATTTGTGGGTAGAAACTGTATCAGTTTCATCATTAGGTCCTCTCCGCATCTCCCACCCACAGGGACTAACAAAACATTCTGGAACTTAATAGTTCAGATCCACAAATATACCTTGAACAACCTTCTTTGTGGCGGGTGCTGAGCTCACAAAACAATCTAGTGGAGAAAACAGAAGAAATGGGCAAATAAACGCAACACAGAGTCATAAATGTCCTGATGGGCTAAGTGAGACATCAAGCAAGTGCCTGCAAGGTCACAGCAATGAATCCTGCATGGAGGGTGGGCGGTGGGGGGGACCCTCTCAGGTTCGAATCTTGCCTCTGCCACTTGCTAGCTATGCTGCCTTCGGTGTGCCTTAACAGACCAAGCTTCAGACTCCGTCTCAGGAAAGGAGAGCTGCAGCCTAGAAAGCCGAATGAGGATGGAAGAAGACAGTGCGCATCCTGTGCTGTAAGTGTTCCATAATTGTCAGCTCTTCTTATCATGATGGAAGAGCAGGGAGTTGGGGGGGGGGGGCACACAGGCCAAGAGAAAGACACTTTCTATCCAACCTGGGAGTGAGAAAGGGGTCAGGGATGCTTTCCCCTGAGAAGTGATACTTGGGGGGAGGAGTTGGCCAGTTTAAGTGGCCCTGTGGGCAGGAGAGAGTGGGAACAGCTTGGAGCAAACGCTCAATAAATATTTGCTCAATAAATAAAAAAATAATAAAGGCTGTGCAAGGACTGCCAGTAACCAGGGGGACAGAGAAAGCCTGCCAGAGCAGACTGAGGGGTCTTCAGGAGGCTGGATCTGGGTATGCCCCACCGGCAACTTCCAGATCTTTCTGGAATACAGGGTGGTCTAGCCCCATCCCACCCTGTGCCCTGCCCGATGAGCCAAAGGGATTTGGACAACCCCAGATCTGAGGCCTGGAGTCCACGGGAGCGGGATCGGCGGGGTGGGCTGGGGGCCTCCCGGGCCTTCTCCCCCTAATGAGAATAGGCCAAGTCCCTGCGAGGCGCCTCCCGCGCGCCCCGTTGTCCGAGCCACAAAGGGCCGGGATCAATGGAAGGCGGGAGCGGCCTAGGGGCCTCCTCTTTGTGAGGCTGTCTCAGGCCTGTTTGCGCCGCCGTCTCCGCGCCCCCATTGATCAGGCATGTGGAAAGATTCCGCCTCCCGGGCTCCCTTTGTGGCGGGGTTGCCAGGCTGCGCCCGGCGTGACTGCCTGCGGTGGGCACCAGGCTGCGAGACAGGGCGGGGTCCCGCGGGCAGGGTTGCCGATTTAACAAATAAAAATACAAGACGCCCAATTACATTTGAATTTCTGATAAACAATGCAAGAAAGTGAAAAAACAAAATTAAGTTTAAGTGTGTCCCAAACGTCGCAGGGGACCTACTTGCACTAAAAAGTCCTTGTTTTTACATCTGACATTGAGGCCACCCTGTAATTTACCTTGCACCCTTTGAGAGGGGGAAACTGAATAAAATTCTATTGCCTAGCATTTATGTTGAACCTTTTCCTGACTTCAGTTCCTGTAGCTTTTTTTTTTTTTTTTTGCTTTTGTTCATGAATAGCCCCTGAACTGTTAGTACTATTTTATTTTGTTGTGGTTGTTAAATGAATGTATTTTTAAAAACCAAATTATTAACAGTGATTTATTGACGTATGTTTGACATACATTCACTTGAACAAATATTGAGTGGATTTGCTTTTATCTGTGCAGACTTCCATGTAACTGCGCCCAGGTCAGGAGAGAGTATTCCCATCACCCAGAAGCTCCCCGAGGTTTCCTTCCCTGTCTGACCCCTCCCCCATGGGCAGCCACTATTCTAACTTCCATCACCAAGGATTCGTTTCAGTTGTTCTTGAACTTCTTATAAATTGAATCACATCATACGTGTTCTCTCGAGTCTGGCTGCTTGCACTCAACATTCTGTCTGAGATTTGCCCACGTTGTGACTTGGATCTGAGTTGGTTCCCTTTCACTGCGGGCTGAGGCGTATTCCATTGTGTGGTTGTGCCACTTGTTCATCCATTCTCTCGCTGATGGATGCCTCAGCTCTTTCCAGTTTTTGGCTACTCTGAATAAAACTGCTCTGACCAGACTTGTACTAGTCATTGTCTGGGCTTAAATATATTTCGCTTAAGCAGTACTATTTGTGAGCTCCTAGATTAGGAATACTAGTTTCATTTTTTCCCCTCCTGATTTATCCTTTGTAATAAATAGATCACAGTTACTCAGTTACTCATGTTTATGTGAGCAGCTTGGTAGCGACCAAGGTCACCTCTGTAGCCTCAAGGTCCATGTGCCAAACAGCAGGATGCAGGTTAAGAGAACAAACTGGCAGGCGTGGCTGCTGGGCAAGTGAGTTAGCCCCTGGGAGTCTCAGTGTCTTCATCTGTAAAATGGGGGTGATAATGCTGGTGACCTCAGAGGGTAGCTGAAAGATGAAGTGCCCTATAAGTGGACCCAGCACAGGGCTGGCATGTCATGGGCTCTATGGCATAGCCATTATCAGGTGCAGTATCCATGCAGCAATGACTGAGCTGAGCATGCCTGTCTTCATTCCGTCTTCACTTTTCCTGGTAGATCCAGTCATAGTCAGCCTATTTTACAGATGAAGAAACTGAGGCTCTGGGAGACAAAGTCATTTGCTCATGATGGCATAGTTTGGTAGGTGGCAAAGTCACTGTCCATTATGGCTTCTAGAGCTGGAGGTGGGAGGAGGAATAGGAGGGGGATGGACAGGAGATTCAGAGCCTGGAAATGAGCATGGACTGCACAGAGGAGCTGGGTATCGTCTTTCTGCCTCTCTGTGCCTTCCTAGCATCCAACCCAAAGATGAATAGCTGGCTGTGGACCCGTTTTCTTTTTAAAGCATGGAAGGAGCTGGGCTGGACACTTCTAAGCGAGGCCTCCCAGCCACTGGGCAGGTGGGAGGACAGGCAGGGCAAGTCTGACGGGGTAAATGGGGGGTGGGAGGAAGCAGGAAGCAAGGAGGGAAAGCCCAGCCTCCCGCAGGTTTGCAGCCACAGCCGCTAGGCTGAGCCCCACGCCGCTACCTGCCATCTGAAGGGCAAGGGAACTGCTGATCTCAGGCGATTAGCATAACAATCCCCGATCCAGCGTCCTCGGGGCCCAAAGCTGGGTCTGCACAATCCCATTTCTAGCCAGCTCTTTCTCTAGCAGGCTAATTATGGGGGGCGGGGTAAAAGGGGGGATACAATCTTCTTAAAGGGCCCCTACACCCAGGGGCTGGAAGGGGCCCTGACAACACCTCGGTGTCACCGCCCCAGACCAGAGGAAAGACCGTCATCCTCACCAGAGACTTCCCTGGGCTTCCTGTCTTAACCCTCCTCAGCCCTATTATCACAACCGCAGGATATGTTCAGTTCACAGCTATCTCCCAGTGCTTGGACAAAGTAGGGGTGCAAATAAGTAACTAAAGCACAAAGCCTGTGGCATCAGAATGCCAGCCTCTACTTACCCATATATTGAGGCCCTAGGCTATGTGCTAATGGAGACACAGAGCTAGCCTCCTCATTGCTGGTCCCTCAGGGCCTCCTGCCTCCCCCCCCCTCAGGTTCCCTCCAGCCCCCTGGCAACAGAAGTTAGAGAGGGTACATGGCTTAAAACACGAAGAGCACACACGAAGAGATGAGTTTCTAGCCTAACTCTGCTGTTAATACCCTGCGCCATCGTGAGCAAGACTCTTCATCTCTATGAGGCTCACTTTTCTCATCTGTAAAATGTGGGTGATCAAGGCCTACCTCCAACATCATTTGTAAGCACTTGCTAAAATACCATCTGGAGGTACCTGACACATGGGAGTCCTCTCTGTGCTTCCCCAAGAAACATCTACTGCATTGCAATCATTGTGGTTAGTGTTTATTGGGTGCCCATTATATGCCCTTTGTATGCCCATATTCAGTGCTTACATTTTTTCTTTATCCCTCATAACAGCCCTGATAGGTGAGTTCTGTGCTTTTTGAAAAAGAGGAAAATGAAGTCAGAGCGGAAAAGTGACTTGCCCAAGGCCACCCAGCTAGAAAGTTTCAAAAAGCCCTAAAACCAATGCTTGGGGAGCGTGGGGGTGTGTAGGGAGTGAGGGTGTTTTAAGGCCTCTGGTCTCACTCAGCCAGCCAGCCTCAGGATCATCCACTGTAAGTACTAAGCAAGGTGCTGAGAGTCAGGGTTAAGGCCAGCATAGCCCATCATTCTACTCTCCTGGTGTTGGAATTTGACAATAACCAAACGATTTCTGTGAAAGTTAAGAGCCTTAAAGACAGTGACACTGGGTGATGGGTTTGACTCATGAAGTGTTGACTCCAAGAAGTGCTCTCTTGAGGATGTAGATACTTGAACTTCAAGATCGCTATTGAAAAAGGGGGAGGTGAGAGAGGACCAGGTGGGGGGTGGGTGGCGGGATGCAAGTGCAAAGACCCTGGGGCAGGGTGGAGCTTAGGGTACCTGAAGAACCTCTGAAAGGCAGCTGGCGCCAGGAGCTGGGGCGTCGAGGGTGGGAGGGGAGTGAGGAGAGGTTGGGGAGGGAGGAAGGGCCCTAACTAGGCAGGGCTTGTGGGACGTGGTAATAAAAGTGAATTTTCTTCCTTTCTCCCTCCCTCCCTTCTTTCCTTTCTTACTTTCCTCCTTTCCCCCTGTCCTTCCCTCTGAGCCTACTATTCTCCAGGCACAGAGCCAGGGACGAGCCTGCGAGTTTCTCCTTGCTTCTCGCTCTTCTCATCTCCCCTCCCCTCCCCCTCCTCTTTTGAATAGCTGCCCCACCCCCACTGGTCCAGCTCTTCCCCGTCACCCCACCCTACCCCACCCAACCCCCTTCCCCTGACAATGAGCAGGAACCCTGCGCCCAGGGCTCCCTATATTGTCCCTTTAAGGAATCCCTAAATCCGGACACCCCTCTCCTCCCCCACCTGAGAACCAATTAGGGTTCCCGAATTCAAGTAGAGGCTTTTGTGTGTCACGTGTTTGGGGAACAAAGCCCTCTCCGGCAGGAATAAAAGCTTCTATTCAGGAGCCAGTTTGTTCTCATTCTAATCGTTTCCACTCCAGCCTCGCCTCCTTCCCGGGTTCCCAGGGCCGCCCAGCGCGGCCTCACCTTCCCGCCTCAGTACCCGCGTTAGAGCCCTACCCAAAGACAGGTGGCCACCGTCCCAGGCTCGGCCCACCTTTTCTTCTGGAGAAAGAGCCTATGACGCCAGCCGGCTCCGGGCTGGGCCGGGTGCTCAGTGCTACATCATCCTCTTGGGCAGTTACTGTCTTCAGTGCAGCCCAGGAAACTGAGGCTCAGAGGGGTTCGAGAACTTGCCTGAGGTCACACAGCTAATAAGGGGAGGGGGGGCGCTTAGACTCTGGAGCTTTATGCTTCCCTGTCCCCTCAGCTGGTCGGAAAGTAGGAAGGGATGAAGGAGCCCGGAGCTGTCAATTTCACAAAGCCCACAGAGCCGGGCACCTGCTGGGTATTAGAGACCCTCACAATGCACCCAAAAGACAACAACAACATAGAGGTCAAAGTCAAGGACAAGTCCGTGGCAGGAAGGGAGTTGGAACTCAGGACTCTGAGGCAAGGGAAATAGGAAGAGTGTAAGATTTTTATATGAGAAACCATTAGGAAGAATGTATTGATGTGATAATTGACATATTTATATTATCAAGAGAAAAAAGACATTTGTAGAAGAGAAAAAAAGAAATATTTACAGAGAAACACAAATTGTATGAGGTTCTCTATGTGGAGAAAACACTTGAGGACAAATGCATAATAACTGTAGTGTCTGTGTTTATTTCCTTCAAGGAGTGGAAGTGGGGACTAGAAGAGGTCACTTTGTACCAATCTATGCTGTTTGAAAAAATACTTTCTTACCACAACCATGTATTTCTTTTATTTTTTTAAAGATTTATTTATGCACACAGAACTGGGTTACAGGCCAGAGGTGCAGGGGTGGTGAGAGGATTCACCAGAGACAGAGTGGGGAGCAGAACAGGCCGACTGATGAACTACACTGCTGAGGGGAGCAGGGGGTGAGACAGGAGAAGTCTGCTGTGCCCTGTGGTTCAGCTCCCTGGCTGGCATCAAACTCAAGTCGCCATGATAGAGCTGAGACTTAACCCCAGCCTCAGTTACATGTCTTTTCAGTGCTTTTTAACCATTTGTCTATCTTCTTTCGAGAGAGAACTAATCAAGTCCTTTGTCCATTTTTATTTGGGTTGTTTGTCTTTTTATTGAGACAGAAGAGTTCTTTATATATTCTGGACTGTAGGCCATTATCAGATATATAATTTGCAAATATTTCTTCTTGTTCTGTGAGTTGTCTTTTTACTTTCTTGATAGTGTCTTTTGCATTAAAATTTTTTATTTCTACTTTCTAGTTATTCAAATTTTTTTCATTTTTTGTGCTTCGATGGCTTAACTAAGAATCCATAGCCAAAATCAAAATCATGAAGATTTACCCCTAAATTCTAAGAGTTTTATGTCTTTGTCCATTTTGAGTTATCTTTGAACATGATGTGAGTTAGGGAGCTCTGTCTTAGCCAATGATCTCCAAATTTTTGTGATCACACATTCTTAAAAGAAAATAATCTTTGAGTCCATATATCTTCTATATGCAGATTTATTTAAAAGTATATATGTGTGGGCCCTCCCTGGTGGTGCAAAGGGTTAAAGTGCAGCTACTTCAACCACTGCAGCATGAGTTCAATCCCTGGCCAGGGAGCTGACCCACATGGTACAGCAGACCTCTGCTGTCTCGCCTGCTGCTACCCTCAGCAGTGTACTTTGTCAATCTGCCTGTTCTGCTCCCCACTCTGTCTCTGGTGAAATCTCTCACTGCCACACCTCTGGTCTATACCCCAGTTTTATATGCATAAATAAATAAGTCTTTATTTTTAAAAAAAGTATATTTGCGTAGGCCCTACTTGGTGGCACAATGGGTTAAAGCACAGTACTATGAAGCTATTCTCAGGCACTGCAGCATGAGTTCAATCCATGGCTAGGGAGGCGGCCCTCACAGCAAGGCAGACCTCTCCTGTCTCATCCCTGGTCCCCTCAGCAGTGTATTCCAGTTAATCTGCCTGTTCTACTCCCCACTGTGTCTCTGGTGAATCCCCTCACACCCCCATACATCTGACCTGTACCTAGTTCTTGTATGCATAAATAAATAAATCTATTATTATTATTATTACTATTATTATTATTTTGTGCATACAGAACTGGGGTACAGGCCAGAGGCTCAGGGGCGGTGAGAGGCTTCACCAGAGACAGGGTGGGGAACAGAACAGGCAGATCGATGAAGTACACTGCTGAGGGGCAGGCAGGAATCAAACTCATGTGTAAGCGGCTTTAGATTCTCAGTGCTGTGCTTTAACCCGCTGGGCCACCAGGGAGGGCCCAAATAAATCTTTTTTTTAAAGTATGTATATACATATACATATATATATATATATATGTATTTGTGTGTGTGTGTGTGTGTATTATTCTGTTACAGTATATGTTATAAAATATACAAAAAAAGAAGAAATTTAAAGACAAAATGAGAAAAATATATCTAGAAAGTCTGGCTGGTCTTTTCTTAGGGGATGATCCTGAGTGCTCTCAGGGATCTGACTTCCTCTTCTAGGGCAGAGTCTGATTCAGAGGGAAGGTGTTTGAACCCTGGCTCTATCTAGTTGTGAAACCTCAAGTGAGCGGCTTCGCCTTTGTGAACTCAGATAATAATCCATACTTCAGAGGGTGGCTTTGAGGGCTTTGAGAAATGATATGACTGAGGGCAGTGCCTGGCACCTGGACACCTCTCAGTGAACAATAACAGTGATTATTACTGTGTTAAGAAGTAGGGTCCAGGGCCTCCCTGGTGATGCAAGGGTTAAAGTCTCAGCACTATCAAGCTATCAGCAGCCATTGTGATATGAGTTAGTTATGGGCCAGTGTATTTCAGTAGATCTGCCTGTTCTGCTCCTCACTCTGTCTCAGGTGAATCCTTTCACCCCTGCACCTCTGACCTATACCTCAGTTCTTGTATGCATAAATAAAAATAAATCTTAAAAAAATCAGAAACAACAAATATTGTCAGGGATGTGGGATGTGGAAAAAGACCCTTATACACTGTTGGTGGGAGTGTAGGCTGGTACAGCCTCTTTGGAAAACAATGTGGAGGTTTCTCAAAATATTAAAAATAGACATATCAGGGGTCCTCTACAGTGGTGCAAGGGGTTACAGTGTGGCACTATGAGGCTCTCTGCAATCACTGCAGTACCTAGTTTGATCTCTGGCCAGGGAGCTGACCCACAGGGCACAGCAGACCTCTCCTGACCTGCCCACTGTTCCCCTCAGCAGTGTATGTTAGTGGATCCACTTGTTCTGCTCCCCGCTCTGTCTCTGGTGAATTCTCTCACCCCCTGCACCTCCAGTCTATACCCCAGTTCTTGTATACATAAATAAATAAATCTTTAAAAAATATGTAAAAACAGATATACCTTAAGATGACCATTTCACCCCTTGGCATTTATCCAGAGAATGAAAGACACTAATGTCTGCACTCCTTTCTGTATTGCAGCAATAGTCAGGTGAATGGATTAAGATGTTGGCCCTCTCTGGTGGTACAGCGGGTTAAAGGCAGCACTGTGAAGTGTGAAGCTGGCCTCGGCTGCCTCGGTGGCCAGTGGCCTCGGTGTAGTAAGAGTTCAATCCCAGCCCTGAGGTGACCCACATGGCCCAGCAGACCTCTCCTGACCCGTCCGCTGCTCCCCTCAGCAGTGTACTTTGTCAATCTGCCAGTTCTACTCCCCACTCTGTCTCTGGTGAATCCTCGCACTGCTCCTGCACCTCTGGCCTGTACCCCAATTCTGTATGCATAAATAAATAAATCTTTTAAAAAATGTGATACATATATGCAATGGAATACTATTCAGCTATAAAGAAGAGTACGTCTTGCAATTTGTGACAACATGGATGGAACAGGAGGGGATTATACTAAGTGAAATAAACTACAGGGAGGAAGACAAATACTGGATAATTTCACTCAAGTGAAATATAGAGGAACAAAACACAGGAACTGACAGAACTAAGCCAAAACTAAGCCTGGAAATATGACACCAGAATTGAGGTTACCAGAGGGGGAGAAGGGGTGTGAGGATAAAGTGGGGAGGAGACCCAAGGGCATACAGTAGGGGTTCTGGGTCTCTGATGGCAGGCGTGGTGTGGTGCCACATCTGAAGAGGCGTGACCCTATTGCTCTGAGTCCTATTTCTTGTTGTAAATCAATGGTACCTCAGTAATGACAAAAAAGTACAACCCGATTTTTTCTTTTTCCCTTGTTGGCTGGTACATCATAGGCAACCTGTAAGTTGTGGTTGAATGTATAAATAGGTAAATAGTGTGGCTGACACAGATACTGGTTGGATCTCAAGTAATAACAACATTCACCACTGTTCCTGGAGTTCAGCTGGAGGGGCAAGCTCTTTCACGTGCTATTTCATGTACGCGTTAGCTAACTGTAAAACGCACACATAATTATTATTATCTCCATCTTAATGGCTGAAGACACTGAGTTATAGAATACTGTCTGCGCTTGACCAAGCCCCCATGTTTGGCTGGAGGAAGAGCGGGCTCCAGTGCAGACCCTTCACCCCAGGCGCCTCTCCCATCGTTCTGTCTTGCCATTCAGCTTTCTCCCTACTCAGCTTTGCTGTCCCTACTTCCAGTTCCTCAGTGAGGGGATCCTGCTTCCAATTATTTAGCTAGCAGAAGGAGGTGAAGTCTGCATGGACCCTGCTTCTTCTTCTATTTTTTTTAAGATTTATTATTATTTACTTATTCATACAAGAGCTGGGGTGTAGGCCAGAGGTGTGGGGAGCAGCAGGTGAGACAGGAGAGGCCTGCTGCACCATGTGGGTTATCGGCCTGGCCTGGATCTAACTCAGTCCTCGTGGCTGGCAAGTGTTTGATAGTGCTGAACGAGGGAGGCCCTGTTTCTGATTTTTTTTTTAATATGGAGCATTCTGATCTGGGTGAGGTGGGATCTCACTGTGGTTTTGATTTGCCTTTCCCCAAGGATAAGTGATTTTTTTTCAGTGACCATTTGTATGCCTTCTTTGAAGAGGTGTCTACTTCACTTTTCAGTTCATTTTTCCTTTGGGTTCTTTGTTCTTATTGTGTTTTATGTTCATTGTAGACCTTAGATATTATTAGCTCCTTCTCAACAGCCCTTACTTTCAGGAAGTTTAAGAATACATAGATACTAACCAAACAAAACACACACAGACACACATACTGTGACAAGTACCCATTTCTTTTTCCCAGAAGGTAAAATGTGGGGGAAAGATAGGATCAGAGAAGGAAAAGAAGGATCAGAGAAGTGATCAGGGAAGGTCTCTGTCAAGTGACATGTATGCCACGATATAAAAGATGGGAGAGAAGTAACCTGGCAGAGAAGGAAGAGATGGATGTTTCTGGAGGAAGCACTGTCTGGCCAGGGAAATGTGTCCGGGGTGAGATGAAGGTGTTCAAGGTTCAGTGCAGCTGAGAGGCTCACTCTGCTAAGGCGTTGTGCACCAGACTGAGAGATGGCCGGAGGAAGAGTCCATAGGAGAAAAAGCTAGTTGACCAGAGGGAAGAGGAGAAGTGAAGGTGAGAAAGATGACTTTGGAGAGGGAGGCAGAGAACAGATCAGAACAGCAGTCTGCTGCAAGGGTTCCAATTTTGTTCTATCAGTTATAGGGAAGCCACTCAAGGGGGCTCAGCCAGGGCAGAAGCAACAGAGCGCCTTGAAGATCAGCTGCTACTGCAGACCCCTTGCGCCACCAGGGAGGGCCCAATTCAGGTATCTTTTTTTTTTTTTTAAAGATATATTTATTTATTCGTACAGAACTGGGGTACAGGCCAGAGATAC
>NW_004567130.1:12645384-12647658 GCF_000260355.1 Condylura cristata
ATAGATTGCTAAAATTTATTTTACCTAATTTCTCTTAGTTTTTAAAATGTGGATACTAGAAAATTTAAAATTACATATGTGGTTTGCAGCTGTGGACTGCATCTTATTTTCACCAGACAGCACTGCTATAGAACATTTTCTTTCTCCAGAAAATTCACTTGCTTTCCTTTCAGTATCTGCTCCCTTTCCTTCAAAGATAAATATTATTTTGGATGTCTCTCCCATTGATTAGTTTTGTCTGTTCCAGAACTTCGCATAAGTAGAATCATACTGTATACTTTTTTTTTTTTTTTGCTTCTGGCTTCTTTTGTTCAGCATACTGTTATTGAAATTTGTCTATGTATGAGTCATTTGTTCTTTCAATTATTTGTTTTTTTTTCTTTAATTGGGGTAATAACAATACTGTATTGTTCCTTTATACGTCTGTGTAGTATTCCATGGTATAAATATTTCATAGTCTATCCATTCTCCTGTTGATAGACATTTGGATTGTTTCCAGTTTCTGACTATTTAGAATAGTGTTGCTATGTCTGCTCTTGAAAAACTCTTTATCCTTGTTCAAATTATTTTTACTAGGTTTCTTGTTCATTAAGAAGAATCCAGTCAGAAAAATATCTATATCCACACTAACAGATAATATGTGCCCCTGCCCTATACTTTGAGTTTCATGATAATGGCTTATAGCTTGATGTAAATCCTTCCAGAGTTTTCTTCCACTTGTAGAATCATGTTATTATCATTATCAATAAAATTGTCACTTTAGTGGTTCCATTCTCAGATACCTGGTCCCTAGGACACTGCATAGCTCATGATCCTTGCTCTTCTTGTTCTAAAGTCTCTCTCCAAGACCCAAAGGGGTAAAGATGTAGGGACTGTCTAAGGAAAGCACATGTATGGCACTTCTTCCACTACCTCTATCTGCCACATTCATGGCAGACATTACTAATCAACCACAGCTTTCTATTCTTCCCAAACCTAGCCACTAACCAATAGAAAAACTGAAACCAATTTCCCATCTCTGAAATAATCTTGCCACCTTCCATTTTTTAGATGAATAAACTAGGGTTTAGAGGGAGATAACTTGGCTCCAAGGCCAGAATAGAGTCTCTGGCTCCTGAGATATAATTTGTCCTTTACTGGATCATAAGTGTCTCAAGAACTGGTAGCAAGTCTTTTTCCGGTTTAGATACCTTCCAAGTACTTGACACAGCGGAAAGGCGCATTTCATTCATGCCATGGAAAGCGAAGAGCCAAAGATGGAGCTACCAGGTGTAAGCTATGTGACCTTGGACAAGACACCTCTCCCCTGGATCTCTGAATTTATCTGTAACAAGAACGAGGCATCAGAGGCTCATCATGGCAGCTGTTCTCTACCCACTTGAAATTGGGGCACTCCTGATATTTGCCATTCCCGTGTGACACACACTTCTGTGGGCACACAAATAAGATCGCCCCAAGCTCTGTATAACCCCAAAGCGTCTTCTCCCGCTCAGGAGAACATGTCTTTCCGCCAGGGAGCAAGCTGATGCTATTTATAGGCATGACCTTGAATCCACTCTTCCTCGTTTGTTTATTTCTTTTTCTTCTTCATTTATTTATTAATTTCTTTAAAAGCAAGGAAAGCACTTTCAAACTTCAGTAGAGGTAGTGGTTAAGAATACCAGGCCCAAAGCCAGGAAGACCTGCATTTTAATCCCCTCTGTCTTTTCTGAGACCTAAGCAAGTTTCAGAGCCTCAGTTTCCCAGTCTGCAAAAATAGGAGTTCCATAGCAAAACCAACCTCAGAGGACTAGGGAGAGGATTAAGTGAGGTTACAGCCAGAAATTTCTTAGCAACATCCTGAGCAGATGACCAGGGCTCAGTAAAGTTGCCAGTCTCTACCTTTACTGTTATTAGTTTCAGGTCACATGTAAAACGCTAGAAAATTAGAAGACTGGAAGTTAAACTCTTGATTTATTTCTGCCAAACTCAACTGTTTGTGGTTTTCTGACCCAATCTTGAGGTGCAAGTAGATTTCCCTGCTAAGATGGGAAATAGATTTATGGTTGTAACTCATTCTTTCTTGGTTTGATTAGCCCCACTTTCTTTATCCTATACCCTTTTAAATTTTTAAAAATTTTGCTTTTAAAATAAAGTTCCACTCTTTTTCTTTTCTTTTCTTTTTTCAAAGATTTATATATTTATTTGTGCATACAGAACTGGGGTACAGGCCAGAGGCTCAGGGGCTGTGAGAGGCTTCACCAGAGACAGAGCGGGGAACAGAACAGGCAGATC
>NW_004567130.1:12647928-12656294 GCF_000260355.1 Condylura cristata
ACAGAGTAGGGAGCAGAACAGGCAGATTGATGAAGTACACTGCTGAGGGGAGCAGCAGGCGAGTCAGGAGAGGTCTGCTGTGCCATGTGGTCACCTCCAGGGCAGGTGGGGTTCAAACTCATGCTGAAGTGGCTCTAGCTTCTCAGTGCTGTGCTTTAACCCGCTGCGCCACCAGGGAGGGCCCCACTTTTTTTATTGAGCTATAATATATAAAAAATAACACAAATTATAAAGGTATCACTGATGAATTTGGCCATATAACTGCAACCAGATAAAGACACAGAACTGTGTTGTTTGTTACATTCTGAATCCTTGAAATATGGCCAGTCTGACCTAAGCAGTGCCATAGCCCAGGGGCATCCCTGGTGGCACAAGGAGTAAAGTCTTAGTGAGATGAAGCTATCAGTAGCCACTGCACTGCATGAGCTCGATCCCTGGCCAGGGAGTGACCCACATGGTGCAGCAGACCTCTCCCGACCAGCCAGCTGCTCCCCTCAGCAGTGTATTTCAGTAGATCTACTAGTTCTGCTCCCCACTTTGTCTCTGGTGGATCCTCTTAGCCCTGCACCTCTAACCTACCCCCCAGCTCTTGTATGCATAAATAAAATAAATCTTTAAAAAAGAACAACAAATGCCATAAGCCCAAAATACACATTACTCACCTAAGAAAGTAAAAAATTAGTGCAAATTGTATTATTGATAATTTTATATTTATTACATGATTATAAATACATGAAATGAAATGTCTTAAATAGATTGCTAAAATTTATTTTACCTAATTTCTCTTAGTTTTTAAAATGTGGATACTAGAAAATTTAAAATTACATATGTGGTTTGCAGCTGTGGACTGCATCTTATTTTCACCAGACAGCACTGCTATAGAACATTTTCTTTCTCCAGAAAATTCACTTGCTTTCCTTTCAGTATCTGCTCCCTTTCCTTCAAAGATAAATATTATTTTGGATGTCTCTCCCATTGATTAGTTTTGTCTGTTCCAGAACTTCGCATAAGTAGAATCATACTGTATACTTTTTTTTTTTTTTTGCTTCTGGCTTCTTTTGTTCAGCATACTGTTATTGAAATTTGTCTATGTATGAGTCATTTGTTCTTTCAATTATTTGTTTTTTTTTCTTTAATTGGGGTAATAACAATACTGTATTGTTCCTTTATACGTCTGTGTAGTATTCCATGGTATAAATATTTCATAGTCTATCCATTCTCCTGTTGATAGACATTTGGATTGTTTCCAGTTTCTGACTATTTAGAATAGTGTTGCTATGTCTGCTCTTGAAAAACTCTTTATCCTTGTTCAAATTATTTTTACTAGGTTTCTTGTTCATTAAGAAGAATCCAGTCAGAAAAATATCTATATCCACACTAACAGATAATATGTGCCCCTGCCCTATACTTTGAGTTTCATGATAATGGCTTATAGCTTGATGTAAATCCTTCCAGAGTTTTCTTCCACTTGTAGAATCATGTTATTATCATTATCAATAAAATTGTCACTTTAGTGGTTCCATTCTCAGATACCTGGTCCCTAGGACACTGCATAGCTCATGATCCTTGCTCTTCTTGTTCTAAAGTCTCTCTCCAAGACCCAAAGGGGTAAAGATGTAGGGACTGTCTAAGGAAAGCACATGTATGGCACTTCTTCCACTACCTCTATCTGCCACATTCATGGCAGACATTACTAATCAACCACAGCTTTCTATTCTTCCCAAACCTAGCCACTAACCAATAGAAAAACTGAAACCAATTTCCCATCTCTGAAATAATCTTGCCATCTTCCATTTTTTAGATGAATAAACTAGGGTTTAGAGGGAGATAACTTGGCTCCAAGGCCAGAATAGAGTCTCTGGCTCCTGACTCTATCTAATGCATTTCCTGCTACAGTTACTGACACCAAACTATCCGGGGGGCCCCTGAAAATCTAGCCTCTAGCGAAAGGGTATTTTGTTCCCCAGACACAGCACAGAGATGGGACCCTCCCCTCTAGCCAGCCCCTCATTTTTATGCCTGGCTGACTGGAACCGGAAGCCCCTACTGCAGCCTGGCATCCCCTCCCCCACAGCTACCCCGACAGACCTGCGGTTTCTGTTCTCCAGGTCTGCAGTTTCAGTTTCCTAAAATAAACATTTAAAAAAATAAAAAATAAATAAAGGAGGAGACATATTCTTAGCGTTTTTGTTTTCAGTCCCAGAATTGTGGAATTATTAATTGGGCCGACTAAATCAAACAGTTAATTACAACAGAACGCAACTTCGGATGCTGAAATTATAAAACTCAGAAATCACCCCCCTTTCACCAACATCAAGCCGACTGTGGCTGTGGCTGTCAGTGAGAAAGTGAGAGAAGCAGTAGCCCCGGACAGGCTGTAGGTGTTCTCAACTGGGCAAGCAGAATAGTTTATTTAATTCCCTCCCTGCCAGGGCAAGGGGAAAAGTCCTTGGGGAAAGGGGTGGGATGTTGTATAATGTTTGATAGATAGAGTGGGTTTCTTAGAGTGGCCACACACACTGCTAGCTGCTGGACCTCAAGCATGTCATTGTAGATGTCCAAGTCTCATTGTCTTTATCTGTAAAACAAGCATATGAATTAGACCTACTATTTTGGGTTGTTGCTGTGATTAAAATGACTTGGTTAAAATGACATACACAAAATTCTGATGTTTGTCTCTGGATTCATGATGGCATCCTCCAGCCTTGGCACAGTGACTGGGTCTAGGTAAGTACTTAATAAACTATTACAGAGCAGCTAGTGTTAAGACGTGGTTCTTAACAAGGGTGGTTCTGGACAGGGGTGGTGGTTCAGGAGATTGCCAAGAGGTTTAGCACTGGAATTCTCCTCTTAAATTGCTCTCATTCCAACATGAGAAGACCCAGAAACACCTATAATAGTCAGTGGATTATGTATGCATTAAAAAGGCAGAAAACATCATCTAGTGGCTCATAGTAGATAGACTGTCTTGTGTCAGACTTGAGTTCAAATTTCACCTCCCCAACATGCTACCATTCTTTTCTTTATTGGTTAGTTTACCTCTCAACGCTTCTTTTCTAGATTGGTAAAATAGGAGTTTACCTATTTTGGTAAGGACTGAATGGGTTTTTTGAACTAAGGTGTTTAATATAGTGCCAGGAATATAGTAATCGCTCAATAAAGCTTAGCCACTACTTTTCCCACTTACTAGGTGACTTAAATGTGGACAAATTACTTCATCAAGACTTGTTTTCTTGATCAGTAAAATAAAAATACAATTGTTTATACCTTATGAAATGGAAATCATACCTAATGAAATGGAAAATCTCTGAAATGTGCTTAGCACAGTATATAAAAAGAACATATAAAAAGTACTATGTAGCTAAAAATAATAAGGAAAAACAAAGCACAGTGGGAGAAGAGAGAATTAATTTTTATGGGTAAGCGCTGGGGTCAGAGAAAGGTTTATCTTTATTTTATTAAAGATTTATTTTTATTTATTTGTGCATACAGGATCTGGGGTGTAAGCCAGAGGTGCAGGGGCTGAGAGAATCCACCAGAGACAGAGTGGGGAGCAGAACAGGCAGATTGACCGAAATATACTGCTGAGGGGAGCAGTGGATGGATGAGACAGGAGAGGTCTGCTGTGCCGTGTGGGTCAGCTCCCTGGCCAGGAATCCAAATTCATGCTGCAGTGGTTGGTGATAGCTTGATAGCACTGAGATTTTAACTCCTGTGCCACCAGGGAGGCCTCAGAGAAAGGTTTATAATAGGTAAGTGATTATTTTACAACAACTTTGAGATATAATTCATATACCATACAATTTGAAGTACATAATAGTTTTTAAAGTATATTCACAGAATTGCACCATTATAATCATAACTCTGTTTTACAACATTGTCATTGTCTCTCCAAAGAGAAACCTGTATCCATCTGTAGTCACCCCCCATTTCATCTGAACTCTCCCTACTCCCCTTCTCCTACGCCCTAGGGAACCACTAATTCATTTCTTACTTCTGAGGATTTGCCTACGTGGACATCTCAGTAATGTGGAGAGTAAGCCAACCCTATAATGTGTGACCAGTGTATAATGTTTTCAAGATTCATCTGTGTTATAGCGGGTGTCGGTACCCATTCCTTTTCATAGCCAAATAGTATTCCATCATATAGAGCTTTAACTTTTTGAGGACCTGCTTTTCCACTGTTTCCCATAGCACTGCACCATTTTACACACCCAGCAGCAATGTATAAAGGCTCCAATTTCTCCACATCCTTACCAATACTTGGTATTATTTCTTGTTTTGATTGCAACTGTTTCAGTAGGTGTGAAGGCACATTTCATTGTGGTTTTGATTTGCATTTCCTTGATGGCTAATGATGTTGGGCATCTTTTTATGAGTTTATTTGGCAATGTAAATATCTTCTTTAGAGAAATATCTATTCTTATCATTTACCCATTTTCAATTGTTATTTACTTTGTCATTACTGAGGAATACAACTTCTTTACTAGGTACAGCTACCTTATCAAATAAATGACTTGCAAAATTTTTTCTCCTATTCTTCAGGTTGTTTTTTGCATTTTCTTAATGGTGCCCTTTGAAGTTTTTACTTTTAATGTTTGATTCATCTATCCCTCTTTTTAGTTTTAGCTCTTACATTTTAGCCTTTGTTTTGAGTTGATTTTGGTGTGAGGTAGAGATACAACTTGATTATTTTTCATATGGATAGCTGGTTGCCCCACAGAATATTATTCTTTTTCCAGTGAATTGGGTTGTTTCCCTTATCAAGAAGCAATTCATAAGTGTGAAGAATTTCCAGACTCTCAATTTTATTCTACTGATCTCTCTATCTATATATGTCCTATGCCTGTACTGCACTCTCTTACAGGTAACTGAATTTGAACTGGGTCAAATTAACTGGCTCGGGAATGCAGTCACGGGGCTTTCGTGTCTTTTCCACTGTGCTCTAGTGCTTTTCAGATACTTTCATAACATGACTTCATGTAGCTTTTGCATCAACTCAGAGAGTAAAGGAAAACTCAGAAGACTAAGTGGCATATCCCTAGATTCAATCAACCAGGAACAGTGGCAGATCCAGGACCCACCTACTTTTTTGATTCTTGATCAAGTGCTCTTCTGGCCCTGGCCAGTCATCTGCTGGCTAGGTCAGAAATTTGGGGAAAGGATGAAATATAGAGAATATTAGGGCAAAAAAAGAGGGGGGAGGGTGCAAAACAGAGTGGTTATAAATGTTTAACTCCTAATCAGCTTATGATAAATTTTCCCTTATCCTGCATGGACAAGAAATGGGATGTTCTGGGTAATCCAGGGATTTGCTTGGGTATTGCATTTTCAAAGAATGAGAACACAGTGAAATACTCTCAATACTAAAACCACATGAACTGTAATTTAACCTTTAATTTTATTGTTGTCATTCTAGAAGACTCTTCTGTATATTTTAGAGCAGTGTTTTTTTCAAGGGAAGCAATGGGAAACGTCCATGGGAAATCTTAGGCTGTCTATATCATGGGATAAAGGTACTTGTTTTAAAAATGCAGATGTTATATCCCCACCCATCCTGTGTCTACTGAAAATCACTGGGTGATTTTTAAATACACGTTATGATTTGGGAACCACTGTTTTAGAGCAGTGAAAGTCAAATTATGAATATCAGTTATCTTTGCACTCAAGAAATGCAGGTGTTCTGCTTACATGTGAGCTCTGGCTAATACAAATTAATGTTCCTTTAAGTCTTTGCTAAAACATCACCCTCCTATGAGAACTGTCCTGATTCAAAATTGCATCACTCCTTCTCCTGCCTCTCACCCCCTTCTCCCCGCTCCTTCGCCACAGCACTTACCAACATCTAACTGAGCTATCTATCTATCTACCTATCTGCCTATCTATCATCCATCCATTTATCCATTCATTCATTCATTATATGATTTCTGTCTCTGGCAAGCAAGCTTCACAAAGGTAGGTGCTAGGAATAGCACCTAAGACAGGGTCTGGTAGGTAGCAGATGTTCAATCAATATTTGTGGAATGAACGAATGCGCCAAGTTGCATCTCAGCACTTGGGTATAATGTCAGTTGCCGGCTGTCTTTCTTAAAAGCCACCTTTTTTTTTTTTTTAACTATAAAGCAAATTATTCTTCAGTTCTCTGAGTGATGCTCAGTGTGTGTAGTACTAGAGAGAAAGAGCCGGAACCACATCCTCTAATCTCCTAATTCTGGAGTCTGGGCCAGTTGCTCTAAAGATCATTTTCACTTAATACCACTGAGATCCTCAATTTACTATGAGCACCATGCATTTGCAGCTGCATTGTCCTGTGAGGGCTACCCCTCATTACCTTACCATGAACAGAGTGGGTGGGCACATCTAGGCTGAGGTGAACCTTCAGTGCGAGAGGACTTCTGTAAGTCCACCCCACATATTGTTGTGCTGCAAGCCAGGTTGAGAGAACAAATAGGTGCATCCCTGAGGTCCTGAATGAAGACACTACTAAATGGATCCTGTCCCAGTCTACTACTTGGCAAACTTGACTAACTGAACAAATAACCCTTATCCATATATACGTAGCTACCTGGCCAGCAGCACCAGCATGGAAATCAGTGCTCATGGACATGTGGGCTCCTCGCCCCTCTTTCCACCTCCCCACTGGTCCCATTTTACGCCAAGAAGCCTGAAATTTAGACCTAATACTGGAAGTGTTACCCTCATCTGTGTCTCTTCCAGGACACACCTTCATATTCTAGTTTGTGTAGTGATGGGGAGGCATGTCCTGTATGGGGTGGCCCCTGCCCCTTGCCCAGGGGATGCTGAGAAACTGGGGCTAGGAGAGTGATAAAAACAGGAAAAAGCAAGTTTGTTTCCAGTGTTATGCACACAGAGTGGCAGGATGTACCTGCTGAGCGCTCCCAGAAGGTCCCCAAGGAAACCATTAACTTGAGTCTCTCATGTTCTCATAGGTGTGTTGGTGGGGATAGGGGGGAGGGAAGGTTTATAAGGAAGAGGGGGATGGGCACTGTTTCAGGAGTTGTGGTCAGATCTGCTGCACACAATAATAAAAGGTGGCTGGCTGGAGGATGGGTGACAAGGTGACATAAGAGGCTGTCATCAAGGTTGTCACTGGTTTACAGAGGGGAGGAGGGGGGCGGTGAGTTGAGAGGGAGGGGCTTCTATCGCACTGAGACCCCAGTGGGGATGAGGATTTGGGGGAAGTGGTCGCTTTAGCTTCCAGCTTTGACCTCTTGGCTGATTTCAACTAGGAGAGGAGATGGAGGGATAAAGATAACTGCTCCTGGCTCGGAAGGTGATTCGGAGTGGATTTTCTCAGGGTCCCTCGGGAAGGTGAGGTGGCTCCCAGGAGACTTGGGGGTGAGGGGTCTTAGAGACCCAGAAGATGGGGTGCAGGTAGAAGAAAGGAAAAGAGAAGGCTTTTGCCTTGGCAAGCAGTAGACGCTAACAGAGTTGGACTGAGAGGCAGCTCCCAATGCAGTGGGGAAGCAAGCCAGGCTCTTCCAATTCCATGCCCTCCCCCTCCCCGCAGAGCTTTTTGTAAAAGAAGGGAGTCAGTCCCAGGGTAAGGGGCACAGATGAGCTGGGCTCTGAAGCAAAGAGGGGAGCCCTAGGGGGCACTGCCCTCTCCCCCAGTCAGTGAAGTGGGCCAGTGGGTGACTGGAACCAGGTTTCTGAATCCAGACAAAGTCAAGAGTGGGGCTAACAAGAGTGAGCCAAGGAGTGAGAAAAAACAGTGGACACCTAACTCCACTTTGGGGCGGGAGGGGGCAAGGGTGAGCTGGGGGAGCAGCAAACTGGGAATCCAGGCTTGGGACAGAGGATTGTCTCAACAAACCGTAGAGTCCACAACTGTGGGTATCAGGACTGGGAAGACTGATACTGGGGTGCTGATGGAAGCTCTCCAACTGGGACGTGAGACACTGAGAAGGCTCCCCCAATCCGATATGGACAATGTGGGGCTGAAAGCCGCTGAGGGAAAGCCCTACACTAGGTTCAGAGGAAAGTGGGGTCTCCGAGGGCGGCTTCTCCCTCTGACTGAGTGCATGGGGGGATTCTCACCAGTTGGAACGTGGTGGAGGGTTGAGGAGCGCTGGGGTTATCTCCCTCCCGACCCAGCAAGATTGGGGCTCTCTTAAATTCTGGATAGCGGAGACCTGAGAGGGAGGACTTGGGGGGGGTGTCCCCGATCGGGAACCGAGCTACCTTGAAGGCACCGGGAAGCGCTTCATTCCGGGAGGGCGTTCCCGCGGCCCGGCGTTGGGTTGGGTGGGGGTGCGGCCGCGCCCTGGTCCCGGCCCTCATCGGGATTCGGGGTCTCTCAGCCCTCGGGGACCCGGGAGCCCGGCGGGAGCGGGGTCCGGGCG
>NW_004567130.1:12656685-12699048 GCF_000260355.1 Condylura cristata
TTTTGGTGATTATCTGCCATCAAGCGGCCTGTTCCGGGGCCCGGGCCCGCGCCCCCTGCGCCCTGGCGCCCGGCGCTCACGCGGGCCCTTTGTGTTTCTCCTCCTCCCGCAGCAAGATGTTCATCGGGGGACTCAGTTGGCAGACTACGCAGGGTGAGCGAGCCCGGGAGCGCCCGCCGGCCTGGCAGGGCACCCTGGAACCCCCGGCGCCCCGGAACCGGACACCCCAGCCCGGCCCTGCGCCCTGCTGACCCCGGGCGCCCCCGCGCCCTCTTTCGCGCCCCGCCCGGGGACCCTGAGAGCGCAGGGCGATCGGCGAGCGCGCACGGCCCAGCGGGTGGAGGGGACGAGATGAGGGGTTCAGGGGGCATCCGGGGGTGGGCTGGGCCCCCGGGACCCGCCAGCGGCAGCGCCAACTCCGCTCGCACCTGCGGCTCAAACTTTTGTGAGGCGGCTCCCGGAGCGGCGGGAACCCGGCCGGAGCAGTCCCCCCTCCAGCCAAGCTCGGCCCTCGGCTTCCTGGGGCCCGGTGGGCGCCAGGAGGCTCCACAGGAGCCGGGTGAGGGCGGTGTGGGGGGGGACGCTGTGGTGAGCACGCTGGCAGCTCGGCGCGGGGGCGGCCGGCCGCGCGGGGGTCACCGGGGGCAGAAGACCAGGGAGGGGGGAAGGGCGCGGGCCCGGGCTGGTCCGAAGGCGGGTGTGTGGTTACAGAAGGGCTGCGCGAATACTTCGGCCAGTTCGGGGAGGTGAAGGAGTGTCTGGTGATGCGGGATCCCCTGACCAAGAGATCCAGGTGAGCCCCTCACCCCCTCCTCCTGCTCCCGGCTCGCCCCCCTCCACCGCCACTCACTGCCTTGTAACCATCTGCCTCTCCCTCACTACGGCGCGCAGGGGTTTCGGCTTCGTCACTTTCATGGACCAGGCGGGGGTGGATAAAGTGCTGGCGCAATCGCGGCACGAGCTCGACTCCAAAACAGTGAGTGGCCCTCGGGGCTTCGGGGGTCCTTTGGGAGAGGGAGGCTGCCGGAGGAGAGGGTCAGGACTCTCCCGAGTGGAGACGGGGTCTTTAGGAAGAAGCGAGTGTTCTGAGCTGCTGTGCTCTGAAACTTTGTCACTGGAGTTGAAGGGACAGGAGGAAGCAGATAAAATCCCAGGCCTGCGGTGAGATGCTCCAATCGACCCCCCCACCCCCACCCCACATACAGACCCTCCAGTATGGGAGAGGGAAGTTGTTACCACCCCTCACTCTAAGTACTAATCTTGATGCCTCAGAGAGGAGCTGGGGTGGGGCTAGGTCCCTCCTCTAGCCCAAATTGGGTGAGTCAGGCCTGCAGTGACCCACCCCTTGGCTCCTCTGAACTCTAACTAGTATTTGGCTTTGCGATGCCCCCCTCCTTTCCCCACCCCCAGACCAATAGTAAAAGAATCACTGAGTCCCCCACCCCTCCCTTCCTCCTCTCTTTCCCCTGACTTTTGGTCAATGAGCTTATTGCTCTGTGTGGAAGACAGACCTACTTTGCCCCTGCAGGGATAGGAGAAGGAAGCTGGCTGGCCTGGGAGCCCTCACCATCCGCAGGGCTGGGTCTGGGGAGAAGCAGCTTGCCGGGCATCCAAACTCCTAGAACATTTTGCCTCTGTCCCACTGCTCCCTGGTGTCCTGGGCCCTGCAGGGGGCGCTGGCGCTGGCCCTGGCCCCAGCTAGAGGGGAGAGGGAAAAGGAGAAAGTCATAGGAGGGGTTACTCCTTGATGGGGTGACCGGCTGGGACAGTGTGATCTGTCTCCGCACTCCCCCACTCTCCCTAGCCCTGGGCCTCCCTGCTTGGGTCAGTCACTGACTCCTGTTTACCTGCAACAATAGCTGGTTGTGCACAAGAATTCGTTAAATTACTGCCTGTCCCCAGCTTCTGTTATCTCTGCCCAGTGGCTCCCACTCCTGCTTGCAGTAATGAGCAAATGAGGCCAGGCCTCAACTTTGCCGACTCTGAAAGGATCTTCTTGGCGCAGACTGAGTGACCCAGGCTGGGAATGGAGAGACAGTAGCCTATTGTTTTTGGTGATTATCTGCCATCAAGCGGCCTGTTCTCCTACCATCCCCTGTCCTCAGAATGCACTGGTGGCTTCTGCAGCGCTCAGGAAGCTGAGATTTAGGGGCTGGAACTGAGGTTGAGGGTAGGGGCGTGAAAGATAGATAATGGCAAGAAGAGGGAGGAAGAAGGAAGGAGGGCGAGATGGGCATCCATCTGGTTAGGACTCCGCGGGGCCAGGCCTTTGTGCTGGGCGTTCTCAGGTCTGGGGAAGAGGGTGGGATGGGGTGGAGGGGAGTTTATTGTGGGGAGTCTATTTTGGGTTCTGACTTTCACCTTTTATTTACTTGTTGGGTTTTATTTATGTTGCCAGCTGTGAGTCAGAGTGGAGGTGGGGTGTGTCAGGAATGGGGTTGCGTGGGTTTGCGGGACGTGGCTCGGGTACCATCTGCCCATCGGGGTCTGTGCAGGGGGTCATCTGAGGTGTGCTCTAGTGCCTGGGAGGCCACTGCTGGGGAATAGGAGGACGAATGTGTCCCTAGCGCTCGAAGTCCCCCTTGCAGATAGGGTAGGTGGCTGGTGGCTCTGACTTCCCCCAGAGCCCCCAGGGGCAAGCCATTGCCCCAGCATGGATTTGGAGGTTCCTTCTCTGTGGGGAGGTTCCACTGGGGGACGCTGGTTCCTACCATTCAGGCAGAGAACAGCTAGAGCCAGTTGCCTGGAATGAGGCTGAGTTTTGAATAGAAGGAACTTTGGGAAAAGATAGATCTTCTCTGCGATTGGCTGGTGAACTTCTGAGTTGTGCCCACCCTACGGGCTGCAAAACCTGGGCTGATGGGGCTTCCTAGGGCCTGTGTGGTCATGGTGTTCCGTGCCCTGGCTCTGGCTATTTGTCAGTATGTGTATAGTACCCAGGCGGGCCCAGGTGCGTCTTCCTTTTTGTCACTGGCTGTTCAGAGCCAAGGGCAAAGGTGACCTGCTGGTAATAACACCTTTGTTTGTGCAGTGAAGGGCAGTTCACAAAGGGCTGCTTTCACCCACATTATCTCATTTGATTCCCCACAGCTGCCCATGGGAAAAGTGGGTGTGATTATCCCCACTTTGCAGATGAGGGAACTGAGGCTCAGAGGCGAGGTCCCAAGATCACAAAGACCCAGTTTCTGAGTCCAAGCCCCATGACCTTGTACAGCAGCACGGCCCCAGGTCTGCTTCCCGGGCCCCGCAAGCGTAACGGCATTATTCAAGGAGCTGTTTGCTGGCCGCCTCCAGGAGGCTGGTAGGCGGCTGTAGTGCTGGGAATACACAGCTTACTCTACCCCTGGTGGTTTATGAACTTTTATCTTGAAGCTTTTTCAGGCAAAGCATATCTCTGTTCACAAAGCTTCCAAAGTCTGGATCACAAGCCTCACCTAGCCAGGTATCTGTGACGTCAGTTAGGTGGAGAAGGCCGTCTGTGCACCTGGTGCTTGAAGGAATAAAACTTTGCTTACCTTTTATGTTTTCCTTTCTGGTTCTTGCTGTGAGCTAGACATTGTGCTAAAGCTTTGTAAGCGCTGTCTGTCTCAAATAATCCACAGACGACCCTTTGAGGCAGATGCTATTATTTACCCATTTTGCAGGTGAATTCCTCCGTGAGGCTCAGAGAGGTTAAGTAACTTGCCCAAGGTCTCACAGCTGGAAAGCAGTGTAAGTGGGGTTCAAACTCACTAGACTGACTCTAGTGCCTAAATGCCTAACCGCTACCCTTGCCCGCCAGAGGCTGTGGTGGTTGCTGTCACCTCTCTGTCCTAGGCTGGTACAGGCTCAGGCTGAAGACTGTGTGGACACTCGCTCAAGTATGATAACCAAGGTCCATCCGCCTCTCCCTTCTCTTCCAGATTGATCCCAAGGTGGCCTTTCCTCGACGAGCACAGCCCAAGGTAGGTGTGTCTGCTCATGGGGGCAGTGATTTTCCCAGCATCCCCTTCTCTAGACGATACCTCCTGAACCTTTCGGGACTGTTTCTGGAGTCCCGAGGAGGGGGCATTCTGATGCTCTTGCTCTGTGAATCATAGACAGCCGATATTTCTGTATCTGCATCCTGTGGTGGGTTGGAGAGGGGCTGTATATATTACATAAGGGGGGGGGAACCCCTCGAGTCCAGTACAGTTCGGACCCTGAGCCTGATGTTCACCTCAGAGATCATAGCCTCTGTGCCCAGTGCTTCTGGGGGTCAAACACAGGCCCAACTTTCCCCCTGAGGCTGAGCTGCCTCTGACTTCCTCCTGTGTACCCCCACGCAGTTACCTTCCCACTTTTGGGGTGCGGAGTGTTGGGCTGGCCGAACGGGCAGCACCATAAAGTTTGTCACCTGTTGTCATTCACCTTGGGGGCTCTGGCTGCCTCCCAGGCGCTCTCTTTTTCCCTGGCACTTGATGAATTTTCTGGGTGGAAAACAGATTTCTGAATGGTCGAGCTCCTTAGCACTCAGAGCTGCTGCTGCAAAGCAGGAGGATTTCCTGAGATTCCATTCCAGATCCCAGGGCTGGCTCGTTAGCCAGTTCTTAATTTTTAAGAGGTCAATTTATAGGGGACAGGAGGGAAGGGGATTATAGTTCAGGGGGCCAGGACCCCTGCGACAGCTGACTTACCATGTGTCCTACTACCAGGCCGTTCTCAGGAGACACTTCTCCCCTTGCATGGGGTGGGGAGGTGTTGGTGGGAACTAGGACACTTTAAGATTTGGAGCTGTGGATTCCAGCATGGTGTCCAGCTCCTGTTCTGGCCAAGAGAGAGGGCACATTTTAGGAGACAGGAAAGGGGCATCTCTGGCTGGGTCCAGCAGAGGGCCTGAAAGCAATTATAGAGCAGGTATTTGAAGGAAGCCGCACCAGGGAGCACATGGTTGGAATTGGGTTAATTCCATTAAGCAGTTTGGTGACAGAAGGTGCTTTAGTGTTAGGATGGGGCTGGGAATTGCCATGGATTAGCCATGCGCTCCTGGGGTAATTAGGACCATGTGTTCTTCCTAAAACAGGGCTGGGGCCACGGGGCTGCCAGAGGTTGAGTTGGGAGGAGGCCGATGAGGAAAATGTCGGTGTTGAGTTCATGGGGACCCCCTGGCAGACCTTGGCCTCTCCCAGGAGGGCTGGTGGGGTCTTCGAGGTTGGCTGTGGATCTGGATGACTGACTCATCCCCTTCCTTGTGTTGGTTCTTAGAGAAGATGTTTTCTGGACACAGAACCCAGGGAGGGAGGTTGGAGGGAGGCATGCTTCAGCCAGGCAGGGTGTGGGTGCACAGCTGCCTGTGACAGGCCTGGAGGCAGGGGTCCGAGGGGCAGCTTGGGGGGGCCTTCCGAGTAGCTGGGGCCACAGAGAGCTTGTCAGCTGGCGCCCTGGCAGGAGGGCTCGAGCCCTGCTGGTGGCGGTAGGCCACAGGGCTCAGATGCCCACTTTCTCATTCCCTCCCCCTAACAGATGGTGACTCGAACGAAGAAGATCTTTGTGGGGGGGCTATCAGTGAACACCACGGTGGAAGACGTGAAGCAATATTTTGAGCAGTTTGGGAAGGTGGGTCAAAACTGGCGGTGCTTGCTGGGGTGCTCGCTGGGGCTATGGAATAGGTCAATAGCAAGGGGAGTCCAGCCAGGTAGTGAAGGTGGGTCCTGGATGCTTCTGTGGGTGAGGCCAGGCCAGCCACCCTGTCCAGGGGCCTCTGGACACATCCCCAGGGAAGGAAACCACACAGTGCCTGTGCCTGTTTTGTCCTTCCCCTGTGTTTCTCTCTTGCTTATCTTCATTCTCCCCAGGGAGGCTGTGCTCCCATAGCCAGTTCAATCCAGTCACCCCGGGGGCCTCCCGGGAGTTTGCACCTGTCCAGGGCATGGGGCGTTGTACCTTCCTCCACTTTTTTCTGGTGAGGACGATAAGGAGGCAATAAATATGACTCCCAGTTGCACTCAGCACCCTACTTGAGCAGGTGGGAGCTGCTCCTCTCGCTACCTGGTAAGCACCCCAAATTCCTAATGGTCCCAGATGATTGGTCCTCATTTCTGAGGTACATCGAGCTTAAATTTCTGGGCTCTTTAGCCTGCAAACAAGTAGCAGATGTGGCTACATGAAACAATAGGGTTTCACCGGAAAGGTGAGCAATGTGAATGTCAAGGTCCCTTGGAGACCTTGAGAGAGTACCAAGCTGTAAGTCTGGGGGAGAAGTGAGGTTGCTCTGGTAGTGCTGGGGCCCCTGGTCTGCTCTTAGGGGAAACAGGCGGGTCTCTACTTTCCCATCATTTCCAGTTTCCCGTTAGACACCTGGCAAAAGAGAAGGTGGCTGCAGAGATGGGAGGTGAGCCCAGGACTGGGTGGGTGTCCAGGCCCCTGTCTCTGGGGAGGGGGGCGGGGGCAGAGTGGGCGGTCCCCTGGCCGGCGGATCCAGGCGGCGGGCGAGCCTGCGGCCTAGGCCCGGGCGTCTCCTAGGCCTGGGCGTCTCCGTGGGGACCCGGGTCCCGGACGCAGGGCAGGTCGGCGGCCTGGGCCCCAGAGGGAAGGGCGCTCCTGGGAAGCAGCAGGCCCTGCTCGGCTCCGGCGGGGTGTCTTTGTGTCTGAGCGCCGAGCATTAGAGCTCGCTCTAATCTGATCCAGCAGCTGTGATTGGAGGCCGCCTGCCCCCGGGGCCGGCGTTGCCATGGCAACCGGGCCCCAGGAGAAGCCGTCAGCGGCCGCGTCTTTTGTTCGGGCCTAAATCGGCGTTGGCATGTGAAACCGGCCCGGGGAGGCCAGGGGGAGCCGGAGAATAGGCTGCCAGGGAGCGAGGGGGACAGCCGGGAATGCCAAGGGCCCCGCGGCGGGGGGCTCCCCCGCCCGGATCGAGGGGCCGCGGCCGTGGGGGGAACAATGGTCAGCCGCCATGGCTGCCACTCAGGCTTAGCTGCCGCCGAACTTGGCGGCTCCCACTGGTCAGCAGGCCTCGGCCTCCTCCCCTCCCCCTGCCAAAGCCCCCTGCCCCCAGGTTCCCATGGAGACCGAAGCCTATTAAGGACACAGGGCTGGGAACCTCCCTCCCCTCAGCTGGGCCCAGGAGGGGACACCGGTGGGAGTCCCCACAGGAGGAGACCCTAGTGGGGGTCCCCTGGATTCCCAGCCACTCTCCTTGCTCCCTGCCCTGACCTCAACCCCATCACCTGAGGAGGGGTCTGTGGGCCAAGGTCCAGGTTGAAGGACCTTGAGGGCCAGAGATGGTCTAAGAAGGTTGGGTAGAGCAAGGCAGAGGGTTGTAGATTTGAGCTGAATCAGTTTGTGGGTCAGGCAAGAATTCTGGGCTGGTAGGATTAGGAGGGAGGGTGTGGCTGGTTCTCCCATTCATTCATTAAAAAAACATTTACTGAGCCCAAATCAGGGTGTTGAATGGGATGGGTAGGCACGGTCATTAACAGACACAGATGCCCTATTACAGAAACTCCAGTCACTGTCCTCAAGCTGCTGTCTCTTGCTTTGCTACTCACCCCATGTGACTGTGGCAAGCCCCCTCCCACCCCCATAAAGATAATGACAGTAGCTGGGATGCCAGGTGCTGCCAGGTATCTCATTTTTACTCCTCCCTATAAGCTTCACACTGTTAGGTCCAGTTTACAGATGAGGAACCACATCCACAGAGACATAAAGTCACTTGCCCAAGGTCACCCAAATAGCAGGACCTAAGACTCCAGCTCCAGCAGGCCCTACTCAGGGTGTGTGCTTTTCTCACGGCTCTCCTTGCCGGGCCTCTCATTACCACTGGTGGGGCATCGCAGCGGGGAAGATGTGCTGAGCCTAGAGCGTCTGTCAGTCGGGACGGTCTAGCTGATTTGGGGTTGCGGCTCAAGTGGGTCCATAAAGATGGACATGAGGGTGGTACTCAGCTCCAAGACCACCTCCCCCAGCCATCTCCCCCACAGGAAACTCCTTGGGGAGGCTGATGTCATTTCCCTCTGAGACTCTCCAGAGATCCAGCTGCCTCCTGGCTTAGTGGGGTCCTGGTTCTCTCTGGGGAACATCGGAGGCCTGGTACAACTTGGTGCCTGAGGGGAGCTGGAGGACCACCCTGCTTGGGGCTGCCCTTTCCACTTTCATGAGGCAGGCAACAAACCTGAAAAGAGGAAAGTGGGGGAGAGGCTGTGCCCATGACTCAGGAAACTTTTCCTTCATCCTTTGAGGAGCTGACCATGTGGAGGAGGGTCAGCAGCTTGGGTGAGATTGGGGGGGAGGGGCAGAAAGGGATCAGGGGCAGTCCTTGATTTCCACGAGGCTGAATCAGACGGTAGCTTAACCCCTTTATAGTAGCTGGTGACTGAGAAGGGCAAGAACAGGGGACAAGGAGATGAGTCTACAGAAGGGAAGCTGGGGCCTGACTGAATGCCCAGGGGGATGCCTGGAGGGAGAAGCTAGAAGAGAAGGCTGGGGTCCAGGGGAGGGTGGTGATGTCCACCCTCCTCCTTTCGCAGGTCCTCGCCCCTCCCCCAGTCAGTGGGAGGCAAGCAGCCCAGGCACTGAACTCTACTTGCTTTAATTACAGCCTCTAGCAAAAGGAAACCTCAATTAGAGGAAAAGATCTGTACCAGCAGAGGGGAGTTGAGTCTGGCCGGAGTGACTGCTGTCCTCCTGGCCCTTTGCAAAAAGGGACTTGCTCCTGCATCTCCTTCAGCACCCACTCTGTGCCTCCTCCTCCCAGGCTTGGTCTCAGGCTTGCGGACCGTGGGCAGGTGACTTCCCTGCTCTGAGCCCATTTCCTTACCTAGCAGATGAGGCTTTTACCAGGCCAGGCATGCAGAGAGGAGGAGGGGCAGTGCCAGGCACATACTGGCTGGCCCTTCGAGAGTGGTGAGTGCCGAGGTCCAGGTGGGCTTGTGTTGAGAAATCGCCCCCAGCCCAGGGAGCAGGTTGAACGTCAAATCTGCTTTGGATGGAGGGCAGTGGGATCAGGGGCCCCCCCGCTCCTGGGCCGGGGTGGAGTCCCTGGTATGTGGTGGGTCCTCCATGGCAGGCTCTTTTTCAGGTGGATGACGCCATGCTGATGTTCGACAAAACCACCAACCGGCACAGAGGTGAGTGTGACCCCTCCCCCTCCCAGGCTGAGCTGAGGCCTGTGGTCAGCCAGGGGGCTGCAGGTCACAGCTGCCCTTTCATCTCGCCTCTTGACATCCTATCCCCGAGGATCTGCATCCTCTCCCGGGCCTGGCCTTACAGAAGGCTTTTGTCCCTCTGTTTCCTGTGCTAGAAACTTGCCGAATTGCAGACACCCGAGAGGAGCAGACCTCCCCCCCTAGCTGAGCTCTCTACCCCCCACCCCTGCCCCAGCCGGTGTCTGCACAGCCAGTGTTTGCCTGGGCTTACCTTGTCCCTGGTAACCAGAGCTTAGGCCAGGCTGCCCTGGGGTCACGCTGACTCCTCAGCCCTGGACAGTCTGCTCCTGCTACCACCCCTAGCCCCGGCAAGGCCAGCCCCCAGCCCCCTTGCCCCTGAACCCGTGAGCATCTGGGCCACTGTGTGCACACTGCCTGGTTGTTTTTCTCTCAAGGGCCTTGCCTTCTGAGAAATCCCATTCCAGTCCCTGGGGCACACCGGGCAGGGTTGCTTCTCTGGCTGCTTTGGGGCTTTTAACTTGTTTGGGGAGTGGGGTATGTCCTTGTGTGTGTGTGCATGCAATGCGTGCACGCATGTGAGGGTGTCTGTGTCTGAATATTTGTGTAAATGTGGTGTCAGGGCCTTCCTGGTGGCTCAGGGGGTTAAGTCTCAGCACTATGAAGCTGTCTGCAGCCATCGCAGCATGAGTTTGATCCCTGGCCAGGGAGCTGGCCCACGTGGTGCAGCAGACCTCTCCTGTTTCCCCGCTGCTCCCTCAGCAGTGGATTTCAGTCAAGCTTCCTGTGCTGCCCCCCACTCTATGTCTCTGGTGAATCTGCTCACTTTCCATAACTCTGACCTGTACCTCAGTTCTTCTACGTAAAAATTTAAGAAGTCTTTAAAAAAATAAATAGAACCTTATAAATAAATCAATCTGGTCAGTGTGATCATGCAAATACTGCAGGGGCCTCTGTGAGCACCCGCCAGTGTCTGACCTATGGCCTCCAGGTGTGTGCATGTGTCCACACCGCTGTGTTTATGTATGTGTCTTTGTCTAAACCTGTTTGGGTTTGTACCTTTGTGCAAGTTTGATAAGTGTTTGTGTGTCTTCTTCTTCCATCTGAGGAAGAGAAAAGGCATGCGTTTTAATTTTAAATTTTAAACAGATTTTTACATCATTCTTCATTTTCGTACCATGTATGCTTTGTCACCTTGTGTATGGTCCCCAAGGCATTCCCACCACCCATTCACCCGTGCACCGTCACCGCAGTCGCTTGTGCTCAACCCACCCCTGTTTTGGTCCACTTTTCTCTCCCCCCACAAGAATGTCTCTGGTTCATAGTTGCCTGTTGATTTTGATTTTTACTTTGTTATAATTACTCCCCACCTCCTACCTCCAGGAAAGGCATGTTGAGTACACTTTCATCATAACTCTGCCACTAAGGACCTTGCTGTGTGACTTTAGACAAGTCACTCCACTTTGCTGAGACTTGGTTTTCACATTGTGATCTGGGGCTAGGGACCCCATCGCAGTGGGTGGTCCAGAGGTTCTGGACTGTGGACAGAGCCTGCCGTTAACTCCCAGAGCCCGGCCTATGAGACAGAAGTGGTGGCGTGAGACTCCAGGCTGGGTTTGGACCAGGAGCCATGGTTCTGATTTTGCTGTTACCCTTTGCTCCCTCTCCCCCCAGGGTTCGGGTTTGTCACGTTTGAGAGCGAGGACATTGTGGAGAAAGTGTGTGAAATCCACTTCCATGAAATCAACAACAAAATGGTAAGCTGGGGTTGGGTGGCAGTGGAGGTACAGAGAAATGGCCCAGGCTGAGCCAGCCAGGGGCGCTCAGAGGATTTGGATACAGGTGGAGAGGCGCACAGCCAGGGGACAGAGCCAGTTTCCCCCACCCCCGGGAATCTAGACAGAAAGACAGTGTCCCGTGATGGTGAAAAAGCATCTTTAACTTAAACGGTGATATATGTCGGTTATAGTGGCCCCGCCCACACTGCCCCTAATCTCCAGGGACATATCCTGAGAATATCCCAACACTCCCAGTAGATGCCTGAAATTGAGGATAGTGCTACACCCCATACATACACACATATGTGTATATACATGTTTCTATATTTCTGTGATTAAGTATAATTTATAATTTAATAAACTAAGCATAGTAAGACAATAATAATGAAATAGAAGTGTTATGACGACATACTATAAAGAAAATTACAAGAATGGGGTCTCTTTCTCAAAATACCCTATTGTACCTCGGTTTTCTGACTGTCGTTCACCATGGGTAACTGAAACCATGGAAAGCAATACAGCAGGTAAGAGGGGACTCCTGTATGTGTCAGGAAGCCTGGGGATGGTAGAGATGCATGACTGAGTTAGAGGAGAAAGACCTGATTTAAAATCCACTGCCTGCTGTTCTAGTCGCTGCAGTTGACATCTCCTCTCTGAGACCCAGGTTCTTCATTTGTAAATGGCAGTGACAGTAGTGTCATAGGGTTGGTGTAAGCATTCAATGGACCATTGCATGCAAAGCTGTCTAGACAGTGCCTAACACGTGGTGAGCCTACATAATGGTAACCATGAAATTAGAAAGAGGCTTGTCTGGGGACAGGAGGGCCTATGACCCTAGGTCTGTAGGAGAGACTGACCTCGGGTCTCTTTGCAGGTGGAATGTAAAAAAGCCCAGCCAAAAGAGGTGATGTCACCAACAGGCTCTGCCCGCGGGAGGTCTCGAGTCATGCCCTATGGAATGGACGCCTTCATGCTGGGCATCGGCATGCTGGGTATGTGCCAGGCCCTCACCTGCAGCTTCTTCCTGCCTGGAACTGCTCTCAAGGCTCCCAGGGGCTGTGTGGGTGTGGCACTGCCTCTGTGGGCTGCCTCCTGCCTGCGTCATTAGGTGGGAACAGGGACCAAAGAGCGCAAGTCTATAGCCCTCCTGAAGGTGGGACCATTTGGTTGTGGGTTGCTGCCCTCTGGTGGTGGCCAGAAGAATGGTCCGGCTGCTCCATAGCAATTGGTCCATCAGTCCATTGTAGTACATCTGTCCATCTGGCCAGCCAGCCAGCAAATAACTGTTGAGAAACTATAAATGTCAGGAATTACGACAGTGACTTTTCTTGGTGTTTTGTGGTCTGCCAGGGAAAATGAACAAGAGCATAAAGAAGTTTAGGATGGAGAAGGATAGAGTCCCCAGGGAATATGGTCACAGGGAATTTGACGAAGCCAGAAAAGAAGTTAGATTGAAGTTTAGTTTGTGGATTGAATGTGAACTAGTTTATGCGAGAGCAGGGAGTGGGGAGGGGGTTGTGTTCCAGGTAGAGGCTTTTAGAAGGCTAGAAGAAGGCTGCTTCATTTTAGTCATTCACCTCATATTGGTTGAACAGCTTGTGGGGCTCCCCATTGTGTGGAAGGCAGGAGTCAGTGTTAACCATAGAGTGAATGGGGGACCCAGAAGATACCTAAACACACTGGAGACCAGAGAGGCTCCTTGGAGGTGTAAAGCCTGCCGTGAGCCGTGGCGGTGAGCATGGGCCCCCCGCCAGAGGGTGGGTCATTGGAGCCCAGCCCTACAAACTCACCATCCCCGGGGAGGCAGATATGGACAGAAAGAACTGCACGGGAGCATCTTTATGCATCTTTATGCCGGGACAGAGGTGCCCTAGGAACTCAGGGGTGCTCCATGCCTTAGACTAGAGGGTCAGGATTGGGGTCACAGATAAAGTGGAGAACATCCTCCAAATGGGCACAGTCTTGTTGAAGTTTTGTTTTTAAACTTCCGTTTGGAAGTAATTTCAATTTTCAAATTTGGAAATAAGGAGTGGCATAAAGAACATTCACACACCTCTGCTGGGCTTCACCTATTTTTAACATCATACCTGTTGGCTTTGCATTTTCTCTCTGTGTTTGTATAAATATATGTGCACACAGACATACTTATATGTACATGTACAATGCACACATCACCCAGTACACTCAGGGTTTTTCTCTGAATCCTTGGAGGGTGATTTACATGCATTTTGATCCCTTCTTTCTTTATTTTTAAACTTTTTTGCAGAGGAACTGGGGTGTAGGCCAGCAGTGGGGGGGGGGGGCTTAAGGGCAGTGAGAGGATTCACCAGAGACAGAGTAGGGAACAGTACAGGCAGATCTGCTGAAATACAGGGCGGGTCAGGAGAGGTCTGCCACACTATGTGAGTCAGCTCTGGCGTGGGGGATTGAACTCGCATGGAAGCAGCTGTGGCTGGCTTCACAGTGCTGCATTTTAAACTATTGCATCACCAGTTAGGGCCCTGGGTATGGTATTTTAATATATTAGCTGCTGTCCAATGTTATCAGTTGACCCTATATTGCATATTTTGGCCTTCCAGAACAAAATCCAGACCAGAATCAGGTATTCATTTAGTTGTCCTATCACTAGCTCGTTTTCTTTAGGTAATTGATTTAAAAGAAATAGGAGACCGACAAATAGTGACAGTGGTGGCTAACAGTCTTGGAGCAGACAGATCTGAATCCCAGTCACTCTGTCGTTACACACTTTATGATTTTTCCCCCCAAACTGCAAACATTTATTCAGTTCATACTAAGTAACAGGCAGCATGCTGGTGCTGGAGATAGAGAAATAAAAGGTGGGAAAGAGGAAATCAGCGCTTACAGAAATCCTGAGATGATTAGTGCCATGAAAGGGAAAACCCAGGCAACATGGTAAATATTGTAACTGAGGCGAGGGAGGACTCCTGTGGGGTGACTTCCTGGAGGGAAGGGTCACTTGCGCTGAGATTTACACAAAGAGAAGAAAAAACACTGTTGCGCAAAAACCCGAAGGGAGAGTTTTCCAGACAGAAGGAAGAGCATGTGCAAAGGCCCTGGGGTGGGAAGCATGTGAGGAGCAGCAGGGAGGCTGGCATGGCTGGAGCAGAGTGTCAGAGAGCAGGATCCAGTCTGTGTCTGATGCCAGCCCCTCTGTACCATCAGGTTACCCTGGTTTCCAGGCCACGACCTACGCCAGCCGGAGTTACACAGGCCTCGCCCCTGGCTACACCTACCAGTTCCCCGGTAAGTCCTGCTCAGTATCTCTCTGCTGTAAGCATGTCCCCGGTTCCTGGGTAGTCCACCTCCTCAGGGAGGTGTTTAGGGGTGCATGGTTGGGGGCGGTCTGCCTGTGGACAGAGGCTTGGAAGGAAGGGCATGTGTAAGGAAGAGGGCCTCTCCCCGTTCTGCACCCCTCCCCCAAGGCTGGGGACAGGGGCCCTAGGCCTAGCCTTGCATGGCACCCCCCTCTCCCTGGCCCCTCCCTGCCTGCCTCCTCCTTTCTCTCCTCTTCACCCCACTCTGGGGTTGCCACCTCCACCGAAGTGGGCATGGGGCTTGTAACCGGGTCTCCTCTGAGGGCCAACATCGGTTGTATCTTGACGGACATATTTATAATGACCTCATGGGATGTCAGCCATTTCAAGACTTTTTGAGACATGGAATGCAGAAAACAACATAAAAGCACCCTCGTTTGTAATTCAAAATAGAAATGACACTAGACTTTAAAATGAGTGGCAGGAAGCCCAACATAATTCAGGACTTTCCCACGATAACTCACTATAGTTTTCTTTGAAATATCAAATGTCCTGTCTTCACACAGCTTTGCTTTGGTCTTTTTTTTTTTCTTTTCTTTTTCAGCGAGGCCCCAGGCACTCATGTCCCTTGCCTTTTGGGCGTCCAGCCTGGAGTCCTTTGCATACCTTATTTTGTCTGATCCTGACAATAACCTCCCGGGGCAAGGAATGGTTCCCCCTATTTTATAGGTGAGGAGCCAAGATTAGGGAGGAAGCTGACCCAGCTAGAAAGGTCTGCAACTGGGAACCCAACCCAAGCCTGACTTGCCCGAGGGCCATCAGTAATGCCTCCCTGGTTCCTTCCCTACCCAAGAAAAAAAAAAAAAGAAGAAGAAAGGAAGAAAAACAGAAGAAAGAAAAAAGAGAGAGAAAGCGGGAAGGATTCTGGGAGCTGTTTTAGAGTAATGTCAAGCCTTTTAAACTCCCTGGGATGGCGGCTCCGGCATCGCCCCTTGCCCAGGGTATAGGTGGCAACTCTGCCTGCTCTTGCTCTCCCTGCCTCTCCTGTGCCTCCTTCCTGCCCTTGCCTGTGGGGGACCATTCTCTCACCCCAGCTCTGAGGTCCTGTGCATGGCCTGTTCCCCACCCAGTGTCCCCATGGGTGCGTTTATCCTCTGTGGGCCGTGCCCAAGGGCCTCCCTGTATCTTCCTAAGCTGTTTTACGTTTCATTTTAGAATTCCGTGTAGAGCGGACCCCTCTCCCGAGCGCCCCAGTCCTCCCCGAGCTTACAGGTCAGTCGCTCGGATTTCATACACATGGGGAGAAAGGAAGGACCCAGGGACCTTCCCGTGGAGTTAGCGGGGCCCTTTTCTCCTGCCCTCTGGCCCTCCAGCTGGCCAGCCTATGTTGTGACAGGCCCTGAGGGGTGGGGTGTAGGGCCCAGCCCTGCAGATGATGATAATGAGGTGCTCATTCATCCATTTGGCAAATATTTAGCGCCTCCCATGTGCCAGACAGCATGTGGGCTCTGGGGCCCAGTGGTGAACAAGCCGGTCTCAAACTCAGAACAGACCAGGCCTGGTAGGAACTTAGGCAAAATGGGGGTGTGCTTCTCCGCTCCCTGCCAACGTTGCCGGGAGGGGTGCAGACCCAGGACTTTTCGACCTCCTTTTCCAAGGGAGGACAGAAACCCAGCTTTTGCTTTCAAATGAATTTTTCAATTATTTTCCAATGTTGGCAACAGATTCTAGACTTGTCAAACACCCTGGGCCAAATGAAAGCTCCTCGTGGGCCAAATCCAGCCCTCGGGCTTCCCATTTGCAAGTTCTGGGCAAATGGGATAAGATCCTTGACCATCCAGACCCATTTCTCCAGCTGGATCTTTCCCTGGGTCCATCAGCCAGCCCAGCTCCTGAGCTGGGGGTGAGGCCAGTTCCTGGGGGAAAGGACTGTGCAGATGGGGGAGGGGGCTACAAGGTTTCTCTGTTCAACCTGCTGCTTCCCCCACCCCCACCCCAGACTCTCCCCCCCTAAACCTGGCCATGTGTAGAGGACGTGAGCATGGATGCTGCTTTAGATGAAACCTTCCTTCCAAGGTTTCAACATGGGGAAAGGGAAGAGGAACGTGCCATGAAGAAAGAGGAGAGCGTCCTAAGGCCCTTCCCTTGAGCAAAAGGGGGCTGGACCCGCAACATGAGATGGTGGGAGGGGTAGGGGTCATTTCAGGTTGTTGAGGAACTCCATGTTGAGGCCCTATGTGCGACACTGCCAGGCTCTGCTCACAGAACTTGCTAGATATTTAGAGAGGGAAAGAAATGCCCGTCATACAAATGAGCGCTTCCCGATAGTTGTGATAGTGCTTGCCCATGTCAGCCATGTTGGCCTTGGTCTGCGGAAACCCCTAAACGAACCCAGATCAGACCTCAGCGCCAGGTCCAGCCCCAGTCCCTGCAGGACTAGGGGAGGAAGGGCTCCCCCTCCCACACAGACTTCTCAGCCAAAAGGGCTTCAAGGCTCAGTGATTCTCAGAGGTCTGGTCCAAACCTTTCTCTGGCCTTCAGGAGACGCAGCATTTCTCCTGGCAAGCCATCAGGACTCATGCCCCATCCTTTTCCAGGCGTAGCACAGTGAATAAGCTAGACAGGGATGCTGTCCCCATGGACAAGTAAACCTTCCTCCAGTGGGGCATGAAAGACATTCAAGGGGTGAGAGGACCTACATGGACAATAAAGTAGGGAGATGCATGAAGGTGTAAGGGTTGGTGGCAAGAGGCTGCCTGAGCAAGGCTGGTCAGGGAAGGCTTCTCGGAGGAGGTGATATCTGAAGGGAAGGAGCTGAGTGTATCAAGATCGTGGGCGTGGCTTCCATGGTGCGGGAGCTGCGCTGTCCTGCATCCTCCTCCTCCCAGTCCCTGGCCTTGCTGAGAGTTTTCAGGGACCTTTTTACCCCCTAAGATTTATGTATTTATGCATACCAGAACTGGGGTACAGGCCAGGGTGGGGTGGCGGGCAGTGGTGAGATGTTCACCAGAGACAGAGTGGGGAACAGAACCGGCAGATCGACTGAAATGTACAGCTGAGGGGGGCAGCGGGCAAGACAGGCGAGGTCTGCTGCGCAGGGTGGGTCACCTCCCTGGCTGGGGATTGAACCTGTGCCGCAACGGCTGTTCATAGCTTTGTAGTGCTGAGACCTGACCCCTTGCTCTGCCGGGGGCTGGGGGATCCTTTCAGGGGTCTTTTTTAAAATCCCTGGTTCTAGTTCAGGGCCACCAAAACAGCCTCCCAGGGGTGCATCTTGGAATGGAAGACAAGTGTCCCTGAGGGCAGACGCCAGCTCTAAGGACCCTGGCTCTAGGCTAAGCAGTAGCCCCTTGGGGCCACCAGGCAGAGGCAGGCGGTAATGGACACTCTCCCCCCATCCCCAGGGAGCTCCAGGCTCACACCTCCAGGTATTTAAGCAAGGCCACTCCTTCTTCACCTGCCACTTATTACCTGCCTGCTGCTGTGTACAAAACCAGGTGGGAGGTGGTCTGGAGTTCGAGCGCAAACTAGGGAGTGCGAAGAGGGGAGCAGAGAAAAGAAGCTAGTGGAGCTGGAAGGGGTGGTCATTTCTGGCCAGAAGGAGGGGGACCCAAGGCAGGAACCCGGCGCACACAATACACTGGGGGTGTGTTCTCGGGAGATGGCGAGCAGCCCGGATGGCAAAAGGCAGCAAGCAGACATGCTGCCTTGACTGGGGTGCAGCTTCAGCCGGGCCCGCAGGGGGCTCGGGGGCGTGGGCTGCTCCTCGGCATCCGTCTGCCTTGGCGCCAGAGGCCCGGCGTTTCGTGCCTCTGTCCACCTGTCCCTGGGCTGGGAAGCAGTCGGCCTGCCAGTGTCTCTGGGCTCGTGGACCCAGGTGGCCAAGGACACTCCCTGGAGGAGGCAGCGCATGCGGGTGATGCTCAGAGCAGCCAATGCCCGCCTCCCTGAGTTTGGGGCTGTTCAGATGTCCCCAGTGGGGGTGGGGGGAGATGTCCTCTTTGCAGCCATTTTCCATCCACCCTGCAAGTCAGGGCACGGAAGCCAACCCGGGGACTGTCAGCCTCCCCTCGGGACCGCAGTGACCCCTCTGTGGGGCGGGGGCCCCCCCACTCCTGCCCCACTGAAGCGCCCGCACCTTCCCTTTCAGCCATTCCTCTCACTGCTTACGGACCCATGGCGGCGGCGGCGGCGGCGGCAGCTGTGGTCCGAGGGACAGGTGAGGCCTGGGCGCAGACGTGGGGAAGGGGCCCAGGCGCAGAGGGCAGGGAAGGCAGTCACTGCCTCCCCATTCGGGGCACTCACATAGTCATTTGCTCCCCAAGTGCTAACTGCGCTCTGGGCCAGGCCTCACTCTGCAGCGAGGAGGAGCAGGGGGGAGACCCACGTGGTCTCTTCCTTCTAGGCCTATGGCCAGGCGGGGACCTCAGGAAGTGCAAACCTCAAGGCTGCTGCTGCTCTGAGAGGGGCATTCAGGCAGCAGGAGCTTCTCGACTTCTGGCTTGGAGCAGAGAGGAGGAGGAGAACACCCGCGGGAGGGACAGCATGCACAAAGACGGGGGGCCAGTTGGCATGGGTGGAGTGAGGAGGAGCAGAAACAGGCCCTGCGGAGACACGAGCATTTAAAGCAGTGGGTGATGCTGACTTTAGCACATGCAGTCTGCCAATGAGGGGTGTTTGAGGGGCTCAGGAGGGGAGGCCTGGCTGGCTGGAAGGGGGTGGCTAAGTGGTCAGACAAGGGGTGGAGGGGGTCTAGGCTACACGTGGAAGGGTGGAGAGACTTGGACAGCTCTGCAGAAGGTGACCCACAGTTGCTACTGGATTGTGGGGTAGGGGTCAAGGTGGGGAATGGGGGTGCATGCGGATGGGCAGCAGTGGAACCAGGGCTATCACCGTCTTCTTTCTGGGTTGCCAGGCTCTCACCCCTGGACGATGGCTCCCCCTCCAGGTTCGACTCCCAGCCGCACAGGGGGCTTCCTGGGTACCACCAGCCCCGGCCCCATGGCTGAGCTCTATGGGGCAGCCAACCAGGACTCAGGGGTCAGCAGTTACATCAGTGCTGCCAGCCCCGCCCCCAGCACCGGCTTCGGCCACAGTCTTGGGGTGAGTGGCCAGCCCTGGTGACCTCCCCAAGCCCCTGAAAGGCTTTGTTCGTCTCTGGTAACAGGAAGGAGGCAAGGGATGCTGGTGGAGAAAAGAGTGTCACGGGGGGGAGGCGGGGAGGCTGGGGGTGACAATGTACTCAGTGGGCATTTTATGATCACACTTTGTGTGCCAGGCAGAAGGTGGGCTCTGGGGATATCATGCTGTGAGTCTCACCATCTCTGCCTGTGCAGAGACTAGACTCTAGCTCGGGGGTGCCTGAAATTTTAACCAGGAATACAGATTCCCAGGCCGCACCCCAGGGACTTTTAGTGAGTCTGCGGTAGTGGTAGTGCTGGTCTGTGCCTCATGCCTGGTTTCCTGTGGGAGAGGAGGAGCCCCTGGGCTTTCCCTGCTCCCCACGAGGAATCTGGGAGTCAAACTCATTTCTTTCCAGGGCCCCTTGATTGCCACAGCTTTCACCAATGGGTACCACTGAAGCAGGAGACAGGTGGCAGCAGGTGAGGAGGTGGGGAGGGGTCCCGGGTGGGGGTGGCACCGGGAGGCGGGTGTAGGCAACTCAGCCTGGGACACAGACACCCTCCCGCCTTCAGCAACCCACAGTCCAGTGGGCAGCACAGACCTTCCTACCAGCTATGAACAGTGGACGTGAGAAGTTGTGCACGCTGCTGCTGTGTCTATGTGCCGCCCGTCAGGCAAAGGGTTCTTTTAAGGATTTCTAAAGCCCAGCTTCCACGAGGCATGGAGGGACATAGTGTGTCTTGGCTTCTGGTTTCCCAAGGGCAGATTGCAGTGGTTGGCCAGATTTTAAATACGTATGCCCTTGACCTAGCAGTTCCACATCTAGGCATTTATTTTAAGTTACACATCAGGAAAATGCCCATCAACTGGAGAGTGATCAACTAAACTGACATGTATGCACACAAACGAATATTGTACAGCTGTTAAAGCAGGGTGCTGTCCACATATCTACCTCTAGAGAGAGGCAGGCAGCCCTGCACAGGCAGTGACCGTGCAGTGTGTAACCAGCTGGGAACCAGTCACATTTCATTTTCAGGCGCCCAAACAAGTACAGTTACTGAGCACCATGCCTGGAAGAGGCATGTGTAAGACAGAAGCCCTCTCTCATGCTGCAAAATCAAGGGACAGTGGAACAACTCATGGTACATGAGGGGGCTCCTTTAGGGGCTCAAAGGGGTCCCCGAGAAGGTGACGTTTGAATGAATCCAGCCACTTGCAATCTGGGGAACAAGGCTGCGGAAGGGGCTTTATCCTTAAAAGTCCCTGTATTGGGGGTGGGGGGGCCCAAAAGATAGGCAGGGGCAGGGGTGAGTGCGGAGGGTCATGGGGCAGGGCACCCTCATCTCATAACCCCCCTGTGTTCCATTGCCCCAGCCTGCAGCTGACTGAGGACCAGCGTGAGCCAGTGAGGGGGGCGGGACACCTCAGCCGCAGCCGCGCCCCCTCCCCACCGCGCCTCGGGACTGCTACTGCCTGCCCCCCACTCCCCGGGCCCTGGCCCTGCCCTGCTGCCCCTGGACATCGTCTGGCTCCCTACTAACCTCCCTGTCTTCTGCCCCTGGCCCCTCCCCACCCACCTGTCCCGCCCGCTTTTATTTATTTTGGATTAGCCGGTTTTCCCCACACCCACCTCTTCTCTTCTCCTCCTGGGTCTGCGCCCCTCCCACCCTGCCGTACCCCATAGAACTCCCCCCCAGAAGGCTTTTGTATTTGTGCATAGCTAGAGTGAGGGCAGAGGGGGCCTGCTACAGGCCACAGCCCCAAATCTTGTTTGTTTTTTTTTTATTCTGATTTTCCTTCCTTTTCTTTCCTTTTTTTTTTTTTTAAAGAAACCGTTTCTTTTTTTTAAAAACTATTTCTAGGTTTGTGAATGTGAAGCCCCAGGCCGCAGGGGGCAAGGGGCCAGGTGCCCCCCACCAGCTGAGAACAAACTGTCTGTGGGTGTGGGCCCCTGGCCACCTCCCTCCAGCCCTGGAGAGGAGGACAGGGCTGTGTAGGCCAGGCCGAGCCCCTGGAAGCATCCTGTCCTGTATCATATGTAAATACTGTGAGGTGACGCCCCCACCCTCTCTAAGGCCCCTTGGGGGTGAGGGCATCGCTTTGCCCCTCTCGGCAAAGGTCTCCCCCCATGTTTCTGCCCCCTCCTCAGACACCGTTACTGTAAGCTTGCAGGCCTCAACTGTGGCCAAGGCAGGCCCGCTCTCTCAGGCCCTAGGGGTCAAGGCCTTGGACCTGCTCACCCCGAAAACCCAGTGTGGGGTATGGGGCGAAGGAAGAGTAGGGCTCGCCCTGACCGCTGCTGGAAAGGAATTAACTCTCCAAAGGTCTCCCCCTGCCCCCAACCTAGGTTGGGCCTTCATGGTTTCTGCTCTGAGTCCCCTATCCCATGAGCAGGCATCAGGGGCCCTTTGGGAAGGCGTAGACCCCAGGGGAAAGCAAAGGGCTTCTCAGGGAACCCCCACATTCTCTCACTGAAGTTTCCCACCAGGACAGTCCCCTGGAAAGAGCCCTTTGGCATCTCTGGCCCTTGAGCCCCCTTCAAAGGAAGAAGGGACTCCGAGCCTTGACTTTTCATGAGCCGGAATGACCCAGGTGGTGAGGCAGGGCAGAGGCCCACCCACTGCTGTCATCCCATCTTGTGTCCCTCTCCCCCAGGTCTGAGGCTGGGGACCTAATCCCCCTCCTCCCTCATTCTCCCTACCCCTGAAAACCCCCTTTGGAGAGTTAATTGTCTGTGTGAGGTGCTTAACCTATTAGCCCTGAGAACACAAAGCAATAATCTTTGTTACTGAGATGCGCGGCTATTCGTGGTTTTTTTTTTTAATGTTTCCTAATAAAAGAAAGCTGCATTTTATTGGTTTTTATTTTTAATTTTCTACACGTTTGAGCTGAGTCATGGAAGACTTGGCTTCCCTTTCCTCCCCTTCCTTGGATCCCACCCACACCCCACAGGGCCCACCCTTGGGCTAAGGGCCCTGGAATTCCGTTTTCTGATTTGTTTGGGGAATTTTAAAAAAAAAGATGTTACAGGGTGTTTCGAAGCCAGCAAGTTACCACCCTCCGGTGTCTCTTCTCCCCACATCTGTAACTTCTTTTTCCAGGTTTTATTTTCAGTTTTAAATTCCTAATAAATTATTTGAAAACGGTTCTGGGCTCATGAATATCTTGTGTCTCTTGTGTGTCCAGGTCCAGGCCCTGATACCCTCTCTTACTGCCCTCATCCACTCCTGTTTTCTTTATAGAAAAATTCTCACTTTCAGCTTGGTTCATCTCCATCTCTGACTTCTTGACCAGCCTCAAAGCTCAGCATTGACAATGAGATACCCTTTGGATGACCTTTATTTATTTCCCTATTTCCTGGTTGGTCAAGGCATCAGGCCACAATGATCCAGTGGGTTGTCTCTAAAACTAGCAAAAGTGTACTCTTATGAAACATTTTGGTTAAAAGTTTTTACCATTCAAATTCAACCCAGGACTGTCTGTCCATCAACACATATGTGTACACCATGTTCATAAAAGCATTAATCATGACAGTCAAGAAGTAGAAACAATCCAGATGTCCATGGATAGATAAATGGATAAGCCAGTTATGGTCTATCCCTACAGTGGAATAGTATGCAGTCATAAAAAGGAATGAAATACCGGCACAGGCTGTGACATGGATGAAGATGTTATGCTAAGGGGAAGAAAATGGATACATACAAATACTGTATGATTCCACTTAGGTAAGGTACCTAGGATGGGTAATTATAGAGACAGACTAGAAGTTACCAGGGCCTGGGGAGAGGGAGTAATGGGGAGTCATTCCTTAATGGTTACAACTTAGAGTGATAATAAGTTTCAGAAATAGTGGCTGTATTGTGAGTTCAAGCCACTGAATTATACTTTAAAATGATAAAAGTGGTAAATTGAATGTATATTCTACAACTAAAAAGAATTGTTTTGGAGGAGCGTCATACCAGATGCCCTGACGGTGGGTTGCCTTTCACCCAAAGCGAAGCCCAAGAGTGGCGGGGTAGGAAGGCAGCTTAGCTGGTAGGTTGCCAAGTGGTTAGACCTGTGGTTTCCAGCACCTGGCTTCCCTCTTTAGCTAAAGGAAATTGAGCTCTCTGAGCATCCATTTTTTTTAAAAATCTGTCAAAGGGGAGTGATAAAGAAGTCAGACATAAAAGACCGCATATGGTAAGAAACTATTTCTATGAAATACCCGGAACAGGTAAATCCCTAGGGACAGAAGGCAGATTATTAGGGGCTGGGGAGTGGGGGGAAGAAAGAACTGCTTATTGGTTAAAGGATATCCTCTGAGCCTTCGAAAGTGTTTTCGAATTAGAATTGGTAGTGTTCCAGCACTGTGAAGGTACTAAATGCCATGGAATTGTTCACTTTAAAATGGTTGATTTCATATTATATGCATTTCTCCTCAATAAAAATGTAAAGAGAATCATAGCAGTAACTTGGTGGTTAAGAATGAAATGGGGGTTGGTCCTCCCTGGTGGCGCAGCGGGTTAAAGCACTGCACTGAGAAGCTAAAAAGCCACTTCCGCATGAGTTCAATTCCCGCCTGCCCCGGAGGAGACCACATGGCGTGGGAGATCTCTCCTGGCCCGCCCGCTGCTCCCCTCAGCAGTGTACTTCGTTGATCTACCTGTTCTGCTCCCCACTCTGTCTCTGGTGAAGCCTCTCACCACCCCTGAGCCTCTGGCCTGTACCCCAGTTCTGTATGTACAAATAAATCTTTAAAAAAAAAAAAAAAGAGAATGAAATGGGGGCCCTCCCTGGTGGTGCAACAGGTTAAAGCATGGCATTATGGGGCTGTCCTGCAGCCACTGCAGCAAGAGTTTGATCCTTGCCCGGCCAGGAAAGTGACCCACATGGCGCAGCAGACCTCTCTTGACCTGCCCGCTGCTCCCCTCAGCAGTGTACTTTGTCAATCTGCTCCCCGCTCTGTCTCTGGTGAATCCTCTCACATAATCTGATTTGCATTTGAAAAGGTCATTGCCCTCGCAAAGGAAAACTGACTTAAGGAAGGCTTTAGTGGGAGGAAGTGGGTCGATACCTGAGACAGCAGAAGTCACCAGCAGAAGTCACCCGGTTAAGAGATCCTGGGGCATGAACCAGGGGTTAGAGGGTATTGAAAGAATGTGGCTTGAGAACTGGACTTGGGGAAAAGACTGGAAGGATTAGGAGTTCAGGAGAGGACATGTTCCAGAAAGCTCCAGGGATTCCAAAGACCTGGCCCCTGAAAAAGGTCAGCTCCCTTGAAGACTTGTACTCAACTTGAGACATATTCTCAGCTGTGTTCAAATGCAAGTGCAAACATAGTGCGATAAGAGGAGGGATGGAAATCAGCCCCTTGGGGTGATCTGGGTTGAATTAAATCCATTGTTACCAGTGGCCGCCTGGGAAACTCTCAACCTTGCCATAGACTGGGTTCAGTGTTTCTGTGCTTGCAAAGAACATGAATCTTCCCAGCACCCTCAACCCCCAAAGGCAAACAGAGGCTCAGAGTTGTGAAATGTCTCACCCAAAGTCACATAGCTGTGAAGGGGCACAGTGGGACTTCAAAGCTGAGGTCTTCTGATTCCACTGTTCCTTTCTTTGCTTTGCCTTCATACAATATCTTATTAAAGTGTACCTAATACATGTAGCTTATTTGAATATGAGCTGAAAAACTGATGATAAAAAGGTAGTAGAAGGTCTCTGAAAATGGTTAGGGTATTAGATTATACTAAGAAATAACTGTTAATTTTGTTAAATGTGATGATGGCATTGTAGTCATGCTTTAAAAAATTCACATTGATGGTCTTGTTCATTAAATGTTTTGGTCAATGCATATTACTAACTTTCATCTAGTTAATGCACAGTAAAAAAATTTTTAGTGTGAAAAAAAATTCCCTCTGGAAGTTTTTTCCTTGGGTCAGAAACTAGGTTAGGGTGTCTGTTTGGGCCACTTCTATCCAACCTACTAGAAGTCCTAAGTAAAGCAATTGGGTAACCAGAAGAAGAGCTAGAAGTTATTTGAACTGGGAAAGGCAGAAGTAAAATTACTTCTGTTTGCGGATGGCATGAGCTTATATGTAGAGAACACTAAAACTGTTAGAATTAATAAAACTATTCAAAGAAGTTTCAAGACACCAAATCAACACATGTATCAGTTGTGTCTTCAAACACTAATAAAGAGCAGTCAGAAAAGGAAATTAAAATGATTCCATTTACAGTAGAGTCAAAGATACTTAGGAATAAACTTAAGATGCCAAAAGAACTACACACACTGCTGAAAGAAATGAAAGAAGACACAAAAGTAGAAAGACATCCGATATTCATAATTTGGGACACTCAGTATTGTTAAGATGCCTATGTGAATCAAAGTGAGCTATAGATGCAATGTAATACCTAGCAAAATCCCAATGGCATTTTGAGTAGAAGTAGAAAAATTCACCCTGAATTTTGTGGAATGTCAAGGGGCCCAGAATAATCAAAACAATTTGGAAAAAGTTGGAAGATTCACAATTCCTGATTGCAATAAACATTACAAAGTTATGGTAATCAAAATACTGAGGTACCAGTAGAGAAAAAGACGTAGGTCAATGAAATAGAACAGAGAGCCCCAAAATATACCCTCTGTTACATGGACAAATGATCTTTGACAAGGGTGTCAAGACCATTCAGTGTGGAAAGAATCAACAAAGGGTACTGAGAAAACTGCATATCCATGTGCTACAGAATGATGTTGCACCCTTAACTTACCCTTAACAAAAATCAGCTTAAAATATTTTTAAGATCAGAAACAATAAAACTCCTAGAAGAAAACCTGGAGAAATATTCATGGCATTGGAATGGGCAATATTTTCTATGTCATGTCATCAACAGCACAGGCAACACAAGCAAAAACAGACAGATGGGGGCCCTCGCTCATGGCACAACGGGTTAAAGCACAACAGTATGAAGCTACCACAGCCACTGCAGCACAAGTTCGATCCCCAGCCAGGGAGCTGACCCACATGGCATGGCAGACCTATCCTGCTTCACCACTGCTCCTGTAAGCAGTATATTTCAATATATCTGCCTGTTCTGCTCCCCACTCTGTCACTGGTGGGTGAATTCTTTCACTGCCCCTGCACCTCTGGCTTGTACCCCAGTTCTGTATGCATAAATAAATGAATCTTTAAAAAAACAACAACAACAAATCCAAATCCATGTAGCTGGTAGGTTCTTGTAAGCATTTTCTAGAAACAGGTACTGGCAGGTATGACCTTGGTGGAGTGTGGGTATACCGTCACCTGAAGGAGCCAAAAAGCTATCCTCAGCTGTTCTTTCCATGGAGAGTGTGTTTTTCCTAGGCTGGAACAGGCTGTACCCACACACTTACGTAGGGATGGGAGGCAGCCCAAGGACACGGTTCCTAGAGAGTAGGGTTCAGCAGGCTGTCCATGGTGGCCTGGTCCACTGCTCTGCCACCTCCAGGGTCCCTGGAGAGGTTCAGATGGTCACATCTAGCCTGAGAGGAGGAGAGGGAGAGGGTTGTGGTCACCACCTGCCACAACCCCCCACCAGGTGGTGTGCCTAAGTCCGAGCACAAATCACGAAGCATACGTGGGAATTTGTCCTTGAGGACAGCTTGCCCTTGTGGAAGGCCTCCAGCTGGCTGGGAGTGTGGGAGAGGAGAGAAGGATATAGGAACTAATCTCCTCCCACCCCAAGGGGCTTTTGGCATTCCTATAGCCATTCCCTGTCTTCCCTATCTGAGAGAGTAATGAGGTATCAGAAGCACTGGATTGCTCACCATGGTACTGCTGTGTGACATGGGGACATGGGGACAGTTGCTTAACCTCTCTGATCCTCAGTCAACTTCTCAGTAAAGTGGACCGTGGCAGTGGACTTACCTCCGAGATTTGTGGCAGGTTCTCGGCATGGGGCCTGGCCGAGGGTTGACATGTGGTAAATGGTCTTTAAAACTGATAGCCTTCAAGGACTTGGTAGCTCCAGCTGCTACTCCTTGCTCAGACCACCACAAGAGGAGCAGATTCTGCTCCTCTGTTTCGTTCTGATTCCAAATAACCTGCCTCAGTGGGACTGAGCGTTTTGCAGGCTATGGCTTCCCTTTTCCTGGCCAGCGTTCACTCATTCTGGGAGCTGAAGAGGCAGAACCTTCTGCCAACCTGATGTGGGGTCCTGGCAGTTTTCACAGCGTCTGCCAGCCTCTGGGCCATCAGCAATCCAGGCTCAGTTCATCCTGAGCAGCACTACCCAGTGGAACCTTCTGGATGTGGGAAACATTCTCTATCATTGCTATTCAATTCAGCAGCCACTAACCACATGTAGATATTGGACCCTTGAAACATGGCCAGTGGGAAAGAATATGGTTTTTCATAGTATTTCATATTAGTGAGTTTAAATAGCCACCTGTACTTAATGGCTACCAGCTTGGAAAGAGGTAGGAACCTCAGACAAATGTGAAGAAACCTCTCACATGAAACAACCTGGGTCGAACGGGAGCAGAGTCAGGTCTGTGCAAATACATCACTTTTCCTTTCTGGGCCTCAGAAACCCATCTGCTTACTAAGTAGGTTAATGCATTAGCTAGGAGACCTACCTGAGGCTCTGGATTTGGAGTGAAACAGGGACACCCTCTCGATGGATTATTTCTTTTTTTAAGATTTATTTTTTATGTATGCACACAGGAACTGAGGTACATACCAGAGGTGTGGGGGTGAAAGGACTCACCAGAGACAGAGTAGGGAGCATAACAGGCAGATCTACAGAAATACACTGCTGAGGGGAGCAGCGGGGAGTCAGGAGAGGTCTGCCGCGCCATGTGGGTCATCTCCCTGGCCGGGAATTGAACTCAGGCCACAGTGGCTGTGGATAGCTTCATAAGTGCTGAGACTGAACCCCTGTGCCACCAGAGAGGCCCATCTATTACTCCTTTCTGGGTGCCTGTACCCAAGAAGAAAGGTGAACAGAGGCCACAGAACTATAGTTAGGGCCACCAATGCTGCCATTCACCCCTGACAGCCTCGCCATGGTGGGTGGAAATGGGTGTGGGCCTGGGGAAGCTATTTCCAGCTTGACCCCTCAATGTCCTCATCTGGTAAGGGGCCAAGAAGTATCCCAGGGCCAGAAGTGACTAGACAGACATGGCTGTGTGGTGAAAATGGCACTTGGTCTTCCAGAGGGGCATGCAGGCCACATCTGACCAGTGCTCCCTCAAAGTCTCAAGGTCATCCACACAGTGAGTCTGAGAAACTGCCCCAGCCAAGAGGGGCCTCAGGAGGTGTGATGAATGAATAGAATGTTCTGTTCTGGCTAGGGCTCCGGGACAGAGAAGGAACATTTGGTAAAAACTAAGGAAATTGGAATACATTACGGGCTTGAGTTTACTGAAATTATTTTTGATCATAAAAATATATCTTATTGGTTTATTCCTCATAATAAATGAGCCACATTGGCCCTCCTTGGCGGTACAAAGAGTTAAGTCTTGGCACTATGAAGCCTTCTGTAGTTACTGCCACCCGAGTTGGATCCCTGGCCAGGGAGCTGACCCAATGGTGCAGCAGATCTCTCTTGACCCGCCTGCTGCTCTCCTCAGCAGTGTATTTCAGTCGATCCGCCTGTTCTGCTCCCCACTCTGTCTCTGGTGAATCCTCTCACCGCCCCCCTCACCTGTACCTCCAGCCTGCACCCTAGCTCTTGTATGCATAAATAAATAAAATAAATCTTTTAAATTAAATAAATGCAAACATTTTTTAAAAGGTTAGTTTTATGCTGGAATTTATCCCCCACAATTGCTATTGCCCTCAATTGTTATACCCCCAATTGTTTATGTTCAAAAAAAAATTGTAAGTATTTGATAACAGCCCCAAAACACTTTTTTATTCTACAATTCATATTCAAGGCCAGGGCCAGCACTCTCTTGCAAACTCCAGAGGCCAGGGGTCTCTTACAACCGAGGTGGGGGTGGGTGGCAGGACTGAAATTTGGGCAAAAAAGCAAGCTTGGGCCTTAGAATCGGACCTCCTGAAGTCTTCGGCATTCTCTGCCATTTGTAGGCTGTGTGGCCTTGGGCAAGTTGTTTAACCTCTCTGAACCTGGTCCCTCATCTAAATGCATGAATGATGAGATCATTCCATAGGTCCCCAACTCAGACCCAGGCATATGAGAAGACATAGAGGCAGCAGTCATTTCTTTCCTGTCTCCTCATCCCAGTCATGACAAGGGGTAGAAAGTTCTTTTCTGCCTACCTCCCTCCAAATATGAAGTTGGGCTGAATGCCAAAGGTAGAAGGAGGGGTCAAAATTCCAAGGCGTCAATTCCAGAAATAATGCCTTTCATCAGGAGACAAATGCACACACTGCTTCCAAATACCTCTTGCTGGCAGAAATTGCATATTGGTCAAGTTTATTCCAGCACAGACTCAAGGCCAACCAGGAGTCAGCTGGGAAAAAAGCAAACACCCCAGCCTTATCTTGGGGCTGTGAGGCATTATAAACAGGCAGGCCTAGGTGGCCTCTGTCCTTTCTCTCCTCCACCTGACAACAGGATGAAGCTCCTTGTGCTAGCTGCTCTGCTCTCAGGTAGGTGTGCCTCTCATGGCCACTTCCTTGTGCTGACAATTTACTCCTTTGGGATGGGGGCCTCAGGTCAGAGCAGACAGCGTTGGCCAGACCTGGAGTCTTTATTCAGGGCTCCCCATGGGGCTGCAGGGCTCTAGTGTGGGGCTTCTCATAATCCCCCCAGCCAGCACCAGCCAGCCTTCAGGTCTGGACTCAGATAACCCCCCTCAAAGACCTAGCATGCCCACCCAAGGTAAGAGAGCCCCACTTCTTGTTCCTGACCCCATTACCTTGAGACAGGGTCTCCCCAGCACCAACTTTTGCAGTTTATATCTCCTGATACATTTCCTTTTTTACGCCCCACCCACACCTAAGCACGGGGTTCATGAGAACAGGGAGAGAGATGTCTGCGCTATTTTATTGAATGAATTCATGGAGTGACACATAGAATTCAAACCCCATATCACTCATCCATCATTCATTCAACATTGATGCTGTCAGAACCTCCAAGGTAGAGGGCTCTGGGTTGAGATTAGGGGCTCAGAGATGAATGAATTCCCTGTCAGAGTTCTAAGCATACACAAGAGCAGTAGCTTTGTGCAGTTCTGGCCTCTGCAGAGATCAGGCTTAGCTGGGTCAGAGAGTGGGAAAACAGGCCAAGGTAGCAGGGTCCTCCTGTCTGGGCAAGCTCCATGCCTCAGTGCGTGGACACAACCTCTGTTGACCACCATGAAGGCTGTTCATAGGGGCTGGCCCTTCCTTTCCCCTGGAGTTTAAGTGGCTCCAGTGTGCACAGCAGACCCAGTAAGAAGGACAAAGCGTGGGCCCTAGAGACAATACTGGTGGCTGATGAAACAGAACCCCAAGTCATTTACTGCCAACTTCCCTGAGGGGTACCTGTCTCCTAGGGTAGAACTCAGCAAATGGGGAAACATTCTTTCAGCCAGAGGCAGAATTTTTTCACTTAGCCAACAGAAGATTAATGAGCACCTACTATGCACCAGGTCCACTCTTTAACTCAATTATTAGTAATTTCATTCATATATTTATGGAGGGGACTATTACATATACTCAGACCCAATGTCAGACTTGGAGAGTTAAAGCCCTGTCCTTGAGTTTATGGGCCTTTGAGAGGGTGTGTTAAATAGATAATGGCTGTCTGCTAGGAAGCAAAGAACACAAAGAAAAATGATAGTAAAGGAGCCACTTGGTTTGGAGCCACAGAAAGGCCCTTTTTGAGGGGGTGGCACTTAAGCCATGATCTCCCACACTTTTGAAAACTGAGATGACGAGTATCCAGGCAGAGGGAACAGCAGGTGCAGGGCCCTTGAGGCAGAAAAGAGGTTGATCTGTCTAATACAAATGGCCACACAGGCCTCCACACTAGCCCTACCTCACCCCACAACCCTACCCAAGCCCCCCATTTTAGAGTTCCAATTTTTCTACCTTCTAACATATCCCACTTCCTAATTTATTATATTTATGGCTTCTTGTTTTCCTCCCACAATAGGACATAAGTTCAATGAGATGACAGATTTTTTTTTTAAGATTTATTGATTTGTGCATACAAGAACTGGGTAAGACCAGAGATGTGGAGGGGTGAGAGAATTCACTAGAGACAGAGTGGGGAACAGGACAGGCAGAACTCTACTGGAATTCACTGCTGAGGGGAGCAGAGGGTGAGACAGGGGAGGTCTGCTTAGCCATGGGGGTCAGCACCCTGGCTGGGGATCCAACTCATGTAGCAGAGGCTGGCAACTGCTTGATAGTCCTGTGTCTAACCCCTGCAGCACCAGGAACACACAGGTAATAGCTTTTTTTTTTAATCTTTCACTGATGTATCTCCAGCTCCCAGGATAGTGACTAACCCATGGTAATTGTTCAATAAATATTCACTGGACAAATTATGGAGATTATTTAACATTATCCCCCTAGGAAATAATATGTTCATACAATAACAATGAGAACTATAAAGAGAAGCACTATTCATAGCAGTCAAATAATGGAAACAATCCAAAGATCCATCAAGTGATGAATGGGCAAACCCACTGTGATCAGTCTCTATAGTGGAATAGTAGACAGCTACAAAAGGCAATGAAGTACTGTTACCTGTTATAACATAAACGAATCTCAAACATGTCATGCTATGTGAAAGAAGGCAGTCACACAGGCCACATATTTATATGAAGTGTTCAGAACAGGGAACTCCACAAGGGACAGAAAGCAGATCAGTGGCTGCCAGAGGGAAGGAGGAAGGTAAAAATGGCCACGGGGTGGAGGAAATTCTTTTGGGAAAGAGGAAAATGTTCTGGAATTAGTGGTGATGGTTGTACAACTCCCAATGCCATCTAACTGTACCCTTTAAGAGGTTAAATGGCAGATTTTGTTAAGTAGATTTTCTCTGAAAAATTTTTAAGTTTTCTTAAAATTTTCCCTGTCACTTCATCAGTTCTTATGTCAGTTGCCTTCAGAGGAGGCAGCCCCTGGGCACATGGGTGGGCACGCCGGGGCACCGGATGGATTTGAACTCTGTGTTTTCTCACAGTGGCCTCTGTGGAGGGCAAGGCCGACTCCCGGTCAGTGCTGCAATTCCGCAAAATGATCAAGTGCGTGATCCCCGACAGTCACCCCGCTTTGGATTTCGCTGACTACGGCTGCTACTGTGGCCTGGGTGGATACGGCACCCCTGTGGATGAACTGGACACGTGAGTGAGGGGTTCGCGGGGAGAGTGGAGAGCCTGCGGGGTGGAGGGAGGGCTCAAGTCAAGGAGCTCACGAGCAGACACAGGAAGGGAGCATGCACTTTCTCTAAGGATAACATATTGCACAGTCACACAAATATGTTCCAAGAGGGCCCTGAGGCGGAACATCGGAGATGCAAAATAGCGGCTGCTGCTGCCTTCTAGTGACAGGACGTTGCAACGCAGGACGTCGCAGCCACGAGTCAAGGGTCTTCTCTAGCTAGCTTCCGTTAAAGTTAACACAGCCTAGCCAGAATACAAGACTGTACTCTTACAATCATTTAAAAAATCGACCACTAAAAACTATAATGGATTCATTCTTTTTAATCTTGAGTGTCATGTCAGCTAAAATATGTCCACCTGTTCCTGAGAGCGCAAATTCATATTGACATGTGCAGGGGCTCCAGGTGGTTACCTGATCTCAGCTCTGTCCTTTCCTTCTCCAGGTGCTGCCAGACACACGACAACTGCTATGAGCAATCCAGGAATGTGGATGGCTGTCGATTCCTCCTGGACAACCCTTACACCAGATCCTACTCATACTCTTGCTCTGGCACAGAGATCACCTGCAACAGCAGTAGGTTTACCCCCTGGTGGGCTGAAAAGCCCTCAGTAGATTCGGGGATGGTCTAATAGTAATGATAGTCACTAGTTAGCTCTGATTTTCTGGGTGCCAGGCAGTGTCTCCTTTTATCCTCACAGTAACCCTATGGGATAGGTACTGTAATGATGCCCACTTTGCAGATGTGGAAACTGAGGTTCGTGGTAGGGTTTGGCTTTTTAGTCCAGGTCTGTATGACACCAAGACCTCTTCTCTTACTGCTATACTTCCTTGTAATTTAATAAAAAATAACTTAGAACAAGCATTTATTAGATTGTTACACATGCCAAGGACTTGGCTAGGCATGTGTAAGACTGGTTATGTCAACCCATTTTACAGGATCTGAGACTCAAAAATCGTCACTTGCCCCAAGTGATGCACATCTTTTAAGTGGTAGGTAGGATGGGTATTTGGACCCAGTTGCTTCTGATTTCAAAGTTTCTGCTGTCCACGACTAAGCCATGCAGCTTAGTGTTTCCCCACCCAGGCAGCCCTGACAGGTGGACAGTGCACATGCCAGACAGTTCCTCTGAATGTTCACTGCCCTACTCTTTGTACTCACAGACAGGCCCACTTTTCAAAACTGTAAGATATGACCATCATTCAACCCCAAAATTGCCAAAAAAAATTGCCCTGGATTCCATCATCCTATGAACTATAGAAATCCCACCATGCTCTGGTCCCCATGTTTGGAATAAGTTTATACTCTTCATTGTGGCCAGGCATGCCCCCACCCCAAGTCCTCTGTTCCTTCTGCATTTTACCACCACAAACCACCTGGACATGTCCAGATGTGCTTCCGATTTCATTTTCTTTCTTTTTAAAAAATTATTTATTTTATTTATTTATACATACAGTAACTGGGGTATAGGCTAGAGGTGCGGGGGGTGGGAGTGAGAGACAGAGTGGGGAGCAGAACTGGTGGATCCACTGAAATACACTGCTGAGGGGATCATTGGACAAGACAGGAGAGGTCTGCTGCACCATGTGGGTCAGCTCCCTGGCTGGGGATCAGACCCATGCTGCAGTGGCTGTGGATACCTCTATAGTGCTGAGACTTAACCCCTTGCACCTCCAGGGAGACCCCCTAAACAGGTGATTTAATGTGATTTAAATATTTTGTGATTTAACACTGAGAAATTGGCTCACTAAACTTGCCTAAGTTGAAATGTACAATCCTTTCAACTTTGAGTATGTGTTTTAGTATTTTCCGTACATTCACAATTGTTTTCCTATGTTATCAAAGATCTGTGGAGTCTGCAAGCTATATGGATTTAGGGGTTCAAACTAGAGAGGATTTTCCAAAAGGCACCTATCACCCCGCCACATAAGACACATGTTGCCCAGTTAAATTAGACTTTCACACAAACAATGTATAATTTTTTAGTCTATGTCCCAAATATTGTATTTGCGATTTATCTGTAACAATGATACTTTTATTTGCTTAGTATGTCCACCTTAAATCTACAATGGCACAGCCACTGGATTATTCCAGTCAATTCTTCCTACCCCTTGTTTGCACAAAGCAGACTCCACCTTAGCTCAGTCAGTTTATTTTGCTCTTTTCCAGGCAAAAACACTCCCTGCCAGGAATTCCTCTGCAACTGTGACCGCACTGCTGCCATCTGCTTTTCCAAGGCCCCATATAACAAAGAACACCATAATCTGGACCTCAAGAAGTACTGTAAGAAGTAAATACTCCTCTGAAAAGAAAAGAGTTCTTCCTAGCTGTCTCATGACCTTCCTATTACACGACCAATAAAGCGCCTACTAAAAGGTTCATGTTTGGAGATTTTTACTGTTGAATATGACTGGGTTGCTTCCTTGTCCTTGTAAGCATCATTCCTTCCAGCCTCAAAAGTTGAATGAGAGGGTATTTCCAGGAAACAAGTATCATGAGACCAAAATAATGATCCTACCACCGTTTACCAATAGTCTACTCTGTGCCAGGACTATGTGTCTCTAAAAGCCTCTGGGTAGTCAGTCCCAGGTTTTGACACTTAACAAATCCTATTGTTCTAAGCTGAGGCTCAAGAGAAGTCACTTGTCCAAAGCTATGTATCTAGTAAGTAGATGCAAGGAAGGGATTCAAAGTAGCAAAGAAGGAATTCCAACCCAGTGAATCTGGATCTGGCAGCAGAACACACATTTTTCACCAATCCCCTTTCCTGTCTGAAGTTCTGGGCTTTTGTCTTCATCTTAGCCAGGTCTTATTCCCTCTTATTTTTCTGCCTCCATTTTCAGTTGTGTTAAACCCTTTTTTTTTCTACAACACTTTTCCTTTCTAAACCCTTGGAAAGACTTCACCGCATATGACAAGGTGATTTTTACGTTATAGTCATCAAACATAATAAGCAATTATAATTTCTATTTCTTGAGCACTAACTGCATATAGCCCTGTGCTAAGGACTTTTCACACCTCATCATGCTAAGTGTTCAGACCAGCCCTGTGAGGTGGATATTTGTTGTCCCATTTTAGGCTGAGGAACTACAGACTAAGAGAAGTTAAGTCACTTGGCTGAAATCACACAGACAGCAGAGTCAGGATTTGACCAGATCTATCTGATGGCAATACCTGAGCTCTGAAGTCATTTGGCCACGTTTCTCCACCAGTATTAATGGTTACTCTGGCACTGAAATTCAGCAGAGAGAGTATGGAGGTGCAAAGAAGGGAACTGAGTTAAGAAAGCAAAGATGAGAGAGGGTTATTTGGCTATGAGGAGTTGCTCCCCCACCCCTCTCTTGCCCCCACTTCAGCTGTAAAGCACTGGAGGCTGAAGGCAACAGTCACTGCTGGGTAGCAGAGAAGCTTCTGTTTGAAAAAGGGAGTGTAAGAAGATTTGTCTTTTGATCTAGCAATTTCCTTTCATTTCATTCAGCTTAATGAATATTTATTAAACACTTGTATAAAATGCTGGGAATACAATGTATTTGGGGCTGGTGGCTAGACAACAACGGATTGTTTATAGCCACCAGCATTTTGATCTTCTCTGATTTTCTCCCCTTACTCTTCAAACTGTCAAATGTTATACATATTATGGCCCAGGCTGTGCCGAGCATTTTGCACAATTATCTTGCTGTCTTCACTATTATGTTCCCCTTTTACAGGCAAGGGAACTGGTTTGAAAAAGTGAGTGAATTGCCAAAGATCATTTATGGTGGCATAGGTGACACTGGAACCCAAATCTGGACAATTTAGGGACGTGCCAACACTGTGAGCTTGCTGAAGGCGCAGTGAGGTGCCTTAATTACCCCTTTTATAATAATATAACCCGCCTAGGACAGTACTTGACATAGGGTCACTCAATGGCTTGAGAGAAACGAAGTGTCCCTCACTAGCACTCAGGATCTTTGGACAGGTAAAACTGGGATTATCTTCAAATTCAACAACCTTAAATTGAATGCACATTCTGTGCGTAGGGTAGGACTGTAAAGGATGCAAAATTAAAATAGACCTGTCCTCAGCCTTCAATGAACTGTAAAAGTCGCAAATGTCTTTCTTCAAGGAAAGAAACTGCAAGCCATTGTTTAGATGCAAGGAAGGTGGGATTTAAGGAGATTATCGCTTATTCCTTTTTTGGCTGACAAGACAGAGAACCATCACACTACACCACAGTCTAAAAGTATTTCCTAACGTAAAAGTCTACTGTTTTCATTATCCCAAGGGCTGGGAGAGAGAACTAACTCCTTTAGCAGTCTTCATGGGCTTCATCTTGGTGCTCATTAACAGGAAGCAGAATTCTGCAAAACTACAACGGTGGCTGGGATGACTGAAATGAATAAATTAATTGGACTGAGAGTAATTACATTCTAGCAGGCACGAACAGTGCCTGACACATCACAAACACTCCTTAAACTTAGTTCAGGAAGTTAAATGGGGCGCCACAGTTGGGCCCCCAGAATAGGCAAAACCACGTGGCCATATTTACCTTTTCATACCACGTGACCCTCCGCGTCTGTCTCTCTCCAAGACGCTATCCTTTGCTCAAGGAATTTCGAAATAGGAAAGGTGACAGGTTACCCTGTGGACACGTGGCTCTTGGTTCTCCTTTTCTATTGGTGAACAGTGGCCCATCCCCCGGCCTACCTCCGTGTAGCCCCGCCCCGTCCCAGGACCCGCCCCTCCGGCCTCCCGCGGCGTGGCTGGCGCCCACGCGTGCGCAATACTGATAACCCTAGCTTGATTGACTTCGGAGTGGTGGCGGGTACGACTCAGCTGGCAGCTTCCTGAGGCCCCCCAGGACGCGCTTCTGAGCTAGGATTCTTTAGGAGGAACGGACGGGACCAATCGAGTGCAAAAAGAGGGCGATTCCACGTGAATGTGGCGTGGTGCCAACTGTCTTGCCGTGCCAGTCCCTCGCGAGGACTCCCCTCCTGACGCCCCTAGTTCCTCTGCCAGTTTCTCCTCCTTTGCTTTTATTCCTGGAGGGATAAGGGGCAGGAAGAAAGGGGTGCAGGGAATCAAAGAGGAACGAGGAGGAGTGGCCAAGGAGAAAGGCAAATAGATGTCGGGCTGACTAGCCCACAGCCTGGGGGGGGGGCCTCAAGTCCTCTTGAATCCTCTCTCCACACTTTCAAGAGTTCGATTCCCCAGCCAGGAAGTTGACCCACATGGCCTGGCAGACCTCTCCTGACAACCCCCCCCCCACGTACCCCCTCCACACACACAGACACACAGCTGTTCCCCTCAGCAGTGTATTTCAATTGATCTGCCTGTTCTGCTCCCCACTCTGTCTCTGGTGAATCCTCTCACCCACCAGACCTCTGTAAGCATAAATAAATAAATCTTAAAAAAATAAGAGAGAAAAGCAAAGGTCTGACCTTCATACTTTTGAATTGTGGTTGCCTATCTGGAATACTCTAGGCCTAGTCATTTTATCATTCCTTGCAAGTTCCTGTGATTTTTTTTTTTATGTATGCGCACAAGAACTTGGGTGTAGGCCAAAAATGTGGGGGCTGAGAGGATTCACCAAAGACAGAAGGGGGAGCAGAACAGGTAGATGTACTGAAATACACTGCTGAGGGGAGCAGCCAGCAAGATAGGAGTGGTCTGCTGGGCTATGTGGGTCAGCTCCCTGGGGATCAAACTCATGCCACACTGGCTAGTTAATAGCTGGATGGCACGGATGCATTTAAACCCTGCTCCACCAGTAAAGCCTCCAAGTCCCTGTAACATTTTTTGGTAAAGAAGAGAATGGTAGGGGAGAACAGCACCTTCTCTATGAGTCTCTTGAGGGCAAGAGGTTGTGTTTTTCTTTTTTTTTTTTAAGACTTATTTATTTACACATATAGAATTGGGGTACAGGCCAGAGGTGCAGGGGCGGTGAGAGGATTCACCAGAGACAGACTAGTGTGCAGAACAGGCTGACTGATGAAGTACACTGATGAGGGGTGCAGTGGACAGGTCATGAAAGGTCTGCTGCACCATGTGGGTCACCTCTGGGGTGGGGATTGAATTCGTGCTGCAGTGGCTTCAGCTTCGTAGTGCTGTGCTTTAACCTGCTGGCCGCCAGGGAGGACCCAAGGTTGTGTTCTTGTAGCCTTAGTACCATCACACAGAGTCAATAATCATGCGTGAGACTGGTGGATAAGAAAGACTTGACTAGATATGGAAACAATCTAAATGCCAAAAACAGCAATCCAAAAAGATAAACTCATGCAATTAGCAGCAACATGGGTGGAGCTAGAAAAGATTATGCTCAATGAAACAAGTCGGAAAAAGAAAAATATCGGATGATTTCACTTGTAAGAATACAGGAAAACTAAACAAAGGGTAAAAAAAAGGCAAAATTTGCAGGCAAACTATAGATCTGAGGCATACAGCAGGGACGGAGACAGAGCGCTGTCAAGATAGGGGAGGGAAAAGCACAAGGGACTATTGGGATGGTTCACAGGTGCTGTGATAAGGGGGAAATGATGGGGGTACACCGGAGGGGAGAAATCAAATACAGCACAAAAATGAACAACAATGTAAGAAAAGTTTAATCAAAATGAACAATGTAAGAAAGTTTAAAAATTTAATTTAAAAAATAGCTTAAGAGTCAAAGGACCCACATTAGAACACAATTGATACTGACTGGGTAACGGAGCAGATCTGATTCCAAGCACCTTGGGAGTCTTGTCTGCAAAAAAAAAGCCGGAGATACTCGACTTACACCTCGTCGGAGAAATGACTAGTTGCAAACCTATCATGGCATAGGTGAAAAGGACTCTGTGTTGTCAAGATCTTGCACTGTCCCAGTGAACTGAAATTTGCTTCCTAGGCAGGTGCAGGATGAACTCATATTGCTTGTCCTAATTTTAGACAAAAAGACTTCCTGAAATAGGATGTGATTCTCCTCTCTGTGTCACTTTGTCAGTGAGATTGCCCAGAGAAAGCTTTAAGCTGGTACAATGTTTCTTTCTAGTTAAAGCAATAATCAAACAAGTCTTGCTGCTTTCCTCAGAGGAAACAAATCAACCTCAGAACCCATTGGGGAACTCACTGTTCCCTCTCTACAGACCAGGTTCAAAGCAGGTGTCTCATTCCTGCAGCTGAAATCAAGCAAAGATCCTTAGAGAACCGTGTCAGAAAGCCGCTTTCTCTTTTAGTTTATGAAAAAAAAAGAATATAAACATACATATCATACACATACAATGTAAACAAACCCACATATTTGGTGTACTATTAAGTGATTCCTTTATTCCTTGATCAATAAAAATTTTTCAGATGAATGCTCATCTTTTCTATATAAAAATGCAATTAAGGACATTTTCCAAATTATAAATTAAGCCATTTCCTTTATCCTTTCTCCCCACATGAGTGAGAACCCCAGGAGCACTTCAGCAGGGGCGCTGGCTTACATATTTCCCAGCCATTTCTTCTACCTGGTGAGATAAAAAGGAAGTGAAAGAATTTATCCCATCAGGAGAAGCTGCTATTTGAAAGCCTTTGGGAAGGGGGCTAGGGGGTGACAAGCTAATCAACTTGAAGATTTTAAGTATCCACTCCCCCATATAATGACAAAAATACCTTCCCCCTGCCCCCCAGTGAAGAGGACTTTATACCAGAACACTAAACCTAGTTTAGCTCAGTGGTAGACTTGATTATGGGTGACTGGTACTACTTTCTTGCCACTTATCTGTGTCATCTAAACTTTCTGCAATAAATAAATATTCTTCTAGTAATAAGAAACGAAAAAAAAAAGCTTTCTTTTATGATGACAGGTATAAACTAGATTTTTTGTGGGGACCATTTCACAATATAAACAAATATTGAATCATCTTATAAGACTGAAACTAAAGTTTTAGGTTAAAAAAAAGGTCAGAAATCTATGTTTAGAAGTGGTGGTGCCAAGAATGATTCTTGGGGGCTCATAGCATCTGTTCTGTCATCTTGGTGCTCTAGATCTTTATCAAGCTGTCCATTTAGGATATGGCATTTCTCCATACGTATAGGACACTTCAATTTAAGGTTTTTTAAAAAATTTCCTTTCCTTTTATTAAATTTTTTTTTTACATTTGTAGAAGAACTGGGGTGTGGGTCAGAGGTACAGTGGGTAAGGGGATTCAGCAGAGACAGAGTGGGGAACAGAACAGGCAGATTCACTGAAATGCACTGCTGAGGGGAGCAGCGGGTGAGACAGGAGAGGTCTGCTGTGCCATGTGGGTCAGCTCCCTGGCTGGGATCAAACTCAGGCCACAGTGCTGATATTGCTGAAACTTAACCTCTGGGCCCCAGGGAAGGCCAGTTTCAACCTGCCATGTGGGTTACCTCCAGGGCCAGGGATTGAACTCGTGCTGAAGTGGCTTTAGCTTCTTATCGATGCATTTACCCACTGCGCCACCAGGGAGGGCCAACAGTTTAGGCTTTTTAACAGTGCTTGCACCAGAACTCTCATTCATTGCTGGCAGGAAAAGTACAGCCTCTCTGAAAGACTGTTTGGTAGTTTCTTACAAAACTCAGCGTGCTTTTAGCTCACATACCAGCAAATCTTACTCCTTGGTTTTTACCCAAATGAGCTTGTGAAAACACATATACACAAAACCCTGCACACATGTTTATAGCAGCTCTATTCATAATGCCAAAAACTTGGGGCAAAATAAGATGTCTCTCCAGAGGTGAGTGATGAATACCATGTGTGTAGACAGGGTTGTGGGGGCACAAGAACCCCGGCTTTCTGTTCCATTTTGCTGTGAATCTAAAACTGCTCTTTAAAAGTTTGTTTAAAATGTAGCTGGTTGGCTTCCTTGCAATATACTAAAATTCTCGAATGATACACACAAAGTGAGTGAACTATATGTGATGTGAATTATCGCTTAATAAAGCTGTGTAGTTTTTTTTTAATTGATGGTACTCACACACTGAAATAGATATAAAGTGCTGAGGCATGTGGCAATCTGGATGATCCTTGAAAACATGATGTGGGTCTCCCTGGTGGCCTAGGGGTGGGTCTCAGAACTATTACCTCTGCAGGAGGAAGCTGACCCATGTGGTGCAGCAGACCTCTCCTGTCTCACCTGCTGCACCCCTCAGCAGTGTATTTCAGTAGATCTGCCTGTGCTCTCCCCACTCTGCCTCTGGTGAATCCTCTCATCCCCTGCACCTCTGGCTTATACCCCAGTTCTTCTACACAAAAATAAATTAAATTAAAACAAACATGATGTGGTACAGCCAGACCCAAAAAGCCACATACTCTATGGAAATTGTAGAACAGGCCAACCAGAAAGACTAAGTGTTGCCAGGGACTGAGTAAAAGGGTCAGGAGAATTATTTAATGGGTTCCAGGTCTCTTCCCAAGATGACAATGTTCTGTTGTTAGACAGCAGTGATTCATGCACAACTTTGTGAGTACCCTATAAAGTTAACTATATACTTTTAAAGGGTGAACTTTATGGTAAGTGAATTGTATGTCAATAAAACTGTTAGTGGGGGCCCTCCTTGGTGGCACAATGGGTTAAAGCGCAGCACTACGAAGCTAGCCACAGCCGCTTCAGCTCAAGTTCAATCCCGGCCTGGAAGGTGACCCACATGATGCAGCAGACCTCTCCTGTCTCATCTGCTGCTCCCCTCAGCAATGCACTTCCACAATCTGCCTGTTCTGCTCCCCATTCTGACTCTGAGTCCTCTCATTGCCTCTGCATCTCTGGACTACACACCAGTTCTGAATGTATAAATAAATAAATCTTTTTT
>NW_004567130.1:12699237-12708856 GCF_000260355.1 Condylura cristata
AAAATTAAAAATAAATAAAACTCTTATTGAAAAAAAAAAGTGGAAGATGGCAGGTTTGGGAACCTTGCCTTAAATAGCTAGGTGCCTGGAATGGGAAAAGCCTAGTCTTTCAAACCTTATAGTATAAGGTACATTGAACAATTAAGAAGGGACATACATGAAGACCACACACAGCCTTGTAGTTTCTCAGTGCCCCCTTACCACTCAACAGTCTAGTGGAACTGGACCCTCCAAAAGGGTGTTTACCTTTAGCCACAGGATTCAAGTGAAAGCCCAGTTTCTGGTTCAAGAGCATCAGGCTGTGATCAGTGCGGGTCAATCAAAGGTAGCAACTCTCCGCAGCGCGAATCCAGTTTCAGGCAGGCCAGATTGTCTGACCGTGTGGGCCCAATGTTCAGTATAGCGATTGGGAGCTTCTTCTCCCGGGCAGTGAGGATAAATCGATAGCCAGAGTACACCTGTCCGAGAAGAAGACACAGGTGAGCGCAAGAGAAGAAAGGAGCAGGGAACTCACCCATCAGAGGGGGCACCCCCTACCCCACCAAGTCAGATACCTGCAGGGACGAGCCCACTACCAAGAGGGAGTCGGCTTCCTTTACACGCCTGTGCACGAAGTTCACCTTGTCAGGGTTCACTGTGTCCCCGAAGAAAACGACATCTGGTTTCAGAGGGCCCCCACATCGAGCACAGGAGGCCACCTGAAAGCTCTGAACTTGCTCGTCGGTGAGAAAGACGTCCCCATCGGGAGCTAGGCCATGGGCCTCCACACTCCAAGTGGGGTTCAGCACCTCAAAGCGCTCCTGCAGCACCCCACGTGGTATCTGTTCACCACAATCCAAGCAGAGGACCCTGCAACCAACGAGGACCCAACTCAACCGGCTGTCCTGGGGGACAAGAAGCCTCCCAGCATTGCTCCCCGGCCGCCGGCAGCCCTTCTACCACGGCTTCCGCTCCTAGCAGCTTCTAACCGCCCCTGTTTCAGTAGTACTTTTTCAAGACCCTTTCAGCGACCACCTTGTTCCTCCCCTTCCTTCCACTTCCAACCTTCTAGAACAAGTTGTGTTCCCTTAGTGCATGACCATGTCTCTCAGCCTTCTGCTAGTTCGCCTGTATCCTTCACACTGTGGCAGGTGCCTTGGTACCTGAGTGATTTCCTTAATGCCAAAGCCAGTGTATTTTCCCCCTCCATCCTCTGCTCTCCTCATCCACCACCACTGTCCATCATCACCCTCTCTCTTTTTTAAAGTTTTATTTTATTATATTTATTTTGTAGAACTGGGGTGTAGGCCGTGGAGGAGCTGGTGCCTTGCTCACCGTCCCCTGGGGACACCCTAGAGGCCACATGCACACAGTTCACTTATCAGTAGCTTCCTCCTTAGGGTGTTTTCTGGCCGGGGAGGCCTCCTGGGGACAGCAGTCCATGTTCCAGAATTAATTCCCTGGAGACCCTCCACCACCGAGGGATGGGAGAGCTTCTTGACTCTCAGTGAGCCAATTCAGAAGCAAGTTCTAGACAGTCCAAAGCCCCTCCGGGCTGAGCACCAGCTGCCCAAAGCAGCAACCCAGCCATGAACAGGCCCTTTCTGGGGCTTCCGTCCTCTCCCGTTTCACTTCCCCATGGCCTCGTGGAGTTTGCTGGGATCAACACCGCAGTAAGCAGCTGGCTCCCAAATCCTCTCCCTGAGAGCTAAGGAAGACAAGCATGCTCAGAGAGCCCAGGCCCCTCCATGTGGAGCACAGTTTGGGGTGTCCCAGCCCTTCACCTGTGCATGCAGCCGTGGAGTTCCGTTAGGCGCTGACTCCCCGCCTTGCTGTGCAGGGCATCCACATTTTGGGTCACCAGCCAGTACAGCTTTCCGAGTCTCTCCCAGTGGCTCAGAGCCCAGTGTGCAGGGTTGGGATGATGGGAGGAGAACCGGGGCCAGCCCACAAAGTTCCTTGCCCAGTACCGCTGGCGGATGGCCGCACTCCGCACAAAGTCCCTGTGCTGGATGGGTCGCCGGTCAGTGCGGGCATAAAGTCCCACCTTCTCCGACCTGTAGTCTGGGATCCCCGACTCGGTGGAGATCCCTGCCCCAGTTATCACTAGGAGTCTCTTGGAAAGGGTGATAAAGCGCTGTAACTCTTTGACTTTCTCAGGGTCCGGAGGAGGACTTGAAGGTACGAATAACCCAGTGGATCCGTGGGAGCACTGCCGGCTGACATTTAGCAGCCAGCAGCCTTTTGCCGCCGTGAGAGGCAGTGCAAAGTTCATCCTCATTCTAGGGAGAAAGAGATCTCGTGAGAGAACTGTTTTGTTTTTTTTTTAAGATTTATTTAATTTATGCATATAAATTTATGCCAGAGGTGCAGGGGATACAAGGATTCATCAGGGACATAGTGGGGTGCAGAACAGGCAGATCTACTGAGATAAACTGCAGAGGGGAACAGTGGGCAGATAGGAGAGGTCTGCTGCGCCATGTGGGTCAGCTTCCTGGCTGGGAATCGAACTCGTGCTGCAGTGGCTGCAGACCACTTCATAGTGCAGTGCTTAACCCATTGCACCACCAGGGAGAACCCAAGAACTGGTTTCTGGTTTTTAAAAACAAAGTTAATCACCAAATGACAAGTGGATAAACAAAATAAGGTCTATCCATATAAAGGAATATTATTTAGCTATAAAAAATGAACAAAGTTCTGGTATATGCTACAATCTGGATAAACATTGAAAACATTATACCAAGAATAAGAAGTCAGTCACCAAAAGACAAGTATGATCCCATTTATATGAAATGTCTAGAACAGAAATATCTGTTGAGACAGAAAGTAAATACAGTTGCCAGTGGTGGGCCCTCTCTGGTGGTACAGTAGGTTGGAGTGCTGCACTGTGAAGCTAAGCCAAGCTGTGGCCCCTTAAATGTGAGTTTGATCTTCGGCCCCGGAGGTGACCACATGGCGCGGCAGACCTCTCCTGTCTTGCCCACTGCTCCTCTCAGCAGTATACTTTGTTGGTCTGCCTGTTCTGCTCCCTACTCTGTCTCTGGTGATTCTTCTCACTGCCCCTGCACCTCTGGCCTGTACCCCATTTCTGTGTACATAAATTAAATCTTAAAAGAAGTTGTCAGTGGTTGGAGAAAGAGAGAATGTATGAGAGCTTCACTGTTTGTACAGCTGAAAAACAAAGATGGGACCTAAGCATTGAGTGTCAACAGCTTCTAATGTTACAGAAGAGAAAAAGGTAGAATTAAAGACTCTTAATGGAAGAGGAAATCACCATCCATGATATGTCTTGGCCAAAAAATCTGATTTTGACTCTGATCAAGTTTCTAGTGCTAATGAACAATTTATAGGCAGAGGACAAAGCAATGTGCTACCCAACAAAGTCCGCATTACGGGATAATTGAAAAATTGAATATTAACTGGATGCTCAATATTAAGAAAATTACTGTTAAATTTCAAACTTATGGCAAATGGTAATGTGATTATTTTTAAAGTCCTCATTCCACATGGAAATACTTGGATAAAATGATATATCTGAGAGGACTTGATTAAAAATAACAGGCAGGGAGGTCAGAGTAGACAGAAGTAAACAGATGAAAACGAGATTAGCCAAGAGTTGGTTATTGTTGAAGCTGAGTGATAAGTTCCTGGGGGTCAGTATATGAGGTCATCTCCACAGTAAGGAAAAAAATGACTGGATTGAAGGAGTCTTAGTGTCCGCCGAACAGTGGAGAGTAGAAACTCCAAAAGCCAAGAGATAAAGGTAAATGCTTATATCTTTTTAATATTTTAAAAGTTTAAGAGATATGATCTGAAAGTGACAAGTAAAAATAAAATGTAGAAATTTGAAAAAAGCTAAACCGTGCAATGCATTGTTTTAAAAGGAGATAAAACTCTAATATCTGGACCATATCAGCTAATCATACAGTATTCACAGAAAGCATATTTGAAATTAAAAGTTAAAGTGAAGTAGAACAGAAGACTTAAAAATATACCTCCCTCAAGTTGCCCTACATCTAGGTAAAAAAGGAAAGCAAGGGGATATGATTTTGAACAGCACAGAGATAGTAAGGGCTAAGCCTAGCCTAAAAAAATAGACAAACCCTAACTCTAAGAAAGAATTCACAAATAAAAGGAAAGCTTGGGGTCTCCTTGGTGGCCTAGGGGTTAAATCTTAGCACTATCATCATGACCTGAGTTTGAGCCCCCTAGGGAATAGCCCACATATGTTCCAGCAGACCTCTCCTGTCTGGCCTGCTGCTCCCCTCAGCAGTGTGTTTCAGTACATCTGCTGTCATGCTCTTCACTCTTGTCTCTCGTGATCCTATCACCACTGCCACCCCCACCCTAAATGGGATTTGGGAGCAGGTTACAGATAAGAACTACCCCTTCCCCCACCTCAAAAATCTATAAGCTGCCAACCCAAAAGCTCTTATAATCAACAAATCTGCACATTAAAATATTTATGAGAAAGGCATATGGTGGCGCTGGGGTTAAGTCTCAGTGCTATCAAGCAAGTTATTGCCAGACACTGTGGCATGAGTTCAATGCCCTGGCCAGGGAGCTGACCCACATGGTGCAGAAGTCCTCTCCAGTGTCGCCCACTCCTTCCCTTAGCAGTGTATTTCAGTAGATCTGCCTGTTCTGCTCTGCACTCTGACTTTGGTGAATACACACACAGAGAAACACACGCGGCTCGCACACCTCTGGCCTACACCCCAGTTCTTATATGCATACATAAATAAAAATAATCTTAGAAAGAAAAGGCAGGGAAACTGAAAAAATAAAGGCTGTTTTTAAAAGGAGAGGGTAAGGTAAAATTTGGTAAGTCAGGATGGTTAGAAATGAATTTTTCAGGGCTCTCTCCGGTGATGCAGCAGAATAAAGCACAGCACTGCAAGCTAGCCACAGCAGCTTCAGCACTGCTTCAGAGCAAGTTCGAGCCCTAGCCGGACCCACTTGGCTTGCAGACTTCTGTCTGGCCCCCCTGCTCCCCTCAGCAGTGTACTTCATCCATCTGCCTGTTCTGCTCCCGGCTCTGTCTCTGGTGAATCCTCTCACCGCCCCGGCACTTCTGGCCTGTATCCCAGTTCTGTATGCATCAATAAATAAGTCTTAAAAAAAAGAAAAAATAGAAATTAATTCTTCATAAACTTCAAAAGGGAAAGACACCAGTATCCTTTTAAATCCCTTAACAGTTCGTTGTTATTCCATCTATGACCTCAACTACAGATGTCTGAAGAAGAAAAAAACAAAGTTTAGTTAGTACCATCCCTTTGGCGAGCATGTGAACTACTTCCTAGTTTATAAACTAGAATGATCTTATTTCCTAAGAGAAGCACATTGTGAGTTCTCTTAGGCCAGGTGTCGATGAAGAAGTCGCTCAGAATTTTTCATGTTATTTATGTCACTGAGCACACGCTCTCTTTTTACTTGGTCACTTTCCCACATTCTATTCACACTTTATTGCAAATTGCCGCTTGGGCACAGCAGAGACCTGGCCAGACAGTCTAAACCCCAGCGAGTCAGCTTTTCAAGCTGTAAAAACAAGGCTTTGACAGAGTATTTGATAAAATGCAGAAATTCCCTAGTGGCACGCACCCCGTATGTAAACATTATTTTATGCCTAGCTTTCCTGATCTGGGTTCAGGACCCTGATTTCTCCTTGACATTCCACAGCAGCATGTGAACACCTAAACAAATACCTAGTCTGGATTCCGGAGACCAAAGGGCTCCGGAAACCCCACCGAAGACACGTTCTTTGGGAGCTGCTGCTCCCTCCCAGGTTCCGCTGAAGGGCAAAGAGGAGACAGGGAACGCCTCACGAGAAACCCACTACAGGAAACCGGCAGCCAGCCCAGCACACACTCACCTTTCCCAGCTTAAAGGCAACTCACTCCTGACAGCCGGAAACATTGGCTACATTTGCATTTTGGGAAATGTAGTTCCTGAAGTGGAAATGCTACGAGGAAAACTACAAATCCCACAATCCTCTGGGTTTCACCGTAGAAGAAACCTGCTTTCCAGTAGCGCCCCCTGTCGGCCCTTTTTGATCCGCGGTTTTAAGCCTTAATTCACGAAGCGCCTGCCACTCTCAGCCTAACCCCCAACACGCGCCTAACCCCTACCCCCCCCTCATCTGCGTCCTTTGAGAGAAGAGTTTTCCACACCATTGTCTTGAAGTGCAAAAGTAGCACATCTGAATAGCGCTAACTTGGGAATTCACCCTCTATTAAAATAGTTTCAAGAGTTGACGCCTAACTTCAGCGTTTAAGGTCCTTTCCACCCACAGGGATGGAAGCAAGTTCCCACTTGGCAGTGGTGGTGAAGAAGTACATTTACGGATTGTTGAAAATGTGATATTTTCCAGTTAATGTGAACAACGAAAGCCAAACAGGGGCTAGCCTGTTTATCCACTTGGCTTCTCAGATTTTCTTTCTCCTCTGTGTTTTTATTAAATTAACCAACATAACCCTAGGTCTCAGCCCCAGAGATTCTGATTACAGGGGTTGGGGTGGTACCTAAGCGTCAAGTTGGTCTATACACTCTCCAGTTGTTAATAATGTGTCGCTAATGAGAACCGCCAGTAAACAAGACATTGATCTTTTTTAAAAAGGATTTTATTTTTTGTGTACAAGAACTGGGGTCTAGGCCAGAGGTGCAGTAGTTGAGATGATTCAGCAGATACAAAGTGGGGAACAGAATAGGATTGGCTGAAAGACACTGCTGAGGGGAGGAGGGGGTGAGACAGGAGAGGTCTGCTGAGCCATGTGGGTCAGCTCCCTGGCCAGTCAGGAATTGAACTGGTTTTGCAATGGCTGCGGATAGCTTCATAGCCTTGTGCTTTAACCCTTGGGACACCAGGGAGACCCAGACTGCTGTGCTTTTAGATCCTAAAACTCATGTTCTGGGAAAAACTAGTTGAGTTTTCAGTTTTTTCCATAAGGTTTCCATAAGGCTGGAAAGTCACCCATGGAAGATGACATGATCCCCAATAGCTGGTGAAATACAATTTCTTTGATAGCTACTGGTCTGTATAACTATCCACCCAGTCACCGTGTTCTCAAGGACTAAGAAGTTCTTTGGGTAACACTTTTTTCTACCCCCCTCACAACTCCATCACACCAAAATGAATGAGACCTGAGTGGATCGAAGTAAAATATATACTCCAAATCAATCAAATTGCTAGTCTTCTTTTTTTTTCCTGCTGGTTTTTCCTAGCCTGGAAGGTATAACTGTAACACTAACCAAAGTAAATAAATAAATAAAAATAACTGCAAATCAGCATCAAATAGGCCTTTAAAAAATAGTACTTTAGGCCCTCCCTGGTGGTGCAATGGATTAAAGCACAGCACTATGAAGCTATCATAGCCACTGCAGCATGGAGTTCGATCCCCCCCCCCAGGGGGGTGACCCACAAGGCGCAGCAGACCTCTCCTGAACCACCTGCTGCTCCCCTCAGCAGTGCACTTCATGGATCTGCCTGTTCTGTTTCCCAGTCTGTCTCTGGTGAATCCTCTCACTCCACCCAGCCCCAGCCCTCACGCCTCTGGCCTGTATCCCAGTTCTGTATGTATCAATAAATAAATCTTTAAAAAGAATCACTTTAGCATCTAGAATACACAAATCCTTAATGAGAAATACTTTGAAAACTTCATATTTTACTGTTTTTCTAATAAATGTTGGGGGAAGTGGCACTTTCTCAGAGGCCACTATTTGCATTAAAATCTAAAATCAAAGTATTTGGGAGAATATAATTCAAGGGAAGAAACAACTCCAGATATAGGTTTATGGCAGCTTTCCATTTGTCAAGGGAAAACAGGCAACACGGTGAAAAGTTATTTCAAGCTTCATGAACTGTTGACAGTACTGCAGAAATGGTTTCTTTTCCCTAAATTAAGAGGTCCACAGAAATTTCTTTTGGATTATACACAAAATCAACATAGGATACAAAAATTCTGACTGCATACAAAAAAAAAAATCTGAAAATAGGAAGTTAAATCAATAGTCACACCAATACTGAGAGGAACTTTATTCACAATATCCAAAAGGCATGAATGGATAAACAAAAAGCCCATACAATTTATCATCCATCCTTAAAAAGGAATAGACTACAACATGAATGAACCTTAAAAATATGCCGAGTGAATTAAACCATACACAAAAGAAGAAAATAGGCTATGATTCCATTTATATGAGGCACTCAGAGTAGTTAAATTCTTAGAGAAGTAGAATAGAGCTTGCCCCGGCTTGGGGGTTGGGGAGAGGGGAGTTAGTTTAATGAATGGGTGCAGAGTTTCAGTGTAGGAACATAGAAGTTCTGGAGATGGATAGTGATGGTTGCAAACAATGCAAATATACTTAATGCTATTGAATTGTACACGTAAAAATGGTTAAAATTATAAAACATACATTATGTATATTTTACCATACTATAGTTTAAACCATAGCCTCTTTTAGAGATAGAAGTTACACTCTAAGTCGAGGCTGAGTCAACGCACCCTTTAGCCCATTTCTCGTCCACCGGTATTTCATTCTCTGACTAGTATCTCCCATAATGCTTTGCTTCGCCCAAAACAAAATTTAGCTAAATGAAACAAAGCAATTGAATCACTAGAAACCATCTAAACGTTTTCTAGACGTCTTATAGCACTGTTTAATTTGAAATCAAATAATAATTAACAGTTTTCCTATGCTACTTAAACTCACTTTTCTGTAATAGGAACCTGACCTATTGGGGGTGAAGGGTAGGGGGCGGTGTTCTTTAGCTTTGCGCAGTGGCAGTATCGTAGCCAATGAGGTTTATCCGAGGCGCGATTATTGCTAATTGAAAACTTTTCCCAATACCCCGCCGTGACGACTTGAAATATAGTCGGCATTGGCAATTTTTGACAGTCTCTTCGGAGACTGAATATTGCGGTTCAAGAAAGAAGCAGTGTTTATAGTAACGTTTATGACTCATACGCGGAGGCATTATCCGGTAAAGCGGCCTTTCTGCTTTAAAGCTGTGAGTCATATACCTAAGTGCTGGGTAGGTAGAGCGGCCTTTCAGCTTCGCAGTTCTGCATGTTACCCAGCTGCTTTCTAAAATCACGTCTTTGGACTTCATAACGGAGGCGCGCACTTCCGTTTCTCAGGTTAGCCCGGACTGTTTCTCCCTTCTGTCTTGCTAAAGCGAGCCTTCCAGTCCCTGCCTGCAGTTTCTGCACTGCTCTCCGGGCTACTCGTTTCCTTTCGCCATTTGATTCACCCTCGCTTACCCCCTTCTGGGTTTTCTCAAGCTACTAGACGCTTCCTCTGTGACGTCATGGTGATTTGCATAAGGTTCCCCAGCATCCCCAGCGAGTGTGTTCTCATCTCTAAGAGCTGTGTTCGCGTTTCTAAAATCTGAATGTTCGACACGAGATGATCCAACAAGAAGCAGCCCCCCACGCGTACGGGTCACAAATGTAACTGCTCGAACGGGAGGACGTCATATTGGCGAATTCGCCGGCAGTCGCTCACCCTCACTGTAAAGACGGTTGTCATCCATGGGGGGTGGACCGCGTGGCACTTCCCTACAGCTTTGCGCAGTGGCAGTATCGTAGCCAATGAGGTTTATCCGAGGCGCGATTATTGCTAATTGAAAACTTTTCCCAAT
>NW_004567130.1:12708956-12719708 GCF_000260355.1 Condylura cristata
TCCGAGGCGCGATTATTGCTAATTGAAAACTTTTCCCAATACCCCGCCGTGACGACTTGAAATATAGTCGGCATTGGCAATTTTTGACAGTCTCTACGGAGACTGAGCCTAAGTGGTCCAAAAGCAGTTGTAGCATGTGTTTGTGGCAATGGTTTGTTTTGAGGTTTCCTGGTTTGTAACTTACAAGTGGTTTAGTTAATTTTCCGCAAGAAGCAGCTTTGCGTAAATACAATCGAACCTCAGCAACCTCTGCTTGTGAGCAGGACGTTTCCATTCTCAAGAGCTAAAAAAGAAATGGGTCTCGCGCGGTTGCTGGCAGAGCTGGGCCGGAAGCCAGGTCCCCTGTCCTCCGGCGGTGTGCGGGTTCCACCTACACCCTCCGCGCATTGCTCTCATTGGGGAGGTCAGGGAGTGGTCTCCCAGGTTCGGCTGGACCTGCCTAGGCCGCCACCAACCGACCAACACGCCTCTGGCCCGCAGCACAAGGTTGTGATTATGGAGGAAGGTGGTGGAACGGGATCGGGGGGAAAATTAAACCCAGTCCCTGCTTCAGGGAGCTGTCTGAAGACAGACCACAAATAAGTAAACAGGCAGATAAACTAGATAATTACAGATTACTTCAGGACTATGAAGAAAATAAACAGAAATGTGATGGAGCCATCCAAGAAGTCCACGAGTTCCAAAAGCAACAACCCGAACTCCCCTTAAAGTGCTTTATTTCAGTCAGTTCTCACAGAAACAAGTGTTTCCATTCCCTCCCCCCAAGCAACTTCACTGAGACATAAGTGATGTACCATATGGTACATTTATTCATTTATTAGATTATATTTTTGCGTAGAAGAACTGGAGTGTGGGCCAGAGTTGAAGGGGGAGGGGGGTGGTTTGAGAGGATTCACCAGACACAGTAGGAAGCAACACAGGTGGATCCCCTGAAATGCACGCCCCTAGGGCGTAGGAGACAGGGGAAATCTAGTGGGTCAGCTTCCTGGCCAGGGGTGAGCTCAGGCTGTCTTGTTTGCGCTGACTAACCCCTAGACCACGTGGGAGGCCCCAATGGCACATATATTTAAATCATACAATTTGATAAGTTTGAAAATGTATACACCCGCGAAGCCATTACCACAGCCCAGATAACAGATCCATCGTGCCATATTTCCCAGGATCTCTTTGTAACCCAACCCCTCCTACCCCTTGTCCCTCCCCAAGCAATCTCTACTCTGGTTTCTGTCACTATAGCTAAACTGGCATTTTCTAGAGTTTTACATAATGGTATCACATAGTATGTGGTTTCTTTTAATGTTGCAGTTTTTCTCTAAGCACTAAATTTAGTCATTTCTCTAAATATCCTTGAGGTTCATTCTGGTTTCAAGCATGTAGCAACCGTTTTTCTTTTTCCTTGCTAAGTAGTATTCTATTTATGGAAACCTCAGGTTTTGGGTCCATTGAAGGATATTGGATTGTTTTTGCTGTCCCAAATAAAGCTGCTAAGCACATCCCTATATATTTTTGTGTGAATCTAAGCTTTTTAATTCTCTAGACTATATGGTAAATTGCATTTTTTTGCTTTGTAAGAAACTGCTAGATTTTCTTCCCAAGCATATTCCACACCATATGCAGTCTTTTAAAATCTAGACAAATCTTCCTGCCTTGGTTTTCTGAGGAGCCGCCAGACAGTTCTCTGTAGAATGCCTTCTCTCTTCATCTGATTGTCCCTGTGGACTTGTTCAGCATGTCCATCTTTCTCCTATATTTCCTATGAAGTAGAAGTAAGACCTTGTGATTCCAATAGATCTCAGAGAAGATGGGTTGTGAACCTGGTAGTGCATCTTTCACTGTGAATGATGCTGAATTTAAGTTCCTGGGTGAGGTAGTAACTGTTATCTCCTACAAAAGCACCTGTCCCCCAGGTTATCAGTGCATCAACAAAACCTTGCCGCAGGAACCCTTGGCTTTTCACTCACTCATCATTTCCTGATCAGTCACCAAGTTACCTTGTCTGAGTAAGACATATAAACACCTTTCTCTGGAAGCTGGGGTAGGTTTCCTTGGGCCTGCAGACCAGAATTAAGATGAGCCCCTCCAGCCAGTGTGCCTGAATTGAACAACTGTGATGAAAGTGGGCTCAATGATAACTGCTCAAAGGGACATCCGGAGATCCCACATCAATACGGTGCTGTCCAGAGCCTGAAATTGTGAGGTACTATAAATGCCCTTGATGGTGTGGTCTGAAAATGCATGCCAGATACTGCTTTCCTCCTTAGCTGCTTGCCCAGAGGACTAATCTGGTGTCAGATAGGCCTGGAAGAAATGAAAGATGGAGGGCCTCCGTGGTGGTCTAGGGATTAAATCTCAGTGCTACACCTGGAGGAGAATGGCCTGAGCTCCATCCCCAGCCAGGGAGCTGACCCACATGGCGCAGCAGACCTCTCCTGTCTCGCCTGCTGCTCCCATCAGCAGTGTATTTCAGTAGATCTGCCTGTTCCCCATTCCATCACTGGTGAATTCTCACCCATATCCCCAATTCTGGCCCCAATTCTTCCATGCAAAAATAAATATCTTTAAAAAGAAAACGAGGGGCATTCCTGGTGGTGCAGGGGTTAGAGGCAGCACTATCAAGATATGGCCAGCCACTTTGACCTGAGTTTGATCTCCAGCCAGGGAGCTGACCCATATGGCGCAGCAGACCTCCTGTCTTGCCACTCCCCTCAATATAGTTTTTCAGTGAATCCACCTGTTCTGCTCCCCACTCTATCTCTAGTGAATTCTCTCACCTCCTGCATAAGTAAGATAAAGAAAAATAAATCTTAAAAATAAAGAAAAATAGGGCCCTCCCTGGTAGTGCAACAGGTTAAAACACAGCACAATGAAGCTAGCCACAGCCACTACAGCACAGGTTCAGTCCCCAGCCAGAGAGGTGGCCCACATGGCAGACCTCTCCTGACATGCCCACTGCTTCCCTTAGTAGTGTGTTTCACTTGATCTGCCTGTTCTGCTCTCCACTCTGTCTCTGGTAAATCTTCTCACTTGCATACCTCTGGCCTGCACCCCAGTTCTTGTATGCATAAATAATAAATAAATCTTAAAAGAGAGATAGCCATAAAATCCCCACTGGGTTTTTTCGAGGATTAAATGAGATAATAACGTAAATGTTAATATTGCACAATATACATGTTAAATAATAAAGATCCCCAATAGTAATTATTACTCTAGCATAGTACATCTAATATAATGACAATTATTAATTATTAATATTATTGATACAATTCATGATCTTGATTCTGCAACCTGTTTGTGACTGAATAAATCCCCAATCTGTCTTTTTCTTTTTGTTTATTTATGCATGCAAGAGCTGGGGTGTAGGTCAAAGGTATAGGAGGTGAGAAGATTCACCAGAGACTGAGTGGGGAGAAGAACAGGCGGATCTACTGAAATACACTGCTGAGGGGAGCAGCGAGTGAGAGAGGAGAAGTCTGTTTTAGCTCCTGGGTGGGAAGGAACTCAGGCTGCCATGGTGATAGTGCTGAGACTTATCCTCTAGGCTGCCAGAGAGGCCCAAATCTATAGTTCCACCTGGGTTCCCCCATGGTAATTATAGCTATGATTTCTCCATCCTTTCCTGCATTCTGTTGATATTGAATTTCACAGAATTACCTTAGGGGGTAAATGTTTTATTATCAAGATTGACAATTAAGGTAGTCAAAGCTCAGAGTGCCTCCAAACACCTAACAAAGCACCCAATCTGCAGTACCTTAAGGCCATTGAAGACATAATCCAAGGTTCAGAAAGGTGAGGCGTCTGCACAGATGCCAGAGCTGGGATTTGAACCCCTGACTGTCTTGGGAGTCCTGGACCTTAAGGGACCCCCCAGGATTAGAAAGTTCCTGCTAAGACCAGCCCCAGACACCTGGCTTCTCTGGGAGATAAGCAAGCAGGGCAGGGTGGAAACTTCCATTTCTGCTGCCCCATTCTGGAGCCTTCCAATACCTTCCTGAATACTAGCCCCTCCTTCTAGAATCTCTCCCTAGTGCCTCCCATTCCCCCAGAAATTCAGGTCAAGGCTTTAGCTCTTTCCAGGGAACATTCCCTAAGCCTCCTTGGCATCATTCTTCAGGAGCTGATTCCCTGGCTCTTCAGTGTCGTTTTTATAGTCATATTGTATTTTTTTTAAGATTTATTTATTTATTCATATAGAACTGGGGTACAGGCCAGAGATGTGGAGGGTGAGAGGCTTCACCAGAGACAGAGAGGGGAGCAGAACAGGCAGATCGACGAAGTACACTGCTGAGGGGAGCAGCGGGCGGGTCAGGAGAGATCTGCCGCGCCATGTGGTCACCTCCGGGGCAGGCGGGAATCGAACTCATGCAGAAGTGGCCTTTGCTTCTTTGTGCTGTGCTTTAACCCGCTGTGCCACCAGGGAGGGCCGTCATATTGTATTTTTAAAACAGTACTTCAGGGGTCTTGTGGTGTAAGGACTGAAGACTCAGCACTATCAAGCTATCACCGGCCACTAAGGCATAAGTTTGATCCCTAATCAGGGAGCTGACCCACATGGTACAGCAGACCTCTCCTGCCTCACCCACTGCTCACTCCCACACCTCTGGCCTACACCCCAGTTCTATATGGGGTGCACCCTATAACATAAAAATAAATCTTGGAAAAAAATAGTACTTCTTTTCTGGAGTAGAAAGAAATGCATATGTGACTCAGAATCTGAAGGATTCATCAGGGTGGTTAGTTCAACTTCCTTCCTCTTCCTGAGCCCCACTGCCTCCACCCTGGGGCGTGGGGGGCATTGGTGTTTATGTTCTTGCAGAGTCAGCTCATAAACAAATATATTGTTTCCTACATTTCCCCACAAATGATACACATGTTACACTACTGCTCAGATTTTTGCTTTGTTTTTTAGATCTCAGAGACTGTTTCATGTGAGGCTATAATAAGCTTCCTCCATCTCTTCAGTGGTAACATAGTTTTCCAGCGTAGGTCTGTATGTAATTTATTTAACCAATCCCCTATTGATGGACATTGGGCTGGTTCCAGTTCTCTGCTTTTAGTTAAGAGTTTCCTTCATCAGTCTGGGGGCCTTGTGAAGGGCCTGCCATGGAGGAGAGGCTTTTGAGAACCCAGGTCCTGGGCTTCTTGTCCAGATGGATTTTGCTGTGAATTACACAGCCCAGACAAGACAGTACCTGGTACCCAGTGTCCCCTTCATGTTCCCAACAAGACAGCCCCTCATCTGGTGCTGATATTTTAATGGGGGAGGGAGAGACAGATCATAAAGAGATAAGTAGGGCCCTCTCTGGTGGTATAAAGGGGTTAAGTCTCAGCACTATGAAGCTATTAGCAGCCACTACAGCATGAATTCAGTCCCTGGTCAGGGAGCTGACCCACATGGCACAGCAGACCTCTCCTTTCTCCCTGCTGCTCCCCTCAGCAGTGTGTTTCAGTCAATCTGCTTGTTCTGCTCCCCACTCCGTCTCTGGTAAAACCTGTCATCCCCTACATCTCTGCCCTGTACCCCAGCTCTTGGATGCATAAATAAATAAATCTTTAAAAAAGGAGTGATAAGTGAATACAGAATATCATGTCACCAGGTGAATAAAATTAAACAGAATGAGGGAACAGAGCCCCAAGGGGCTTGGGGAGACTTTAGAGAAAATGTCCAGATGGTGAAGTCAGACTTCAGGGATGAGCAGGAACAGCTGAGCCAAGATCTGGAATGAACATTTCAGAAAGGGTGTCGCAGGCACAAAGGCTCCAGAGCGAGCTGGGCCACAGGGCTGCGTGGGACCATGAGTGCTGAGGTATTGGAGAGCCCTGGAAGGAGTGTGGATTTCATTCCAAGTTCAGCAGGAAACCATTGGGTTGGCTATGTGTGGGGCTGGGGGTGTATGAGAAAATTCATCAGAGGCAGAGTGGGGGAACAGAACAGGTGGACTGACGAAACACGCTGCTGTGGGGAGCAGAGGGAGGGGTCAGGAGAGGCCTGCTACACCTTGTGGTTCACTTCCTTGGGCAGCAATCGAACTCGTGCTGAAGTGGCTGGCAATAGCTTGATAGTGCTGAGACTTTAACGCCTGTGCAAACAGGGAGATCTTGGAGGATATATGCATATGCATATATATATATATATATTTTAAAGATTTATTTGTTCATACAGAACTGGGGTACAAGCCAGAGGCGCAAGGGCAGCGAGAGGATTCACCAGAGACAGAGCGGGGAGCAGAACAGGCAGATCTACGAAGTACACTGCTGAGGGGAGCAGCGGGCGGGTCAGAGAGGTCTGCCACGCCATGTGGATCTCCTCCGGGGCAGGCGGGAAGTGGCTTTAGTTTCTCAGTGCTGTGCTTTAACCCGCTGTGCCACCAGGGAGGGCCGAGGATATATTTTTTTAATCTCTGCCCTGAGATCCAGGTGTTCGTGCCTAGGAGAAAGGCAAACATGTGCCCACAAAGACGTCTATATGAATAGTCATGACAGCTTTATTCCAAAGTACAACCCAAATGGCCATTAACAGCACAACAGAGAAACAAAATGTCCCATAATGAGGTGGTATAAAAAGGGGTGCCTTGACATGCTACCACAATGACATGGGAAGATCTTGTGAATACACTGAGCCAGAGAAGCCAGACCCCCCCTCAGTCCCAGAGCTGAGAGAAAGAGAGAACATATATTCCATTTATGTAGTAGAAAATGCAAAGTCATCTGTGGTGACAGAAAGCAAACCCCTGGCTACCTGGGGCCAGGAGGGGGTGGGGACCCAGCACAAGGGGCAGGAAGGAGCATTGGGATATGCTGTATTTTGACTGGGGTGGTGGTTCTGGGATATATATCCCTCTCGATGTTTATTGAACTAGCATAGTTGCAATGGGTGCATTTATTGGATATAGATTATAACTTGATAGATTGATCGAAAGGAAACGACCTTGGCTTTTGGAGGAAAATAGATCACAGGTGGGCCTCCCGTGGCACAGGGGTTAAAGTCTCAGCACTATCAAGCTTCCCACAGCCACTGCAGCCCTGGCCAGGGAGCTGACCTACATGGCACAGCAGACTTCTGTCTCACCTACTGCTCCTCTCAGCAATGTATCACAGTGATCTGCCTGTTCTGCTCCCCACTCTGTCTCTGGTGAGTCCAGATACACCTACACCCCAGTTCTTGTATGCATACATAAATAAAAATAAATCTTTAAAAAGGAAATAGGCCACAGGGGCCCAGCTTGGAGGTCAGTGTGGTACACGTCACAGATGATGGTTGGCTGTACCCATAGAGGGCTGGGGAGAAGTGTCGCAGCACTGACTGTGGAAACTGAGAAGCCAGGATGGCTTCCAGGCAGGGTGCTGGACAACCTGCGAGCCCTTCACTGATAAGCCAAGGAGGACAGGGCCCCCTACCCGAGGAAGGCTGGATCACCTCTTGAGATTCCTTCTGCCCCTGCAGTTCTGGGTGTCTAAACCCTCCCTTCCCAGGCAGGTGTGGAATGTGGCTTGCCGGGAAGAACCCTAGGCATTCCAGCTTTATGCATGAGAAAAGTGGGATTTACTGGTTTTTGGACTCCTGAGCTCTCCTTCTTGTAACTTAGCAAAACTGAAATTCCTTGCTGTTAGAATGTTCAGTTTTTCTCAAAATTACCCTTCAGTGAAGCTTCTGTAAACATTGGGGAGTTGTCAAAGCTCCCAGGAAGCATTTCAACTTCCATTCATGATTTTTGCTGTAATTTAGAACATATTGTGCTTTTTCCCCCCAAAAAAGATTTATTTTTATTTATGTATGCATTCAAGAGTTGGGGTACAGGCCAGAGGTACAGGGGTGACAGGACTTAACAGTGACAGAGTGGGAGCTGAAAACAGGTGGATCTACTGAGATACACTGCTGAGAGGAGCAGCGGGCGAGACAGAAGAGGCCTGCCGCGCCATGTGGGTCAGCACAGGGGATGGAATTCAGGCTGCAGTGAGTGGTTATTGTTTGGTAGCACTGAGGCTTTAACCCTGTGCCACCAGGGAGACCCCATATTGTGCTCTTATTTAGTAAATATTTTTCTCTCTGACCTCAGCTTTTCTGGCCGGAAAGGGGATAGCAAAGGTTATCTCTAGACTTGTGGTCAGGATTAAATGTGAAAAGCGTGGATAGCGCCTAGCCTAGCGTTGGTCTCATTATACACATGATTGTCATTATTAGTGTTCTACAGAGAATTCACTTGCGGCCCTCCCTGGTGGCGCAACAGGTTGGAGCATAGCACTGCGAAGCTGTGCTCAGGGCAAGTTGGATCCCTGCCCCAGAGGTGACCCACATGGCCCAGAGATCTCTCCTGACCCGCCCGCTGCTCCCCTCAGCAGTGTACTTCGTCGATCTGCCTGTTCTGCTCCCCACTCTGTCTCTGGTGAATCTTCTCAATGCACCTCTGGCCTGTTCCCCAGTTCTGTATGCATAAATAAATAAAATCTGAAAAAAAAAAAAAAAAAAGATATATACCAGAGACATTTTATGGCGGTTGAGTGGGGAATGGGATCAAAAACAGTGGGGGGAGGGAAACGCACTGGACTATGGTGATGGCACACCGGTGAGTTGGTGATGGGAAGCCCATGGGAATTACAACTGAGATGGAAAAGGCACAAAATGATGTAAAAATAAACTAGTTTATTATTAAAAGAATTCACTTGACCTTCTGGAAAGGAAATGTGACATGACATACCTTTAGGAACATCATCCACTGTTACAGCACTAGTATATTTTTCACACTGGAGACTCAAGCCTAACATGGGCTCAACTACCGTGGATTCTTCTGCTCCCACCCACACCCCAGCTTTAGCGAGGTGACAGATGCAGCAGGTGCCCCGCTGCCCCCTCGCTCTGGGAGTCATCACTCCCAGCTAGTATTCTGCACTGCCATTTTCTTCTAGTTCTTCCTGTGCACCATGGTCTCTTTCCTGCCTACGAGCCTCTGCGTGTGCTGGGAATGGTGTGCGGTTATTCACTCTTCACACAGGTGTGTGAGCTTTTCTGCCTGTCCTATTGGACTGTAAATGGTAAGTAGGCAGGCACTCTATCAGTCTTATTCATCATTTCCGGCCCCCTCCAAAGCAAAATTAAATGTCAACAGTAAAAGTAAATAAATATGTCAACAGTAACTGAATGAATACGTGATCTCACTATCTTAATTTTCTATTTATATTAAACTGTGATTTTGTCCCAAGTATTAGACATAGTACCTGCCAGTCACCCAGAAAGTAAAAAATGACTCATTATGAGCAGCACACATAAAGGCTGTGATGTGTGCTGAGCAGGAGAGACCTGATTCCTGGTTCTTCACCTGCTCACCACATCGGATAATCCACCACTACCGCTACAGTGGGGAGTGCCTGCAAAAGAGAAGGATGTGGGGCCTCCCTGGTGGTGCAGGGGTTACATCCTGTGCCATCTAGCTATCATGAGCCACATGACCCAGCAGATCTCTTCTGCCTCACCCGCTATTCCTCTCAGCAGTGTGTCTCAGTAGCTCTGCCTGTTCTGCCCCCCACTCTGTCCCTGGGGAATCCTCTCACCACTACCACCCTCCCTGGTACTCGTGCTACACCCCAGTTCTTGTATGTATAAATAAATATATATTTTAAAAGAAAGAGAGGAATGTGAAAGGTGTTGGAAGGTCATGCAATGGGGTGACTGCCTGGGTTGGGGACTAGCTTCGCCTCTTGAATTTTAATATGGGAATGTGTGGTGGTCATAGAGGTCAGCTCTGAGGATCTGCTTTCAAATAAGCTCCAGGAGTGTCACTTCCAAATGCTGGGTCTTCAGGGCAAGGCTCCCCTCTACTTCGGAATCCCCAGGTAAAATGGGGAATTGGAGCCTTGACACTTTTGCCCGGAGGGATCCCCTCCTAAAAGGGCGTTTTGTTCCTGGGATCCTGTTGCTTGGCACCTGTGACGGACCTGACTCTCTTGCCCTGTCCTGCTTCTCAGCTTCTATTTCACAGACATTGCCTTCACCTCTAATTCAGCATCTGTTTCCTGCACTTGACACAAGCCGTGTAGGGGGCTAGATTCTCGTGGCCAGGAGAGCTGGAAGCAACACCTGTTTTTATACAAAAATGACAAACTACCGCTGCCCATTTCTAAGACTGGGAAAGGGCTGACAGTAGTGACTACCTCTCTGGGGAGTTAATTTAGATAATATTTGCACAGTATGTGACATTCGATACAGGACAGCTGTTGTTACCCAGCCTCTGAGTTATGGGAGTGGAGCCCTTCTGGCGTCTGGGGTGGCACTGGGGTATTTTAGGACCTTTGCAGCCCAGATAGTTTTTCCTCTAAAGTCGGGTCCCCTCTGCTCCACAGAGAGCTCTGGAAGTCTCCCTCAGGGAGATGGTCACATGGAAGATTAAGGTGTATTTAGGCTGGAAAGAACAGAGTCTGAGAGCAAAGGCTGGGTGCAGGGCCCCAGCTCTGGGTCTAGAGGGAGGCCCCAGCAAAGGTCCCAGACTTGCCCCACTGACAGGCCCTCCTGGGAGGTGACCTACGGGAAGACAGAAGGCCAGCAGATACAACTCTCCAGCGGACTCACGCGTGATGAGCGAGTGACTGATGCCTGGCCAGACACATGTCAGGCTGTGAGCTGTCAAGTCTACCGGCCGGTAGATCCGTCAGTCTGAGGTCGGTCAGGCGTGTGACTCAGACAGGCCAACGGACTTGGAGGCCTGGTGACTCGGATGCCGCCCCCCTGCCCGCTGCGCCGCCAGGGGGCGCCACCGCCCTCCG
>NW_004567130.1:12720165-12723100 GCF_000260355.1 Condylura cristata
CCCCCCGAGTCCCGACCGGGCGCTTTGCCGCCTGGGCTCTGCAGGGCCGGATCCCGGGCTGGGCCTGAGTCCTGGGCCGGGCCGGCCCCACCGCCGTACCCGCGGCGTCACCTCCAGCCTCGGGGCTGGCCTTACCTCCGGTTCCCCGACCTGGGGTACCCACCCCCCAGGGCCCAGACCAGCTCCTAGGACCCGCCTGTGCCCCAAGGGCCCGCCCTGTCCGCCTCAAGGACGGGACCCCTTCTGCCTGGATCAGGCCACTTTCCTAGCTGTGGGACCTCACTTCGGGGACACCGATTCCGTACCCCACCTTATACATTCGCAGCCCAACTAGAAGAGGAGCTGCCTCACGTCAGGGTTGCTTCCTGATTTCCAGAGCCTGTCACCCCCCTCTGAGCACCCCCCTCCCCCCAGACTGGCGTCCCACCTAGAGATAGCCCCACAAACCCGAACCTGACCTTTACGTGTCACAAGGCAGATTCCTTGTTAGAGGTGAACCTGGCATGGCCACACCCCCAAAAGACAAGTTTCTCTTCTGCCCCCCCCAACCCCTCCTTCAGATTTGGTCAGCCTGCTTCATGGACAGGTCAGTCCATTTCACTGACTGTCTGGCCAGTTCACTTTATGACCAGAACCTCCCAGCCTAATCCTAGGAAAATAAGCAGAGGAGAGGAGACTCGTGCCCAGGCTGTGCTGATATGCCATGGGAATGCAGTGGGAAGTCGATCATCCCTGAACTGTCCATTCCTGACCATTCCTGAACTTGTCCTGGCTGGCAGATTCTCTCCCAGATTCCCTCTCCCCCAGCATCAAACCCTGCTGGCAGCCACGCAGGTAAAAAGGACAGGATGCCCAGAACAGAGCTGTACTGTGCCCACGTTGCTGGCGCCCCCACCTTGCTGTGGCAGTCCGGCATGGGTCTGGTGTTAGGTGGGCAGAGTAGCTCCTAAAGCCAGACACTAAACCTGGGGGTGGTGCCAGGGTTCTAGGAATGCCTTGAGCGCTGGACGGCTGGAGAGGGGGAGGACTCACTTTCTCTCCTCTCCTTCAGGCCTGTGGCTGAAAGACCTGGGGGCCCGGAGGTGGTGGTGGGGTGGGGGAGTTTCTTCTCTGTAAGAGCCTTGTCTTCTCTCTGTGGACTGAGCGTGGCTTGTGTGACCACGGACTGGCGCTTGCCCTGTCCCCGGCACTGTCCCGGCTCCCGGGAGCAGTCTGTTCAGCCTGGACTCCTGGGCCGCCCCAGCACACAGGACCCCTAGTTAAGACTGGCTGACTATAATCACTGGGCTTCCAGAGGCACAGGGACTTTGCTTCCTGGCAGCCTCCTTTTGGGGTTGGGGTGCCTCTGGGAGAGCCCGGAGCTGGGGATGGTGTTCCCTCCTGCCTATTTTGCAGGTGTGATGTCTGCCAGCATAGTTCTCCCTTTGGGTCAGGCTTGGCACCCACTTTTCCAGGAGGCGCAAGGTTGGCATGACTTCCAGCAGGTTTTTTTTTTTTTTTAATAAAAACAACTAAGCTGAGAGGAGACTGCGGGATATTTTTTTGAACCGGGTTCTGAATGTTTCCAGGCTTTCCCAGCGGGGAAGGGAGGGGAGGGGGCCAGAGCTACAGCCTTTAAAATGCAGTGGCCTTTAGACAGTCCTGGTGCTGTTTGAAGGACTGAGAAAGCCTTTGTGGGGCTTGCTGTTGAGGTCGGAATTCCTGTCCTCTGACCATCTTCCATTTAGGGCCAGGAAACTGAGTTAGACTCTGAAAGGAAAGAGAGTGTACTGGCTGCGGGGACTGCTGGCGTGCACACACTTGCTGTGTGTGCCTGTATGCGCCGTCCTCCTTACCTGGACTTGTCCTGTCCTCACAGCAGCGTCTAGGAGAATTTCTTAGGACCTCTGCTGTCATTACTTCCCACCTTTTTTTTTTAAAGATTATTTATGCATACAGAGGTAGGGTACAGGCCAGGGGTGCAGGGGCGGTGAGAGGATTCACCAGAGACAGAGTGGGGAGCAGAACAGGCCGACTGACAAAGTACACTGCTGAGGGGAGCAGCGGGGAAACAGGAGAGGTCTGCTGGGCCATGTGGGTCAGCTCAGGGGCGGGGATCGAACTCGTGCTGAAGTGGCTTTAGCTTCTTAATGCTGAGCTGCCAGCGAGGGCCCACTACCCACTTTTTAACAAGTGGAGCAAAAGGAGATTGAGAGAGGATAACTAGCCCAGGGCTGCACATCCGTGAAATGACAAACCAGGACTGGAGCCCAGCTCCGGGCGGGCAGCCCGAGGGAGGGGCCCCCTTCCTGGGGAGGCGGCACAGTGGGGCTGCGACTGCCACCTGTAGCTTCTGCTGCCTGGCACTACGGGCTCCTCAGTTGTTTGGCTCCGGGCTGCCTGACTTCCTTGGCCTGCGCTCCCTCGGGGCCAGCCACGCCTGGCTGACTGGAGCCTGGGGTGGGAGGAAAGGGGTGCGCAGGAGGGGAGAGGAATTTGCCTCTGCGCTCAGGCCGTCAGCTGTCTGGATGGCTGCTTCGCACACTGCCGGTCAGCTGTTTTCCTTAGTGAGGGTGGACACAAAGGCTGGGCCTCTTGTTTTATTTTCCTCCCAAGAGTGCTCGCAGCTGGGAGCCTCCTGGTCCCTGAAACAGGGAAACAGGGTTTGGTCCCCTCTGTGGCAAGGCTAGAGGGACAGAGTCTCTGCCATGACTTTGTTTTTTTGGTCTAAGAAAGGAAAAATTGGGGAACTCTCCCTGCCCCGTGGCTGCTAGTGACAGACTCGCCATGTGCTGCTTAATAAGTTACAAATTTATAGCTGTTTGGGCAGCAAAACACAAACACCGCGTGTCCTGCCCTCCGTGCTCCCTGCACCCTGTGCTCCCTGCAGCCTGTGCTCCCTGCAGCCTGTGCTCCCTGCAGCCTGTGCTCCCTGCACCCTGTGCTCCCTGCAGCC
>NW_004567130.1:12723200-12771788 GCF_000260355.1 Condylura cristata
CCTGTGCTCCCTGCAGCCTGTGCTCCCTGCAGCCTGTGCTCCCTGCACCCTGTGCTCCCTGCAGCCTGTGCTCCCTGCACCCTGCGCTGGTGGCTTTCCCATCACTGTTCAGACACTGGTCTGGCCGGGCTCGCCCCGGAGTCCTGGCTGGGGTTTCCTGGACAGAGTTCCCACAGGCTGCACGGCACGGGGCTCTCCCCTCGTGCTGGGGACGTGACCCCAGCCGCTCACTGCTGGCGCCCCACGCTCGCTGGGGGCAGGCCCTGGGCTCAGCGCTAGGTGGGCGGTGTCGAGGCCCCTCGGAGAGGGGGTGTTTGGTCTCCGCTTTACAGATGTGCGGACCTGAGGTGGGGAGCCCAGCGGCAGCTGGGGTCGGCACGCAGACTGCGCCAGTTCCAGTTGGGCCGTCTTCATCTCAGCGGGGTGGCGAGCGCACGACTGGCCACTGACCTCGGGGATGAGCCGTGTAGCCGGCCGAGTAATGGATAGTTGCTTCCAACATTCCTGCCCTGGGAGCCATCTTCAGGAAATGGCCTCGATGAGCCGGTGGATCGGCTCAGGACTGGGTAGTTTCGCCTTCCCCATCTCTCCCCGGGGAAAGCCAGCTGTTGGCAGTGCCCAGTGGCCGCTGGCATGTGGACATGTCTTCTTTCAGCTTCTCAGCAGTCTTGACCCTTTGGAAAACAGTGCTTCATTGTCCTGGGGGGGCTGACGAGGGGGGGCAGGGGAGTTGCCTGGGGCATTCTGGGCTATGGAGCCCCCTTGTTTCCATGGAAAGTCTGGACTTTGGGCTTGCCCGTCTGTGGGGCCTCTGTCTGTTAGGCCAGGTCGGGGCACCCAGCTGTGGGCCTGTGCTGAGACAGCCCATGGGGTGGTGGTGTGCTCCCAGCGGGCTCTGCGCCAGCACTAGGTCTTCCGGCTGTGTGCTCTGGGGCCGGGCCGGGACCGCACTCGGGTGCTTGATTCTGAAGCAGGTGCCCTTTCCTTGCTGTCCGGCAGCAGTCTCCTGAGGGAGCTTCTCTGTGTTCCTTTGGGCCCTCTTTCCCCAGGGATGGCCGTGCATGGTGAGGCCCTTAGCTGGGGGGCCGATGGGAGGCCAGCATGCAGCTGATGCCCTGGGTAGCCCTTTTCTCTCTGGTCATGGTGCCGGAGAGAGCCGACCCTGGACTTTTACTTTGTCTTAAGGCCCGAGATGTTGAAAACATTTCCTCCCAGCTTCACTTATTCCAGCCCTTCCCTGGGTTGTCCTGGTCTGAGTGCCTTTGTTAATAACAACCATCTGTGGGACACTTTCCTCTTTCCCAGTGTTTACAGCCCTCTTTCCCGTATTTACTGAGCACTTACTCTGTGCAGACGCTGCGCTCTTTAACATGCCGTTTCATTGGATCAGGCCGGCGTGCGAGTCAAGGGTTCTGGTACTGTAATTACTACCCATTTCGTCGATGATAAAACTGGCACAGAGAGGCGAGCCCTCCTCACGGTCTGTAACTCGAGAGGGCTGGGATTTAATTACAGAGTCGGGCTTGTAACCATTCTTGGCACCTCAGTGCTTCTTCGGGATTGGACCTGAGTTGTTGGTTTGAAGCTTTGCCCTTCACTCACTCCCTGGTCCTACTTTGTCTTCCACATCTGTCTTTTCCTGTTCTCTGTGGCTTCTTCCCTCTCCTTTGTTCTTTCCTGGGGACTCAGAACAGGTTTCCAACTGCTGTTCCTGGTTAATGTAGGACACCACTCCTCCCTCGCTGTCACCCTTCCCTCTGTTTGTCACCTGTTACCCTCAAGACAGGGCTGTGAGCTTCTGGTTTAGCTGCTGACAGCCCCGGGCCAGTCCTCTGATTCCCCTCTTCTGGGTGGGAAGCCTCTGTACCACCCCCCCCCCCCATACAATCAGACTTTCGCTGCTGTTCGGAGTTACCCCATGCCCAGAGGAGGAAGTCATCAAAAACTTGCAAGGTAGAGGATTGAGGATGCCCTGTGGGAGGGAGAGAAGGAATTAGGAAGCTGAGTTTTCCCAGAAATGTTGGCAAAGCAACACTGAATTAAAGACAGCGCCCAGGGATTCGGGCCCGGGACAGGCCTGCCTCTCCACAGCCTCGGAGAGTCCTCTTCGTGCTTTCTGTTGGGGTCTTACTGGGAGCTCACATCTGGTCTTGAGCGTGCTTGTCTCCCAGCTAACTGATTGCCTAACCCGTGGGGCTCAGGGCTGGCTTCTGGGCCTGGGGTCACCAAAGCGTGTGGCTGGCCAGGCCTGGCTGGGCCCCAGTGGCCAATTTTTCTCTTAAAGATGACCGTTTCATGCTTGCTTCTTGCTTCTTGCGTGATTGTGGCATTGTGGTTTTACGCGAGAAGGTTGTTATCATGAGGTGTGTGCTAAGTGTTTGGGAGTCAAGTGTCTGACGTATGCAACTTAGTTTTACAGGATATAGTTTTAGGGGCCCTCCCTGATGGCACAATGTGTTAAAGTTAAAGGTGCAACACTACAAAGCTAGCTGCAGCCGCTTCAGCATATGTTCAATCCCCGGCCACAGGGGTGACCCACATGTCATGACAGACCTCTCCGGTCTCACCCACTGCTCCCTCAGCAGTATATTTCAGTCAGTCTGCTCCCCACTCTGTCTCTGGTGAATCCTCTTACCTCCCCCCACCCTGCCTGTACCCCAGTTCTATATGCATAAATAAATAAAAAATATATATATATATATTTTAAAAAAGCATAGTTTAAAATAAGGATTTTACATGGGGGGCAGACAGAGGGAGGGACAAGGTGAGCGTGGCAAGAGTTCACACCACATTGGTAAAATGTGACAACTGAATCTAGGCGGAGGGTGTATGGCCTTTCTCTGACATGGTCTTTCAGTTCCTCTGACATTTTTGTGATTAAAACTGGAAAACTGTAAGAAGATCTTGGTTTCCACAGTAGCCTCAGTCACTCAGATGGGGTGCTTGTAAGTGGCTGCCTGTGGGCAGGAGCCCCGCAGACCTGGCTGAAGTGGCTGGCGGCCGTCAGCTGGCGATGGGGCGCACAGCCACCGGGCCAGGCTGGGAGGGAGTTGGCTCCCGCAGCGTGGGGGCAGCCGCTGGGGTTATTTTGGGTGTGGTGAGCTGAACTGGGCCAGGGGCAGGGGCAGGGCCTGGGCCAGGGAGAGGCTGAGCTCTGGTTGGAGTGTGGGGTGACCTGGGTGGGATGCAGGGCCAGGCTTTACTAGAAGCAGAGAACAGTTTCTGGGCAGCTGGCTTCTGGGGGAGGGGATGAAATGCCATTTGCTTCACATCACGAACCTCTTATCTGTGGCCAGAGGAGCACCATTCGTCCATGGGCAGCGTGGGCAGGAGTGCCTGGCCTTGCTTGCTGGTCCACTCCTGCGGGCTTGGGCTCCCTTTCCCGGGTCCCGGTCCCAGCTCCAGGCCCCTCTTGTCTCGTTTGTGCTGACTCAAGACATGGAGCTCCTGTCCGTTTGGGAGAAATAGCTGGATTCTGGCCCCCGTTAGCCCCTGGGCCTTGAGAACCCTGAAAATGGTCAGGGTGGTCAGCAGGGCCTCTAAGGTAAGCCCTGCAGCCCTGGGCCTGGGAGCCTCGAGTTTGTTCGGGGCTGGGACACAGAGGCTGGTGCTCCACAGGGGTCTCGGGCTCCGCCTGGCCCGGTCACAGCGGTGTCACCACCTCACTGCTGTTTGAAAAGCAGTGTGATGTGTGTTTCATGGGGGGCGGGGGGGTGCCGGGAGGAAGCTTTATGTAATTCTTGGCTGGGGCTCAGGTAATTGTTTTAATGAAATGGAATGCAGCTTATTCAGACTCACTTGGCAGAAACAGCCATGTTCTGTTCTGTTTTCTTGTTGGGGAGAGTGGGGTCCACATTTCCAGCTGCTTGGACTTGGAGAACCCCGATGAGCTCTTACAAGGTGGGCGGCGGCCCCTGGGCATGCCTTTCCCTGTAGCTCAGGGCTCCTCAGGCTGCTGGGTTCCCCAGCACGCCCCAGCCTGCATCTTTTCCAGGGAGGCCTGAAGACGGTCCTCAAGCGGCCCAGGCAGGCTGTGGACCGGCTCCCTCCAGGGTGGCGGCCCTGCACCCTGGCGCCAGGCCTCCTCTGGTTCATTCACTCTTTACTGCACCCCCACACCCCCTTCCCCACTTGAGCCCTTTATAACTCCCTCTGTCCCCCTCCCTTCGGAGTAGATGCCCTGACCATGTGACCACTCATCCTCCATCTGCAGGCCCATCTTGCGCCTAGTCCTTGCCTGCCCTTCCTTTTTCTCCCCCCTTCTGGCACAGCCTGGGCCACTGGGCCACACTTTCCCGTTTGCTGAGAACTCATCCCTTCCTTCGGGGCCTGATTTCCCCTCCCTGAAGATCCCCCGTCTGCACTTCCCCCACTGCCTCGCTTCCTGCCCATCTCCGCCTCTGGTCTGCCTTTGTGTTCCGAAGGCCTTTTCTGGACCCGTTTTTCTCCTAGTACACAAGTCAATTTATCTGCATGACCTCTTCTATCACTTACGTGGTGGCGATTCCTAAATTTATATTTCCACCCCTGACGTGGGCCCTATTGTCTCGGCCCTTCCGGTTTGCACGCCAGCAAAGACCCAACTCATTTCCTTCACGCTCCTCTTCGTGGCCTCCTGTATTGTCTGCTGTCCGCTGTCTTCTCTTGGCCTGAGTTAGTTAAATCAAAGGCATTTGATCAATGCGTTGAGATTTTGGAAACATTTTTGCCTGTTTCATTTTTTGTTTAAGATTTATTTATTTATGCATACAGAACTGGGGTACAGGCCAGAGGTGCAGGGGCAGTGAGAGGATTCATCATAGTCAGAGTGGGGAGCAGAACAGGCCGACTGATGAAGCACACTGCTGAGGGGAGTAGCGGGCGGGTCAGGAGAGGTCTGCTGGGCCATGTGGGTCAGCTCCCTGGCCGGGGATCAAGCTTGTGCTGCAGTGGCTGCGATAGCTTCATAGTCCTGTGCTTTAACCGGTTACACCACCAGGGAGGGCCCTGTTTCATCATTTTTTGGTAAGATTCTGAGGAAATCCTCTGGGGGAGTTGGTGGTTCCCCCTTTTCACAGTGAGAGAGCTAACTTGAGGTACAGGGCTCTTGGAGGAAGCGGCACACCCAGTATCACCCTGGAGTGACGCAGGGACTTGACCCCAGGTCTTCTGGTGCCCAACCCACTCTCATTTTGGGTCTTCATCTAGGAGGCCTAAGACAGAGGTAGGAGAGCGCAGGGTGGATTTGGCCTGCAGGCTCTGTTGTTGCTTGTCCTTCATGGGATTGAAAAACACTTCAAATTAATGGCCAGTGTGTAAGACATCAGGAGATGGCACCCATACACGCACATGTTGTTTGTTTTGGAAAGTCAGATCTGGGGCCTCCCTCATGGCATGAGGGGTTAAGTCTCAGCACTATGAAGGGATTCACAGCCACTGCAGCATGGGTTCCAGCCCCCGCTGGGGAGCTGACTCACATGGTGCAGCAGACTTCTGTCTTACCTGCTGCTCCCCTCCACAGTATAGTATAGTATGAGTAAATAAAACCTTTAAAAAAAGATTTATTTATGCATACAAGAACTGGAGTACAGGCCAGAGGTGTGGGGGGATGAGAGGATCCACCAGAGACAGAGTGGGGAGCAGAACAGGCAGATCGATGAGGTACCCTGCTGAGGGGAGCAGCGGGCAGGGCAGGAGAGGTCTGCCGCGCCATGTGGGTCATCTCGGGGGCGGGGATCGAACTTGTACTGAAGTGGTGTGATTTGGTTGCAGTGCTGCGGCCTAAACCGTTGCGCCACCAGGGAGGGCCTATTTTTGTCCTGCTTTTATGAAACGGAAGTCCAGGGTTTCTTGACCAGAGTGCTCTCACTTTGAAGTGGCTTCTGACCACTCTAGCCACTTTGCTCTGCCTGGGGTCTGGATCTTTTCTTGTCTTTTGTTACAGAAACAACCCCTCCTCCCCAAGCCCCTCACCTGTACAGTCTCAGCTATGGCCACCTGGCCGAGAACACCTTTTTCCCCAGCTGAGCTCCTGACCCTCCCATTCCCTGGTAACTCCACACATCACCCCCCTGCCCTGTAAGCTCCCTGAAGACAGGCATCTGCTCTGCCTTTCAGAGGTCACTGACCACTCAGTGCTTCTGGGTCTGCTCTGCGGTTGCCTGATAAATATTTGATGGTGGTTGATGATTAAATGGGCATGAACTGTGGATTCCCACTGTGATGTGAGCTGCCAGCAAACCACTACCTTCACTGGGGAGGGAGAAAGTAGGGGGGCCCCATAGGGACATGTGGGGACAGAACAAGACACCGAGGTTAGCCACACCTGGGTCCATCTTGAAGCTGCTACTTGCTAACTGCCTGTCATTTTATGCCCTGAGCCTTAGTCTGTTCTATGAAGCAGGCACAGCTCCTGAAACATGACTTGAGGTTTCATACACGGTAGGACTTATCAGTAGAACTGTCTTGGTAATAACCCGGACACTGTCCTGGGCGGTGGCTTCTCTGTCACCATCCCACTTCACATGCCCATTGCCTGTTCTGCCCTGGCCTGGGTGCTGGGCCTTAGCGGTTTGACCATGGCACTGGGCTGGAGCAGCGAGAAATCGCGCTTGGGTGTTTTCGCTCTTGTGGATGTGGAGTCAGGGCTCTGAAGGGGAAATGGTCGTCCCTACTGCCGGTGGTGTTGAGTTGGGTTTTAGTTACCTGATGTTGCATTTCCCCTGAGCCTCTTAGGTGGCTTTGAGGAGGAAGTGGCTGGGAGGAGATTGTTTGGTGGCTTGGTTTATACTAAAGGCTCCTCTTGACCGGGACCAGAGCCCCCTGCAGGGTGCCACTCCCTTGGGATCCGCTTCCTGCTGCGCGGGGCTTCTCCACAGCCCCTGGGCCTTCCCGGTCCAGGTGGGCGTGAAGGCTGTTCCGAGACATCCCTGTCACCTCCCAGGCAGGCTGGCCAGGAGGCTCCTGGCAGCAGTAGAACAAGGGGGAGCTGGGTTGTTGTCAGCTGAGCTCACCCTTCTGTGGCCTCTGGCCGGCGCCTGGGCCTCCCTACTGCCGTCCAGCCCTTGAGGGGCAGTTGGTCTGTTGGGTGGGCCCTGGGCCCTGTTAGGGATTGAAGGGACTCCAAGAGCCCTAGCTGGGTTTTTTCTTGCTCAGTTTCTGGAACATTCCTCCTCCTTGGTGGAAATGGGAGTGACCCAGGGCCTGCGCTCACTTCCTCTGAGTCTGCCACTTCTCGTGTAGACTCCTTGCTCAGCTGGCTGCCGGGATGGTCTCTTATCCCTGTGGGCCTGAGGGACAGCCAAGTAGAGCTGGCTCCCTGGTCTGGGTGTGAAGAAGTGGCGTGCCACCTGGACAGCGGCGTTGGGCCTTAGGGACCCAGCTTGGCTGCACTCCTGAGTGTGCATGGCCACGTGTGGCCAGTCTTGGAAAGTTCTCGTCCCTGGGAGTGGACGTGCAGTTTGCTGACCCTCCTTAGCGGCGTCAGCCTGCTGTGTCTTTGGGGTGGGGTAGCTGCTGGGGTGACTGGGTGGCCATATTTGCTCCCCTCCTCACCACCTCAAATAGCCTCTCTGCTATGTCCAGAACTTTCCAAGGACTCCTGCTCTTTTCTCTTCTGAAGTCAGCACTGGAAAGTCCTTTTGCCCCTTCTGCTGAGGCACCCTCTCTGGAAACAAGCTGGGGGAAGAAGAGGAACCTCACCTGGGGATAGTTGCCCTGCGGTCACTTGCGGTCACCTGCTTTCAGACATCCTGTTTGTGCTCCTGTAGCAGTAAGAACACTGACCTGGACACAGCTGTTATCCGCCTGACCTCGGACAGAGGTGCGGGGTCGGCGGGGCGACTGCACCTCTGCCAAGGGACCCTGGTTTGCCGGTCACTGACTGGCAGTGAAGCTGCCGGCTTGGGCTTCACCCGGGCTCCGGCGTGTCTTGTCGCCTTGCTGCTGCTTCCTGTGAGCCTTTCTTTCTGCATGTCCTGGTCCGGTCTGATCAGAGCCCCTCTCCTCTGTCATTCCGCAATCTTTACACTTCCAGAGCTGGAAGGAGTCTTGGGGGTCACCTGTGCCTGTGGTTGGGGTCTCTGGTCCTTCGTCTTCTTCAGTCAGAGTATTCACTTTTCATCTGCCTGTAATTTGGGCTTCTTCCACTGAAGGCTGCAATTGTAAAAGGGTTTTGTGGCTTTTTGAAACTTAAAAATAAGAACGTAAAGACGTCTGAATCATGTGTGAGGTTCACCCCATTGGTTTTAGAGATGGACAAATTGGGGCCCTTGAAGAGAAGATACTTGCCTTGAGCCCCGAGGAGCAGACTGTGCTGTTTCCTCTTACTAGTCCTTTTTGGGGAATGTCTGGGACCTGCGTCTCTGGAACTGCACACCTGCACGGTGTAGTTAAACCTTGTTTCTTTTCCTAAGGACTTTCTCATGTCATTTTGAATTTGCTGTTGTCATTTACGTTTTTTTCTTTTTAAAGATGTACTTATTTATGCATTCAAAAGCTAGTGTGCAGGCCAGCGATGCTGGGGGTGAGAAGATTCACTAGAGACAGAGTGGGGAGCAGAACAGGTGGATTGACTGAAGCACACTGCTGAGGGGAGCAGCGGGCGGGACAGGAGAGGTCTGCCGCGCCATGAGGGTCACCTCCCTGGCCAGAGATCTAACTTGTGCTGCAGTGTTGCGGAGAGCCTCATAGTGCTGCATCTTAATCCTTTGTGCCACCATAGAGGGCTCCTGTTTTTATGTCAAAGAAGGTACACGTTTATCTAAAAAGAGGTAGAGAAGGGAAAGTCTTTTCTTTCTCCTCCTCCCCCCACTAGGGAGAGCGGTTGTTAATCATTTGCTATGTATCTTTCCCACCTTTCTCTATTCATTTGATATATAAACATGCATATGACTTACGTTCCCTTCATTTTTTAAAGCCGAGGTGATGCTCACACAATGTGAAATTAACCACATATGATGTATAATTCAGTGACATTTTGCACATTCACAGTTTGTGTGATTATCACCTCTGTCTAGTTGGTGAACATTCTTATCGCCCCCAAAGGAGTCCCCACATCCGTTAAACCACTCACTTCTCCGTATGCCTCCCTCTCCCCAAGCAACTGCTAATCTGCTTTCTCTTTATGGATTTTCCTCTCTGGACATTTCATATAAATGGAGTCCTACAGTGTATGTCCTGTGTGTATGACTTCTCCCACTCAGCATCATTTTTAAAAAAAGAATTATTCCTGTATTGTAAGATTTTCGTTTTATTTATTTTTGTGTAGAAGAACTTGGGTGTTGGGCAGAGGTATGGGGGATTCACCAGAGACAAAGGGGAAGCAGAACAGGCAGATCTACCGAAATACACTGCTGGGGGAAGCTGTGGGCGAGACAAGAGAGGTCTGCCACGCCATGGGGTCACCTCCCTGGCCTTGATCCCTGCTGGGATCCACTCATGCTGCAGTGGCTGTGGGAGCTTCATAGTGGTGAGACTTAACCCTTTGTGCCACCATTGAGGTCTCCCCTGTAGAATTTTTTTTTAAAAGATTGATTTATTTATGGGTCCTATCCTGGTGGTGCAGCAGGTTAAAGCACAGCACTAAGAAGTTAAAGCCACTTCAGCATGAGTTCGATCCCTGCCCCGAAGGTGACCCACATGGCGCAGCAGACCTCTCCTGACCCGCCCGCTTCTCCCTTCAGCACTGTACTTTGTCATCTTCCCGTTCTCCTCCCCACTCTGTCTGGTGAATCCTCTCACCGCCCCTGGACCTCTGACCTGTACCTCCATTCTATATCGATCAATCTTTTTTTTTTTTTTAAGATTTATTTATTTTTCCATACAGAATGGGGGTACAGGCCAGAGATGGGAAATGTGAGAGGATTCACCAGGAACAGAGTGGGGAGCAGAACAGGTAGATCTACTGAAGTACACTGCTGAGGGGAGCAGGGGGCAGGTCATGTCCGCTGTGCCATGTCATGGCACTGCTGTGCCATGTGGGTCAGTTCCCCTGTTGGGGATCAAACTCATGCCCAAGCAACTGCTGATAGCTTTGCAGTGCTGCGCTTTAACCTTTTTGCCACCAGGGAGGGCTGTTTTGATTCTTTATCTCCCACATGCGCGTGAAATCATACTATATTATCTTTCTTTGACTTAGTTCATTTAGCACAAACACCCTCAAGGTCTGTCCATATGTCAAATGGCAAGATTTCATCTTTTTTAATAGGTACTATGTCCCACTGTTTATACACACTACATCTTCTTTATCCATAAACTTGTCCACGGGCACTTAGATTGTTTCTATAACTTGGCTGCAGTGAATATGGGGGTGCTTTTGAATACACACACACACATACACATTTGGATTAGAATTTTTGCATTCTCTGGCTAGCTACCCAGAAGTGGGATGCTGTAGTGGCAGTTCTATTTTCAATTATTTGAGGAACTCCCACACTGTTTTTCAGAGTGGCCACATAAATTTACTTTACATTGTTTTTATTTATTTTTTAAAGATTTATTTATGCACACAAGAACTGGGGTATAGGCCAGAGGTGCGGTTGTGGGGGTGGGGTAGGGTGAGACAATTCACCAGAGACAGAGTGGGGAGCAGGACCGGCAGATGTACTGAAACACACCGCTGAGGGGATCAGCGAGTGAGACAGGAGAGGTCTGCCGCGCCACGTGGGTCAGCTCCCCGTGGCGGGATTGAACTTGAGCTGCCGTGGCTGCAGACAGCTTCATAGTGGTGTGCTTTAACCCCTTGTGCCACCAGTTGTAAAAGGCTGTCCAACAAATGGACTATATTCATGTTCCTTTTAAGTATTTAATTATTTTATTGCTTATCAGTTTTTTACGTATAACTGTGGAAAAATTGAAAACTATAAAGATGCACAAACAAGACAAAAACCCAGCGATAATCGTCCAGACGTAACCACAGTCCATGTTTTAACATAGCTCCGGCAAGGTTTTGCAGTGCATATGTATGCATATATATTTCTTCCCAGTAGTAATTGCCAGCAGTAGCATAACATTTTCTCGGGCAGGTGGTGCTGTGAGCGCCTTACCTCTTGCTGGTACCGCCCCCGCCAACCTCCTTGTGAAGCCACAGAGTTCTCACAGGCGCAGCCTTGCCAGCGGGGGAGGTGGTGACTTGCCTGAGGGCTGTCCTGGCTGAGCTGGCTGCAGCCTGAGGCTGCTTTAGCCAGTGTCCCCTAGCGTCCTTGGCTGTGGTGTGGACTCCACGCTGACTGCGCTCGGGACGCCTCAGTGCCCCTGAGAGGCAGGAGGCGAGGGCAGCGGGTGGGCGCCTGTGCGTGGCCTGGTGCCCGGGCCAGGAGTAATGGAGAGAATGGCCCTGGAGGGGACTGAGCTTTTTGAGGTGAGCTGCTGTGCCTCCCCAGGTCTGTGGGAGGAAGCACTTCTGGGCCTGGCTGCACCCGCGCCCACGCCTGCCTCAGGGAGCAGAGGCCTGGGGTCTTGGCGCTCCTGGCAGTCCGGCTTCTCAGCCCTGGGGCTCTGAGCTTCTGCCTCCCTTGGCCCTCCTTTGGAAGGGCTTTTCCACAGTCACTGAGTTGTTTCAGTTGAAGAGTAGAATGTGAATTTGCCGCTGTCCTTTCGGTTCTGTCAGTCTTGCCTCATGTAGTTTGAGGCCCTGTGCCTCCGGGACGGTGACATGGTCCTGAGGACGAAGCTCTCACAGCCGGGGTCGTCCTCGGCGCTCAGCTGTCGGTGTCGGTGGCAGTGTGTGCGTCCTCCGCCTCGTGCACTCCCAGCAGGTGGGCGCTGTCCGTGTGCGTCTTCACGGTTGAAGTATTTCTCCCAGGCAGCGTGCATAGAGCACGCCGCTGTCTGGCCTGCGGTCTCTGCCTTTGCGTTGGCGTGGACCTTCTGACGTTTAGACTATCACTGTGACTGACCAGGAGTGTACCAGTTTGCCATTTTTTAAAAGATTATTTATTTATGCATACAGTGTCTGGGGTACGGGCCAGAGGTGTGGGGTGAGAAGATTCACCAGAGACAGAGTGGGGAGCAGAACAGGCAGGTGGATGAAATACACTGCTGAGGGAGCAGCGGGCGGGTCAGGAGAGGTCTGCTGCGCCCTGTGGGTCAGCTCCCTGGCCGGGATCGAACTCGTGCTGCAGCAGCTGCGGGGTGGGGTGGGGAGGTGGGGGTGGGGGCTTTGCAGTGATGCGCTTTCACCTGTTGCCGGTCAGGGAGACCCTAGTTTCCATTTCTCTTGTGCCATCTGCTCTTCCTCTTCCCCCTGTCTTTTGGATTCACTGAATTATTTCTTAGGATTCCATCTCATCCCCCACTGGCGTAGTTAGCCGCACTGCGTGGCCGTGTGCCGCTGAGCACGGCCGTGCTGTTTTGAGACAGGCTGTTGGCTGGTCTCCTCCCACCGACAACGCCTGGGCAGAGACCTGCTGGGTGCTGTTGGCCACACGCCTGGCGGATGGGGCAGCCTCGGGGCCACTGTTGTGCCTGTGTGTCTCCTTTCCTTGTGACTGGCTGCTGTGTGGTTTGTAGCTTGGCTTGTCACGGTCCACTTTCAGATCACGTCATTTCACACTTAACGTAAGGCCCCTGCAAGGCGTCTCCACTCCCCCGCCGTCCTTCGTGTGGATGTTGGCCTGCGCCTCACACGCACATACGTTACAGAGTCCACGCGGGGTTGTCAGTCTTTTATATTTATTTGCAAATGGGCTGTTTCAGCCACTCTCTGTTTCTTTGTGAAAAGGGTCTTTAAAAGTCTAAAAATTAACAAAAATGTTGGCATAACATTTCCCCCCTTTCCTCTCCCTTTCACTTTCTATTCCAAAACTTGTCTTCCTCTTTCCAGGCTAGTTCTCCCTGCCTGGGGAGCCCCCCCCCCCCCCAAGCCTGGCTAATCTTAACTGCCTGCTTTGTGGTGCCTCTCATCACGGTCCTCAGGATAGTCAATGATGCTCCCATCTGCTGCTGCTAGAGCCTGCTGCCGGTGTTGATAACACATTCCAGTAGGGCACGTTCAGAAAATCCAAACATTCCAGCTTCTCCGGCCCCCTCTGCCCCTGGGGAGGGGTGCGATAAGATGGCTGGACATTGGGAGCTGCCCTTCTCCCTGTTCCTTCTTGCCCTGTCTTTGGCCACGTCCTTCCTCCTCCTCCGCACTAAGAGAAAGGGCCACCCGGTCCTGGGTCCTGACCTCCTAGGCACCCTAGTTCCCTCCCAGCAGCCTCATTCCGGTGAGACAAGCACCTCCCCCACCTGCCACCCTGCCAGGCAGGCCACACAATGAGTTTAAATCTTAAGTACCCAGGAGGGGCTGCAGTGCTCCGGCCATGTGGAGTGTTCCTTTGTTTTTGAGGGTAGGTGGTGCTAGCTGGGGAGGGATGGTAGTAACTGGATTGCAGAAGAGGGAAGCCTGCATAAAAGAGGAGGGAGGGCTTTGGCCACCTGCCAGTGTGCTGCTCACTCGCAAAGCATAGTGAGCGCTCAGGGAGGCTCTGAAGGGGAGGGGCAGATCTCTGCAGCAGGTGGGCGTGGCAGAGATCTTTCATGCATTTGTTCAGTGGTCTGGGGCACCGGTGACACCTTGACACAGGTGGTCACCGAGCTCTCCCGGGCCAGTGGGACCCAGGCATGCCAGCAGACAGTCCTACCAGTGAGATATATGCTCCCGCAAGGGAGGCGTATGGTGCTTTAAGAACTCAGAAGAGAAGGCCCGGTGAAAGCTGTGTAGGGACTGTGGTCAGGGAGGGCTTCCTGGAGGAATGGTACCAAAGCTGATGCTTTATTGTGCATTTGATTGGATTCTTGACATTGAGAAAAGCTCAGACCTTCACCCTTTGTATAGATAACAAGGGTTTTCTTAATATGACTCAGGACTCTTACAGAAGCCCCCTCCCTCCAGCATAAAAGCTTCATGTTCCCTTTTGTGTCCTGAGGATTGTGAGGAGTCCCAGGGGCAGGAGAGGGTTTAGTCTGTTGGGCGAGGCAGGAGTAGCAGCTCATGTGAAAAGGCCTGGCGCTTTCTGGAGCTGGGGGGGTGTGCTGATGAGCTCATTGGCTGGGATTTGCCCACGTCTTCCCAGTTGGATCTTGCACGCTGGTCAAATCCAGCCTGAGCCCCAAGGCCGGGGACGGTCACCAGCCCTTGCTTCCTCAGTGGAATGACCTTCTGGGTGGCCTTGGTACCAGGACTGGAGGGTGACTGCCTCTGGGGCTCTGTTGTCCTTCGGTCAGATAGTGGGCTCTGTCCATGCAAATTCTCCCCAGCTCAGCTGGCATGGGGCCCCAGCTGGTTCTGAAGGGCATTTCCACAAGACTTGGGGCCTGAGATTGCATCCCGGCCCACCAGCTGCAGTGGAGAGCCTCTCTGTGATGGGGCAGGAAGGACCTGGTTCCTGTGATAACATGCTCCCCTAGCCCTCATCCGGTGGGGGCCGTGGGGTGAGGGTGTTGAGCTTTGTGTTTGTCAGAGGTGGACTTCGGCCCTGGGAGTGAGCAAGGCAGGGAAGGGAATCGTGGTCTTCCTCCAAGAATTCCCATAGCTAGTGGATGGGGTTTTCTCCAAGACTAGCTGGGAGAGCCATTTGTTTCTAGAGGAAGAGCATGCTGGGGTAGTGGCCCAGTAACATCCGCCCAACTGCCACTTTCTGGATCCTCGAGAAACTCAGAGGTGACTCGCCAGGGGAAAGGGAGGCCCTGGCTCCTGGCTGGAGGAGCTCCGTGGCCTAGGAGCTCCTAGCCGCTCTCGGAACCCTGACCCCTCCCCCACACCTCCTTTTCCTTGCCCTGCTTCTCTAGAGGCCTGTCTCAGCTGGTGAGTGTTCCACTCCCTCAGGAAGCAAACATCAAACGTGGGTGGCACCTTGAAGGCCTTCCTCTTTCTCTTTCCCATAGCCACTCAGCTGCAGGTCTAGCTGATTTCGCCTGCTTTCATGGAGAGCATTGCAGCTCTTGGTCTAAATTGCGGTTGAGCCGATGCCATGGCATGCCCTCGTCCGCCTCTTCCGTCCAGACTCCATAGCAGGCCCTGGGCCCTTGACTCCTTTTCCAAGCTGGAGATTGTCCGCTGAGTATTGGCCCCCCTGTCTCCCAGGCAGGCTTGTATCTCTGTATCTGTTCCTTCCTCTGCCCGAACAGCCCCTCTGCCTTTGACTCAGTTATGACTGACCTCCTGGGGAACACTTATCACTGGAACTAGGTCGAAGGCCTAGAGGAAACAGGTGGGACAGATGTGTGGGCTCGCCCCTTTCCAAGGTTAGCCTTGGGTACCCAAGTTAGGTTGCACCTGCCTGCTTTGTGTCTGCTGAACTGTTGTGGCTCTGCTACAGAAGTCAGTGGCTGGTCTGAAGTCAGGGCCTGTTCCGGAAATTTCTGTCACTCTGCCCCTCTGGACTGTGGCAGAGCCGAGGCTGACTCAGCCCACGCAGTCAGATTGTCTTCAGAGGACTCAGTGGTGATTTGAGAGGGCCAGAGAGGCCCCTGTCGGCCTCGTCCTGAGGGTTGGTTTCACCTTTGGGGTCCCCAGTCCCTTTGAATTGAGAACACTGTGAACAACTGATGCTCGAGGTACGTACAGACCTTGTGTGTGCAGTTCCTGGTGTTCCTATGAGTCCCCGGCAGGTCATTCATGGAGGTCAGAATAGAACCCTGATGCAAGGTTAAGTTCCATCTCTTGCCTTGGGAAGGGGAATCAGGGTTCCTTCTGCCCCGTAGTTGGAGCTGAACCGAGTCACCTGGCTATTTCAGGCCAGGCAGGGGCCACACTGAGCAGACAGGTGCCTGTCATGCCCCGGGCCTCTGGAGTAAGTAAGTTGAGTGCTGCTGTGTCTAGGCCACTCCCACGACTGTGCCCTCTGACCCAGTGAGCATGGAGACCTTGGATAGACGCCCACCTGCAGCAAAGACCACTGCGGACCATCCCGGACCTTGGCTCACTGGGGGCAGGTGGCGCTGTGAGGCACAGGGCTGACCTCTGGGCCTGACCCCCAGGAGGACAGCACTGCCTTCCTCCTATTGGCTGCGTGCCCCATGCCCTAAGGTGGGGGGCCTCTGGGTGCTCCCCCTTGGTGACCCTTTGAACTTGGGGATGACTTTGAAGCCAGAGAGAGCAATTAGGGTTTTGATTGAGTCCTGCACAAGCCTGTTAGCTTTTTAGCCAAGATCACCTTGTGGGCAGACTAGTGACCCGGTCCTGGCGTGCTGAGAGACGGATCTGGGTGGACAGGGTGGCAGAGAGGGGCGACCCGCTCAGCTCCTTCCAGAGCACCTTCTCTGCAGTTGCTCCTGGCCTGTGGCATTGGTGTCCTTTTCTACCTGGTCAGGTAGGACAGTCAGGGATGCCAGCTTTGTGGGTGGTGTGGCTGTCCGTCCACTTGTCACCCAGAGTCCCCGAGGAGGCAAGCGCTGGTGACAGGTGTGCACCACGTGCCCGCAGTAGCCGGCTGCTGTGCCCTTCATTTTTGCACTTGTTCCCCCAGGAGGTGTGAGCAAGGCCCGGCAGCCCACCCAGGGTCAGAGCACAGCTGAGCCCCCTGGTGGGACCGCACAGCCCAGCCCCGCTGTGTTACTTGTGAACCCACTTCCCGAGGCCCGGCATGTGCCATGAGTGGATAAAGTGGGCCAGAGAGGAGCCAGGTTGCATGCTGCCATCTGAGGCTGCCCTGGGTGGTAGGCCAGGGCTGCTGGCTCTTCGGGCTGCTCCTGGGAAGCCCGAAACCCTGACAGATATGAAGCTTCTGTTTCGTCAAGGCTGACTTAGAGGTCTTAGAGCACACATGTCCGGGGAAGGAGGTGCGGGGACTCAAGCCTGCAAGCCTTGGGCTGGGGAGTGCCACCACGTTCTCTGTTGCCTCCCTTAATGCCCCTTTTCCCTGGTCCTGCTGCCCACAGATGCCTCTCCAGATGGAGAAGAATCTAGAGTTTGGGAGATTATCTGGGCCGACACTTAGTCATTTATAGGACTTTTAAAAGATTTATTTATTTATTTATTTATTTATACACTGGGGTGTAAGCCAGAGGTGTGTGGGTGGGAGAATGTGAGGGGATTCACCAGAGAGGATGGGGAGCAGACCAGATGGATCTACTGAAACACACTGCTGAGGGGAGCAGCGAGCGGGTCAGGAGAGGCCTGCCGCGCCGTGTGTGTCAGCTCCCGGCCGGGGACTGAACTCAGGCTGTAGAGGTGGTAGCGCTGAGACTTCACCCCAAGGCCACCAGAGGGGCCCTCATTTATGACTCTTCTTTCATCCTGAACATCGGTGGGTGTGGAACGGCGTCAGGAACATGGAGTCGTTACTTGGCTGGGTGCTGGTGGCCAGAGCAGTGCTGGCCGAAACCGCCGGCGCCCCCTGCGTCAGCAGCGCCACCTTTCATCCGTTGCCAGCACTGTGGCTTGCGGGGCGACACGGGCCCGTGGGTCGCCCTGCAGGCCCTGAGTCCCGGGAGGCTGCCACAGCCGCTCCTGGTGCCTGCGTTTGAAATTTGCCTTCCACACACGCGCCAGAAGTGTTTGTTCCTAGTCAGGCAGTTCCTACCTCAGCCGGGTGCCGGCAAGCACACAGGGGCCGGGCACCGCTTTTTGCTAGCAGGCAATCCCCCAGCAAGGAACAGTGCCCACAGAGGAAGATTCAGATTTGGGGGCACAGCAGGGAGGGGTGCGTGGGGCAGACACCTGTGGAAAAAGGAGAAATGAGCGTTGTCGGGAAGGGCAGCCGTGGGAGGCCCTTGACCTGCTCGCTGGCTTCCTGGGTGACCATTTCCTGTCTAGGGGCAGAAATGGACAGGAGAGGCGGCAGCCCAACCGCCAGCCTTGCTTAGATCAGAGTCGCCTAGGAAACTGCGAGGCCCCTGCGTCCCAGGCCGGCCCTGGGCAGAGCGCGCAGGCCAGGAGGTCCCCGAACTTGTCCCGCAGCCACCGCCTGCCGCAGGCCCAGGCGCTGTGAGCGCAGGCGATGGAGCCCAGCGCCCCGACCACGCTGGCCTGCCCAGTGCCGGAGGCCCTCTCCTTGACCCTCCGCCTGAGGTGGCATCCCTGCTAGCTGCCGCTCTCGGGCAGTGGGCGACCGAAGTCCCGGTCTCCCCCTCTCCCCGACACTGTTTCTATTAGAAGACATTCTCCAAGCTCAGCATCCAGCTTCCAAACAAACCTTTGGAATGCTCGTGTGTACAGTGGGGACTTCCTGTGTGACGTCTGGGCCCTGCGGCCGGCGGCTGTCCCGCCGCCTGTCCTGAGTGCTGAGACAGAGCTCCAGAGTCTCCGCTCGTAACCCCGAGCCTCCCTGTAGGTCTGCGACAGAGAGTGGGGTCCCCGGAGGAGCCTGCCCCCGGCTGAGCTGCTGGGTGTGTGCTGGGTGCTCTGGCCTTCCCACGCCAGCTGTCAGGCCGCCCCAGGGGACCTTTGTCTTGCCCGGGACTGAGCAGATGGCCTCTTCTCAAGGCTGGAAGACTGAGGAGACCAGAACTGGGTGTCATAGATGTGGGAAGTGAAAGTGTCCTGGAGCGGCCTCCCAGCCGGCCTTGGGGCTAAGTCTCAGTGCTCTCATCACTAGGCCTGAGTTCGACCCCCGGCCAGGGAGCACATATGATGCAGCAGACCTCTCCTGTCTTGCCTGTTGCTCCCCTCAGCATTGTATTTCTTTTATTTAAAAAAAAAAGTTATTTATTTATGTATAAAAGAGATGTAGGGGGAGGGGGAGCGAGAGGACTCACCAGAGACAGAGTGGGGAGCAGAACAGGCAGATCTGCTGAAATCCACTGCTGAGGGGAGCCGCGGGGAGACCCACCTGGGTCTGCTGAGCTCATGCTACAGAGGCTGCGGACAGCTTCATAGTGCCGAGACTTAACTCCTTGTGCCACCAGGGAGACCCAGCAGTGTATTTCAGTGACTCTGGCAGTTGAGCTCCCCACTCTAAAGCTGCTGAATCCTCTCGTCCCTCCCTTGCACCTCTGGCCTGTACTCCTGTTATTACACACACACACAAATAAAGAGGTGTCCTGGAGGGTCAACTGGGGGTACGGGGGCTGGCCTGCGCCTTCCCCCTCCATCTGCCCCTTCCCAGAAGTCTTGAACATCAGATGATGGCTCCCAGTCCTGCTCTGCCAGGACTTCCGGGTGACACTTGAGGCAGGTATCGCCTGCTTTTTCTCAGGCGTGTGGGGTTCTGTGCATTCCTACAGCTTTCTGTCACTCAGGAAAGCAGACAGGAACACTGTGGGTGGGGCTGATGGTCTGGAGCACTCTTCAGTTTGTTTTGTAAAGGTAAAAGCAGGCCGGATGCAGTTGGAAGTACCTTTGTGGTTGTGAGCTGTTGGCCGAGGCTGGGTCAGCTGCCGACTGGGGCTGTTCTCCGAGGCCCCCGGCTGGCCCCAGACGTGAGGTAGGTGAGGGCAGATTTACAGAGGAGGCCTCCCGGAGACCTTCCATTTTCTTGCTCAGTAGGGTCAGCGCCAGGGTGAGGTTCGTGCCACGTCTTACAGGAAGATCTCAGTCACTGTGGGTTGCAGCCCAGGCCCGTCTGCTTCTGGCACTCAGTGCTGCCCCGGCCTCCGAGGCGTCTCATGCCGTGTCTGCCTGTTTCTGGTGGGACCGAGGAGCCCGATGGCTGTGCCCTGGGACAGGTGGTGCTGGCTCTTCCCCCTTGTCCACATGGGAAGATGGCTGCGGGCAGGCGCAGCCCGTCCTGCCGCCCGCTGCTCTCCTGGGCGGGCACAGGAGGACACCACTCACGCTGGTCCTCCCTGCAGCAGGTTAGCCTGGGACCTGGCGCCCAGCCTTTGCTGACTGCCCGTGCTCCCTGTGCCCCCCCGCTGGGGACTGTCAGTGTGTCAGTGGCTTGGGACCCTTGCCTGAGGCCCAGAGTGAGGAAGAGAGGAGGGGAAGAAGAGGGAGGACCAGGGGCTGGAGCAGCGGAGCAGGTGGTGGCAGGCCGACCCGGCTGACCGCTGACAGCGGCGTCCTTCTACGGTGGGGTGTCGTGGAAAGAACGGGCGAGTGCTGCAGTCAGCCAGAGTGTCCCCTTGGGGACCCGCCTGCCTGCCGAGTGTGCTTGTTGGGCGTCTCTGAGCCTGCTGGCCGCTGTGGAGTGGGGCTGTGGGGCCCCTGAGATGCTCACTAAGGGTCATTTCGGGCCTTCCCCTGCCCCTCTTGCTGGCGGCGCAGCCCTGCCTTTGCGTCCCTTTGCGGGGCTGCGCTGGCCACGGCCAGAGCGGAGGCTGCTGGGTCTGCCGCTCCAGAGGCAGAGGCGGTCCTCCCCGCAGTCGGGCAGCTCCTCCTATTTCGACTGTGGGTTCCAAGCCCTGGGGTGTGCAGACAGCTGCAGTAGAGCCTGTGGGGTGGGAGCGCCCCAGCCCTGCGGCTTCTCTCCCCGAGTCCTGGCTGGGAGTCAGGCAGAGGCTTCTCGGGTCAGCTGACGTTCTCCCAGGATTTGGAATGATCCCGCGAGGTGAGGTCACTGGATTGCTCAACAGGAGGCCTGAGCTAGTGACGACCTGTCACGGCTCCCAAGATTCCTGGCTGGTGTTTCTGGCTCTGACTCCGCCCCTTCTTGCCCTTTAGGGAGCTCAAATGAGTGACTCCAGTGTCTCCTCACTGTCGCCGTGGGGGAGGGAGGGGCCATCGGGACTTCCGCAACCTGTCACCCATTACTCGCATGCTCAGTGAGGCCTCTGGCAACCAAAGCCCAGCGCTCAGTCAGCGGCTGCCCAGGCCAGTGAGTGGGGGGTTCGGAGGCCCACTCTGTCCACCTGCGGTGCAGTGACAAATGCCAGAGGGCATATTCGCAACCATCCCAGCCCCGCCAGAGTCCGGCTGCCGTGTGTGGACAGGGGCGGCTTTGTGTGTGGACAGTGGTGGCTTTGTGGTCCAGCTCAGACTGCTCACCAGAGTTCCCAGTGCATGTGCAGAAAGTCACTTTGACTTTCACTTCTTGCTTCCAGTTCATCTGCACTTGGTCTTTGAGCCTGTGTGTCGCCTGGCTGGCTGTGGCTTGAGGCCCCTGAGCGTCTGGCCCCCAGAAGGGGTTCTGGGCATATCCTGAGGTGGCTCCGGTGCCCCGGCCTCCATCTGTCCCCCGGGGTATGGCTGTCCTGGTAGAAGATGGGGAGCACATCCAGTATTGGGCAGAAAGGTGCATAGCGGGGGAGGAGGAGGGAGAGGAGAAGCCGGTCTCAGTGAGCCCCCAAGGAGCAGCTGAAGAAATGAGATGCTAGTTCGGGGGCCCAGGTTTCAGTCCTACCTTAGAGGAGAGAGGCCATGGGTGGCTGACCCCTGGGGCTCTCTACCTCACTTGGTCCACATCTTCTTGGCTAAGAGGCTTGTGGGGTCCTCCCTGGTGGCCTAGGGGTTAAGACTCAGTGCTTTCCCCCTAGGTCCTGAGGTCTATCCCCAGCGAGGGAGCTGAGGGAGCTGACCCACAGGGCCGCAGACCTCTCTTGTCTCGCCTGCTGCTCCCCTCACAGTGTATTTCAGTGGACTGTTCTGAAATACTCCCCACTCTGTCTCTGCTGAATCCTCTCACCCCCGCACCTCTGGCCTACACGCCAGTTCTTCTATGCAAAAATAAATAAATAAAAATGAAAAAAAGAGACTTATGGGGGTACCTGTGTTCATGTGCAGATTGAGGGGTACTCTGAGACCCCTAAACTTGTACACTCTAATGGGGTCTGACCACCTGTGTGTAAAACGCATACTTAGTGTGAAAGTACTTTAATAGGATTAGTGTGTCTAGAGAGAGAAGAAAGGACAGTCCCCCAGTAAACGCCCCAAAGTTACCCATTCTCTTTTGGATAAATGCCCACACCGAGTTGGCCCAAAGTGGAGCCTGCTGAGGTCTGAAAGCTTGTGATAAGCCTGAGGCACCTAAGAGGACCTCTAGGAAAGGGGACAGGAGAAAGGCCGGGCAAGTCTGGAAGGAAAGAAGCGAAGTCAAAGTCCAGATCACGATAAGGCTGCCTGGTCAGCTTCCCTCACGTCTCTCGCCTGCATCTCTGCCAGGTGTCTCCACTTCACACGTCTCCTTCCGTGTCTGCAGGTCCCAAGCCAGGAAGCAAGTGCACCCTTCTCCCCTTCTCTCCTGTGTGACTCTGACCCACCTGCCTTCTGTGTTTGATAGTTTCACTGGCTGCTTAGCTTCATCCCGGCTAAGGGGAGAACAGGATACCTCCCCTTTCATGGAGAGGTCTCTGCTCCACCTGTGCCCTGGCTCTGAAGAGCGGGAGGGAGGGTCCGTCGCAGTCCAGTGGGCAGCCCAGAAAGACGTGCGTCCACGCAAAAGGTGTGGCAATGCTGAGAGCAGACCCGAGCACGCAAGAGGACTTCCCTTTTCTCTCTGCATATCTACCAGACGCGGCAGTGGTTGCGCCCTGCACTCCAGACTGTCATGCCGTGTCCTGTGCTCTGCGCTGTCAGCGGCACCTCAGGGACAGTGGAACAGAAAAGGGGTTTCCAGGGAGTTCAGCTGGAGAGTTGGAGTGGGGGCTTCAGACAAGTCCCAGAAGGGGCCGGGTTTGGATTTGGGTGCCTGTCCAAGCTGCAGGCTGCATGGGGGAAGGGAGGGGGTAGTAAAGGGAGAGGCCCCTCAAGAACTGGTGGGATGGTGACTGGGCAGATGGGGGAGGGGAGCTCGCCCAGGGTGGGGCATGAGAGGTGAGCTGGGACACCTAGGAAAGTGGGGCAGGGGAAGCCCGTGGGGGCCCTGCCACCCAGGCTGGGCTGCCCTGGCCTGGTCTGCGGTCACCTAGGGCTGCCATCGCTTAGTCAGAACTTGACTGGCCAAGAGTAGGTCATGCTCGGAGGTCCGCAAACATGGATTTCAGAGCCTCCAGCTCATTCCTGGAACAGGCAAACTTTTGAACTTTCTGTTCAGGTCCTGGAGGGCGATGACTCACTCTGAGCCCCTCCTAACCTCTGCTGGCGATTAGCAGGAGGAGGGCCGAGCTGGGAAGACTCCCGGCACCCAGGCTTCCCGGCGCCAGTGTTTCTTGTCTTTTTGTGTGTAATCCATGTCTTACCGTGGAAGGGCCAGTGGTGGACCTGGAGTTGGTGTTTCACTTGACCTTAAAAAGTCCTGTCTCCTGTGACCCAGAGAGGTGGATGAAATCTGACCAATGAAATGCATCCACGGGACCTCTGAGGAGGGCGGGGCCCACTAATCTGGGCAGAAACTGGGAGATGAGTTATTTACAATAGAGAGAGACTGCTGCCCCGCCAGCCTGGGCCTGCTGGTGTGTAGATGTGTGAGTGTGTGTGTGTGGGGAATAGCCAGGCAGCTCCTTCCACCTGCTGCCGTTGCACCTCTGCTACTCTGTCGCCTGCGCCCTGATGGGTGGGCCTTAGGTGGGTGCTGGGGGGAGGCGGGGCCTGGCACTGTTGGGCCAAGATGACCTCTGGAGTTGTCTCTCAGCCTGTATTCTCTCAAGTCTCCAGTTACCTGTGCGCTGTGACCTTGGGAGCCAGCCAGGCAGCTAATAAAGAAAGCAAGCCTGTGGTCTCCCTCACTGGGTGTCAGGCCCTGCCAGTCAGGGCTCCCTGCAGACCAGAAACCGCCCTCCTGTGGCTTGAGGGAAACCCAGGGGAGAGTGGCCTGTTCCCCCGCCCCACCCAGCAGAGGTCTGAAGACTGACTTCTCCCCTGGCTTCCTGTGTGTCACCCCCCTGCCCACACTTCCTTCAGGGCTGCCAGGGTGAAATGGCCGCTCCTGTGGAGTGAGGCATGAGTCAGCGAAGCCGGCTTCTGAGTCTTCATAACCTCCAGGCACAGCATTAAATATTTAAATGACACTCCAGTATTGATTCTTTCCCATCCGCCCCCTGAGGGAGAGCAGTTCCTGTCTGGGATTTAGATAACAGCAATTTTGGATTCAGACAAACTCCAGAGATCTCAGAGGTGCTACTTAAGTCCCACCTGCATTTGCCTTGGCTCCTCTGCAGCACTTGGTTGCAACCAGGAATGGAGACAAGTTGCATCTGCCCATTTCCCCCGGAAAAAAAGACCCACAGAGGTGGCCTGGGGCCTGTCCCACTCCACCCCACTTCCCCTGCCTCCCAGGCCGTCTGTCATTCAGCCACTTACTCTAACCACGGGGCTGCCGCATCCGGAGAGACTGACATGGCCCCTGCTCCCTAGAGCTTAATTCTTGGAGAGGAGACAGTTGACCAGAACCCAAATTGGCAGAGATGGCCCCTCTAGGATATTGAGTTCCTTGGCCGAGTCCAGGCCCCCGGGTCCCTGGGCTGGGCTGGATGGGGGCAGAGCAGATCTGGCTTAATTATGGATTGGCCCTTACTGGTCACAGACCCGTCTTACCTCCCAGGATAGTTATCAGGATAAGTATACCCAACCCTCCATTCCTGGGGAGTTACTCACCCAGTAAAAGTACCCTGCTGCTGCGGATTAGATTACCTCCTCCTGTGCTCCACCGGGGGCAGGGACAGGGACTGGGACTGGGAGTCCCGCTGCCTGCTCTGCTCTCTTCCTTCCTGATCTGGAAGCCTCTCAGCCCAGGGGCTGGGAAGAGATCATCCCCAAGGAGCCAGGGCTGTCCTACTGTTTACATAGCTTCTTCCTTTGGAAGGGGCCGAGCCTAGCCCCTTGCTCATATTCTGAGCTTGGGCAGCCCTGGGGAGACTGGGCAGCTTCTCTAATACTTGAGGCCACCAAGAGTGCCTACTGCCCTGAGCAAGCCCCGCAGCTGTGAGACTGAGCCTCCCTGCATGAATGAGGAAAAGGCACTGGCAGAAGGGCGCTATCTCCCCAAGTCCTGCCCCTGCCTGTGGCCACCACATTGGGGCTGCTGTGTCTTCCTGTGTGTTTCTGCTTGCGGGTATGAAAGCTGAGTCAAACTGGCCTGCAGAAAGAAGGTGGGTGACTGAGTCTTGTGAAGATCTTGTTTTATTGTGGGCTCCTCCTTGCCAGGCCTCAAGAGTACAAGGTGTGTAGAGACAGGATCTTTGATAGCTAGAGGACCTACCTCTTGGTCTGCCTGGCATTGCCGGGTGGAGTGTGAGCTATGCGTCTGTCACCCGCTCCATCTAGGGGCTTCTCCAGGGCCACTGCAGTTTCCCCAGAAGCCCCTCCCCCCGCCCCCCAAGTGCAGATCCTACAGTTGACAGAAGAGGCTGGGTGGGCAGATGGTTGGGGAGGACCTTAATCCCCAGGATCAGCCATCTCTCTGGGAGGGAGCACCTTAGTGACTCCCACGCACTGAGTGAGTGCCTTCCCAGGGACTGCATTTTATATCCGTTTTCCAGGTAATGCTCCAGTGGATAAGATGGATAGACAGGGAAAACAAGGCACAAGAGCCTCTAGCAGCCTGGCTGAACATTTCCGTAGTGAGACCGGGCCCCCTACAAGTCCTGACACCCATGCTCAGTCGGAGGAGAGCAGTGGATCACCATGGCTACTCCCTCCCTCATCCCAGCTCACACACATGAGGGGCCCTGGATGCACCTCTGTCTCAGTCTCCTGGTGCTTGTCCAGCTCCAGAACTCTTGATAACCATGATCAGACACTTAAGTGACTGGCGCTTGGGTAGAAGGAAGCTAGACTTGTGAAAGCCTGGACTTGTTTTTAGACTGTGGATGGAGGTGGAGAGGGGAGTTTCTTTTCGTTGGTTCTCTTTAAGTGTCGCTTGTCAGAGGGTGAGCCTAGGTCCCCAGAGGCACAGTCTGGGAGACATGCTCCGTGGTGGGGGCTGGAGGAAGCCAGGGACTCATCCTCTGGTTCCTCTCCGTGCTACAAGGGGCTCAGGCTCACCCTCTGCCCTGGAATGTGGGCAGACCGGCCCTGGGCCCCCTCCCTCCCTGGGCAGTGAATGAAAAGGCCTGTTCTTAACTCCCTCGGTGCTGCAGACCAGCGCTCCCACCCAGGCCGCCTACCCTGGCCTAGGGGCATCTCTCAGCAAGGTGGGTGGGGTGAGGGCACCCAACCTTCAACCCCACCCCCCAGTCTCCTTGCCCAGAGCCGCTGACTGCTAGGCACCAGGCAGAGAGAATGGGGTTGCACACCCCTCTCCCAGTTTGCAAGAGGATTCATCCTGTGGGTCTTGGGAGCCCCAAAGTCGGTAAATCTTGGTTGCAGCTTCAGATGATTGTATACTTGGGGCAGGGACCGGAGGCTAAGCACCCAGACACCTAGTGCCGCTCCTCCTAGCCTGCCCAGTTTCTCGTGTTCGGCCAAGCTTTCTCGGCATTGAGATTTCCTCTGTGCGCTCACAGCCGGGGGCTCCTGGTGTCCCCCCTTGAAAATTCCATGATTGCGATGGTGATTGCTCCGGGTTACCTTCGGTGACTCTCGTGCTGGGGCTCGGTAGGCCGGTAGCGCCCTCTGGCGGGAGGCAGCGGCCGCGTCCGGTCCCGGCCCGCGCCTGGTGGCCTGTGGCTTTGCCCCCCCACCGCTCAGCTGGACTGATTTGCACCCAGGCTGTGCTGGTCCTCCCAACTCCCCCCGCCCAACTCGCCCTGCAGAAGACACACAAGTTGGATCTCGGCTTTCCTTCAGTGGGTGGAAGCCAAGTGCCAGGGCTTGTGTCAACTGATTCAGATCTGCACAGAGGAGAAAGGGGAAGGGACCCCTCCACCCTCCCACCCACCCCGTCCCCAGAAACCTTACTTCTCCAGTGTGAAGAAGTAGGCTGCCTAGTAGCTGGGAGTCTCAGATCTGAAGCCAGGAAGCTGGTTGTGGAGCTGTGGGGAAGTCTGAGCCCTGAGTGAAGGAGACCCAGCTGCTTCAGATAGGCTTCTGTGTGCCTGGGAGCACCCCCAGACATGCGGAGGGAAAGGGGTCCCAGTGGGACCATCTGAGCCCTCTGGGGTAGAGCAGGAGCATTCCCCAAACCCGCCTCAGGGTTTTCAGAGCGGCGGTGCTAGGGAGTAGCTGCGGTGAAGACAGAAACCTCCCCTCATCCTCTGCTGTGTTTGCCCAAGGAGGGGAGGAGTGTGCTGAGCTTGCAGGGAGACTTTGGTCTGTAACCCTGTACAGCTGGTGGGGGGATTGCAGCCTCCTGGGGGGGCGGGGAGAATAGAGGTGCAGCGCACTCCCCGGGGCCGCCTCCCTAGCGCTGGGTCTCCAGGCTTCTGGGGGATAGTGGCCCTGGGCCCTGTCCAGTCACCTGCGCCGCCCCCCCTCCCCCCACGGCCTTGCTGCGAACGGCTCCTCTCGTTTGGGAAGAAGTGGAAGGTGATGTGCCTTCCCCTGAAGTCCACACTTGTTTCCCTGAGGATGTCACTTTTTTGCGCGACTTTTCTTTTCATATCTTGCCCACATTCTACCAATAGAAGTCGTAGGAGGGGAGGCCAGTGCTTCCACATCCCTCCCGGGTCTTGGCAGGAAATCTTTTTCTGAATTTCACCAAGCAAATGAGATCTGATGTTTGCACTTTCCCATGTAACCCTCACACTAGTGCTGTGAAAAGCGAATCAGAAACCCCGAATTTCTGAGGAGACAGAGTGACTTGCTGTGTGGCCATGGACAGCACATGAGGGAGCGGGATTTGAACTCAGCTCTGGCTGGACTGCAGCACTGTGATTGTACCCCACCCCCACCCGCCCCCAGGACTGCTCCTTTAGACCTGCGGAGGAGGTCTGCCTTTGCATTACAAGTTGGGGGACCTGCCTGCTGGCGCAAGGGGTTAAAGTGCAGCACTATGAAGCTGCTGGTGCTGCCTCCGGGGAGCGAACCACACGCCCTGATTCTCCTGTCTCGCCCACGGCTCCCCTCCGCAGTGTACTTCAGTTGATCTTCCTGTTCTGCTCCCCACTCTGTTTCTGGTGAAATCTGAAATCCTTCACCCCCCTACATACACACCCCCCTCTGGCCTGTGCACCCCAGTTCTGTATGTATATATAAATAAATCTCACTAATGCCTATTGAAATCATAAAGCAATATCCAAAATCCCTAAACCTTCTTTGTCAGGTTGGAGTGAGGCGGTGAAGGCGTTTGATGGGGTGCTGTGGGGTCCTGCTTCAGAGGTTTGCTGGGGAAGGTTGTCTTCTGCTGAGGGCTTGGCGCCCCGTAGACCAGAGCCCCAGGTCCCAGCTCTGTCACGTGAGCTAGCTGCACAGTGTGGGGACCCGACTCTGGGTGCCAGTGTGGTGAGGGAGGTGGCAGAGGCGAAGCTCCCGAGGAGGCCTGTGCCGGCCATTCTGGCGCAGCCGGGGCAGCGCGTGTGGCCTCTTGGGGAGTGTGGGGTGTCCCAGCGGGCTCTGCCCAGGGACACGGACCCTGCCCCGTTGGATTGGGCCCAGAGGAGACAGGACACTGTTTGAAGCCAGGAAGTCAGGTGTGGCTGTGTAGAGGGTACTGGGATGGGCCTGGACAGCAGTTCCTTTTCCGCCGTTACCTAGCCGCACACTGACTCCCTCTACTTCCGGCTTGCTGGAGACAGGAAGCCAGACCTCTTCCAACCACCCGGAGAGGTGGGGGCCCAGGCACTGAGCTTCTTCAGAAGCCAGGAAACCTGAGCTGGCGGTGGCCCCAGATCCTGCACCTTGGAACCTGCTCCCCCTCTCACCTGCTGGGTAGGAGCCTGGGTAGGTGTGGCCGGCCTGGGAGGTAGGAGGTGAGAGCCAGCAGCTGGGAGAGGGTGTGGGCTCCCAGAGCAACACCCTGGGCCAGGGCCTTGCTTCCGTATTTCAGGCAGGGTGGGGTTGGGACTGGCCATGAGGAACAGTCAGACCCACAAACCTACGAGCTTGGACCCCAACATTCAGGAAGATGTAGTGTTTAAATTCGGTGTCACCTTGAGATCACAGTAGTCTCTTGCAGCCAGATTTTTGTAGTTTGGAGCTTTGAGGAATCCATCAGTCCTGTTAGCAATTTTGTCTGGAGCAAGACCTCACTCACTGTTTCCCCTTCTGTAAAGAGGAGCGCAGAATTCATGGGGCTGCAGGGAGGTTAGCCGAGACCATGTTTGCAGAGTGCCTGGCATGGTGCTGGTTGCCAGGAGGTGGTAATAAATGCAGCCGCTGCTTTTGAGTCTTATCCTGGGGCAGGGGAGTCAATACTTCCTGAACGGCAGTCACCACGGAGGCGAGTGTGAGCATGTTGTGAGTATGGCAGGAATGAGGGCGTGACTTCCAGGGCCCAGACCCTCTGGGTCCCCGTGCTATTGAGGGTCCCAGGTCGGGGAATAAGCTGGTGGGTGTCTGTCCCTGCCTCTCCAGCGCTATCGGTCTTGTCTGGGGACCAGGGAGATCCAGCCCACCACCCCACCCCCGGCCCCTTTTGGCTGCTCAGTGCCAGGGTAATGGAAATACACACTTGAGGGCCAATTCAGCTCCCTTGTTGCTGTTGAAAGCAGAATAGTGGGGCCCTGCAGCCTCTGGGCCAGGCTGTTTGCCAGGCTTCTGCAGAAACAGCCTACATGCTCGAGCAGTCTGTCCCACCCTCGGCCGAGGAGGTGGGAACAGGGCACCAGCCTTCTTCCAGGCCTCCAGCCTCCTTCCAGACCTCATGTCCCCGTGGGCCTTGCCTTGTAGCCTGGAACCCTGAGAGGGGCTTGGAGCATGGGGTTTTGCTTCTACCTGGAGAGGAAGGCAGGTGCCACCCCAGGGACCTCTTCAATCTGGAGTGTGGGACAGCCCAAGTTCTTGGAAGTGAAGTGGGGCCGGCACTGCCCGGGCCCCTCCCTGTGTGAGGTGGGGCCTCTCCCGCCTGCTCTCTGCCTGCCTTGCCCAGTGGAGTCAGAGTTCTAGGCAGGCAGTTCTGACTCCCAGCCAGTCAGCTGCACAGCCCTGTCGGGAGGGAGCGCCGAGCCAGGGGCCCGGCTCCCAGAGGTAGGAGAGCCCCACGGGCGACCCGAGAGCCGCGAGCCAGCACCTCCAGGCCTGGGCCTTGCAGGAGAGGTCAGCTGTGAGAGCTGGGGCTTAGCCAGGCTGGTGCGGGCCCTGTCTTCCTGTCCCGAGGCTGGTCATTTCTGCCCTGGGTGGGGCGGAGTCGTGGCCTTCTGGGCATAGGCAGGGCATGCACTGCAAACAGAGTTGCCAGGATCACTGGGTCTTACCTGTGTTGCGTCTTTTCTTTACAGACGCCCTGCTGGCGGACTTGGAATCCACCACCTCCCACATCTCCAAACGGCCAGTGTTCTTGGCGGAGGAGACCCCCTACTCCTACCCAACTGGAAACCACACCTACCAGGAGATTGCTGTGCCACCCCCCGTCCCTCCACCACCATCCAGCGAGGCCCTCAACGGCTCGGTGCTTGACCCCTTAGATCAGTGGCAGCCTGACGCCTCCCCATTCACCCACCAGCAGGTAAGGAGGGGGCCAGAGCTGGGAAGCCACCCCGTGGTAAAAGAAACTTGCCTGGGGCAGAGAGAGCAGGGGTCAGGGCCACAGTGGGAGAGGCAGGAGCTGTCCGGCTCTGTCCCGCCAGATGCCGCGTGAGGGCCGGTGACCAATGTTTAATCACCTGTCTCGGATGAGCTCGTGGAAATTCCCTGGTGAGGCTGGCTGTGAGCAGGCGCCTCCTGGGGGTGACGGGGCTGTTCCTTGCCCCCCCGGGGGGCCTCTGAGCATTCTCCTCCCCTCGGCCTCAGTCCCTGTCACCCGTCTCCGGCTCCAGTGCCAAAGCTCCCTGTGCCTCCACCCCACAGGACGGCGGGGGTGCTCCGCGTCCCCGCGCCGCTGAGGAGGAGCACGTCTACAGGTACCACCCTCCCCTGGTGCCCAGGTGGGGCTGGGGGCAGCAGACCGACAGCCGGCCCTGGGGGACCTGCCCCAGGGCTCACTGGTTATACCACAGAGGCCTGAGGTTCTGGCCAGCTGGTCATGCATCTCACTTCTCTCGCCCACTGGCCTTAATCACGGCCAGTCCGTGCAGCGGATGGGCTGGGCTGTCAGCGGGCTGTCACGTCACCTGCGGAGTTGAGGAACTGAGGCAAGACTTCCTTCCACCCCTCTTCTTGCCACATCCCTTGCCCACTCTCCGCCCTCGGCTGGGGGAGACCTCGTATCTCCGCTGCTTCTCCTTCAGGACTTGGCCCACCAAGTCAGTGTTTTTCACTGCTGTTTTCCCTCTGCCTCTGGAAGCTTCCCCAACAAGCAGAAGTCAGCTGAGCCCTCACCCACTGTGATGAGCACCTTCCTGGGCAGCAACCTCTCGGAACTCGACCGACTGCTGCTGGAACTGAATGCCGTGCAGCAGAACCCCCCAGGCTTCCCTGCAGGTAGGGCGGGTCCTGGTGGGGGGCCTGCGGGACCCCAGGACCCCCCAGGCTTCCCTGCAGGTAGGGCGGGTCCTGGTGGGGGGCCTACGGGACCCCAGGACCCCCCAGGCTTCCCTGCAGGTAGGGCGGGTCCTGGTGGGGGGCCTGCGGGACCCCAGGCTTCCCTGCCGGTAGGACGGGTCCTCGTGCGGGGCCTGCGGGACCCCAGGCTTCCAGGGTCGGCGCTGAGCAGCCTCTCTCTTCCTTTCTCCAAGACGAAGCCAACTCTGCTCCCCCGCTGCCTGGGGCTCTGAGCCCCCACTATGGCACCACAGAGAACAGCAGCCTCCTGGGGAGCAAAGCTGGGCCCCCGACGAAGGAGAAGCCCAAGCGGAATGGGGGCCGGGGCCTGGAGGACGTGCGGCCCAGCGTGGAGAGCCTGTTGGATGAGTTGGAGAGCTCCGTGCCCAGCCCTGTGTGAGTGTCCACCGAGCCCCCAGGCCTGTCTGTGTCTGCCCCCCCGCCCTGGCGCCATCTGTCCCCCCATTGCTGGCCGGGGCCTAGACCTAGACCGGGCAGTGGGGCGTGGGGTGAGTCTGGACACACCCTGCCTGCAGCCAGCCTCCAGCTTTCATCCTCCCGCCCCGGCGGGCGCTGTGTCAGGGCTGCACGGGGTGGGCCCTCCCCGGGGTGCTGGGACCCGCTCTCACGCCTTGGTGTACCCACCCGAAGTGGCCTGAAGGGTCGTGTGGCTGTGAGGAGAAGGGCTTTGTCTCGATAGGGGCGAGCCCCAGGTCTGCGGCGGCTCGCTGGGCTGGGCGTGGGTGCCGAGCCGCAGCACAGGCGCCTGCTCAGCGCGATGAGTGTCAGCTCCGGGCAGAGCTGCCGTCCTGAGGAATCGGGCTGGGGGCTGGAGGTGTCTTCCAGGGGAAGGTGCTGTTGGCACGGCCTTCTCCTCTCCCAGGTCAGCTCGCCTCAGAGCCCTGCCCCCTTCCATGGCGGCCCCCAGGAGAGAGCGGGAGCGGGTCTGGGTGCGGGGAGCCCAGCGTGAGGCGGGCACAGCCACTGGGGGGGCAGGTGCTGGGTGCGGGGGCCCCGCTGACGCCGTGTCCGCCCGCAGCCCCGCCGTCACTGTGACCCAGGGCGAGGTGAGCAGCCCGCAGCGGGTCTCCTCCAGCCAGCAGCACACACGCATCTCCGCCTCCTCCGCCACCAGGGAGCTGGACGAGCTGATGGCCTCACTGTCGGATTTCAAGGTGCCCTGCGGCCCCACCCTTTGCCCTGCCTGCCCCGAAAGGGGGCCCGTCCTTCTCATCTTGTACCTCGGTGTGGTAGCTGTGACTCAGCCCTGCAGTGTCGGGGTGCCGAGACCGAGTCAGGCCCCCGCAGCGTGCTGGCCGGGGTACCGGACCCGGGCTGGGGCGTGCGGGTCCTGAGTGTCGGCTGCCCGTGCAGGCAGAGAAGCGCTCAGGAGGGACATTCCTTCCTCCCTGGCTCCCGGCTCCCGGCTCCCGCTCTCAGGAACCTGGACAAAAGGCCCTGTGTTGAAGGCCGCCCGAGGGGGAGGGCTTCTCTGCTAGGCCATGAGGGACTTGGCGCCTGTGTCTGAGCGGTCATTTGCCCGGAGCCCCGTCTCCCACACGGGCTGTCCTCAACACGTCTTCTTTCTTTCTCTGTGCCTCTGGCCCTGAGTCCCTTGCCAACCTCCCACTCTCCCTCCACAGGCCGTTCATTTCCTCCAGGTTCTGGCTCTGGGACACCGGGTTAATCTAGTCCTGCAAGTACCTCCCTTGCGGCCTGCCCCCACTTCCGGGCCTTCCTGGGCTGCCAGAACCATGTTTTATTTAGAGGATGTAGTGCTGTGGTGGACTGATACTGACAGAACGCTCCAGCAGTCACTGACTTTTCCCTTCCGTGTGGGGAGCCCCTGAGACCCTCTGAGGGAATAGGAGAAGGGGGGCCAGCTGTCCATGTACTCGGGGCCCTGAAGGGGCCTCCTGGCTTCCTCTTAGCTGGTGTCTCACCGTGGAGCTCGGAGTATGTGAGTGGGGCCAGGGGGCGGCCGAGCACGGCTTGCGGCCCAGGCACGCTGCAGTCAGCGCCCCACGCAGGTCAGGGCACTCGGCCGTCGGCCCGTCGGCCTGAGGAAGCCCTGCCCCCGCCCCGTGGCCACCCATCGGCTGCTGCTTTCTTGACGTTCTGCAGGAAGCCACGCAGGTTTCAGCTGCACCCAGCAAGATCCTGGGTGGACATAGAAAGTGTCCTGAAGAGACAGAGCCCAGATTGGAGTTGAGCCTGGGTGGGGGGGGTCAGCTGTGTGAGGCTGATTTTCCCTGGACGGTGCTGGGCTGCCTGTCTCCCCTGTCCACCTCCCACCCCGCCCTTCTCTGCCTCTGACAGGATGGCCTTACAGGCAGACTTTTGCTGCCTGGGGCCTAAGGGCCCAAGGATGCGGAGCTCAGGAAAGTCTTTATTTTGGGGGAGTAGTTCCCTTGCTTCAGCTTTGCGGCCACCGCAGTCAGTGTAGACGGTGCCTCAGCGCTCCAAGGCCGAGCCCGCCTCTGCAGGGACTGTCCTCACCTCTCCCATCTCTCTCTCCCCTCTGCCTTTTGTCTTTCTCCTCTTCTAGACCAGCTCCTCTGCGGTGGCCTTAAGCTCCCTGGGGCTGCTGCCCAGCTCAGCACCAAGCCCACACCACGCACCTCCTTCTCCTCCTCCTGTGTTCTTGCCATCCACTACTGTGTCCTCGTCCGCAGGCCACAGTCACACCCTGGAGGTCCTCTGCATCAAGGATGATGACAATGGACAGGGCCTCCCATCTCCTGAGGCCTCCGGCTGGCTTGATTTGGCCGGCCTAGGGTTGATGGCTGAAACCCCCCGCTCAAAGGCTCCCTCGGGGGAGGGTTCTCTTGGGCCATTGGGTACCGAGAGCCGGGCTCAAGTTTGTAGAGACCCACCACACCTCGAGCGTGAGCTCTCCAGGGCTCCCCTCTGCCACACTCTCCCCCCAGCTGGGTGCCCAGAGCCCCAGGAGCCGGGAGGCCCCCAGGGGCCGCCAGCCCACCCTGTGCGCTCAGAGGAGGCCGAGGCTGCCACGTGGGAGCATCCATGGAGTTTGGAGGTGTTCAGGCCTGGGACTCCCTGCGGAGCTGCGCCTGGCTTCCAGGAAGTCACCGAGCCAGCTGTCGCGGCCATCTTCCCAGACACCTGGAGTCTCACGAAGGAGTGTGGACAGTTCCGGAAAGAAAGGGCGAGGCCACAGCCAGGGGGGCCGGAGAGCAGCTGCCCTGGCCCAGTGGATGAGGATCACTCAGGTGGAGGGGTGCCCGTGAGGGGCAGTCCGGTAAGGCCAGCCCCCGGCCCCGACACTCCCGGGAGGCCTCCGGGCGCCCCTGAAGCTGCCACCGAGGCCGAGAGGGAACAGCCGAAGCCTCCAGCTGCCACCGCCCCGGACACACCCAGCGCCCCCGAGAGGATTTCCACCGCCCGCCAGGCAGGCGCAGGCGCACACGGCTGCGGCATGGCCCCGCAGCCCAGCGTGGCCGCTCCCGGCTGACTGCATGCAGCCTCCCGCCCGCGCATGTCTGCTTGGGCAGCAAATCCCGAGAAAGGCGCCCGGCGCCCCACGACAGCCCGCGGCAGTGGGCTCGGGGGGCCGCGGCGGCCCCAGTCTCTCAGCGAAGCCCCTCGGCTTGTTGAGGCCTTTTCCTTCGGACGAGCTGCCCGGCACCCCGGGGGGCCGTGTGCCGCGTGGTTAGGGCGCGGGCTGTGGGACTGGTGGCGCTAACTGCAAGCCATTCCTCCAGCGCTGCCACCAGCGTGACCTGGGCAGCCACCTCAGCCTCAGTTTTCTCATCTTTAAAATGGGAGTAACAACGGACCACTTCGCCACGGCTGTCCAGGGTTAAGTGAGGTAATTCTGGAAAGTGTAGCGAAGGCGACCGTGTCCTCAGCCGGGCTGCTGCTGTGGTTCGTTGCTTTTGCGCGACGTGGACTTTATGTCCCCTCCTGGCACAAAACATCGACGGATCAAAACCACTGCAAATAAGTGGGCTGTCATGTGAACGAGAAAAACCGGGATTAAGTGAATTACTGAGAGGAAAGGCTGCATTTTTCTGTTGCAAATCAAAAGGAAGAAACACAACCAAATCAAAAGAGAAAGAAAAGGCCCAAGCCCCTTCAAGAGTGTCCACTTACACCTCTCAGATACTCCTTGTAGGGAAGCCTGGAAGGGAGCCAAGGAAATACACCCATTCTAAGGGTGGGGAAACTGAGGCCAGCAGAGGATAAGTTCTTGCCCAGGGTCACTGCCGCCTTGGAGGCGGGCGCCTGGTGGAGTGCACCTGTGCTGGCTTGGCGCTTCCCTGGCGGCCTTGTTCTGCCTCCCCTCCCCGGTACCCGAATGTGGACGCTGAGCTCAGCTGAGCCCAGAGCGGGTCTGTGACCGCTTCCCCTCCCCCCTCAGATCCGTTCTGTGATCAGGAGGAGCCGGGAGACGGGCCACGCGCACCCCATGTCCCGGGAGCCCTCCCCCCGCCGCCGCCCGGACCCCGCCGCCCTGAGCAGGACCCCGTCCCAGGAGCGGCTCATCACAGAGCTGCAGGGGCGGCTGGGCATCCAGCCAGAGGCGGAGGAGGCCCAGGGGACAGTGGGGGCCTCTGCCGAGGACTGGCTGACCGAGGGCATCGTCGTCACCGTGCAGCCGCGCGGCAGGCGGGCTGGGGGGCAGCTTGTAGAGAAGGTAGCCAGGCGATGCCACGGGGGGCCGGGCCGCTCTTCCCTGGCCCCAGCGCTGGCTGGAGGGGCCCCCTAGTATCTGGTGCGCGAGGGGGTCCCACAGCCTGTGACCTTGTGAGACTGGCTCAGTCTTGGAGTCACGCTGGGAAGACGCTGGGAACCCGGGGACATCACCTCCCCATGCTCCCCGCTCCGCCAACTGCTGTTTCCTCTTTTGTCTTCACTCTCTCCCCCCTTTCTCCTCCCCAGGTTGTCTTCCCTCCTGGCTCTCCCATTCCCCAGAGAAGAACCGTCTCTGTCCTGGCTTCTCTTCCTCCTCCTGTCCCTTTGCTCCAGCATCGCAAAGACACCTCAGCCGGCAGCTCTGCTCCCCTGCCCTTCCCGCCTGCCCCCTCTGCCCCAGGGCCCCTGGCTGTCACCCATGGCTCCTCTGGGGTCCAGAGTGTGGGGGCAGAGCCCTGGGGTCCAGAGTGTGGGGGCTCCCAGGGTCCCTCCCATCTCGCCGCTGCACCCCACACCGTGAGGTCCGTGGGCTGCCAGACCGAGGAGGACCCGCGCTCTGCCCCAGTGCAGGCAGGCCCCCGGGACCCAGCGCCAGCCCTGCCCGTCTCTCCCCTGACCCCTGAGTTGTGTCCCTACCGTGCACACACGAGCAGGGGTGCACGCCCAGGCCCTCCGCCCTCTGCCTTCGAGCGCCCCGGCACACTTCCCCACAGCCCTTCCCTAGACCAGGCCTCGACTCTGGACCCTCTCAGCTCCGTGTCCACTCCCCGGGAGGTCAGCTGCCCCTTGCTTCCCTGTGGGACACTACCTGCCTGCCCCTGCCCAGTGCCCCTCCGCCTTGCTGTTCCCACACTTATGCCCCCCGCCCCCAGGCCCAGAGTCCTCGAGGCCCCCCGCTGTCTGGCCTGTCACCTCCCTGTGTCCTGTGCCGCCAGTTGGCCTCCACCCTCCCCCTCTGCCCCGGGCCTCTCTTCCGGGTTGTCCCCCCTCCCGATGCCCCCTTGGCCTCTGACGTGGGTAATACCAGTCAGGGAACTGGTCTTCATCACTCTGAATTCCCTTTCGTGAAATGGTCCAGTGACAAGGTCTCTTTATTTTTTCTTCCTGAAATTCCCAAAATATTTCTTATACCGGTTTCCTCTCCTATCTAAGCTCCAGGGCCTGGAACAAAGAGCGGCTGGGGAGCTGTGCGGGGCGGCCAGCTGGCCTCTGGACGGCAGGCAGAGCAGTCCCGAAGGGCAGGACGAGGGAGGGGTCAGTGCCGCGTGTCTTGCTTGCCGTGTTCTCCCAGGGCCTGTGGTGTCGCAGGGACCCGCAACCCCGTCTCTCTGACCCTGTAGTGCCCTGTGACCCTCCCCCCCCAACTAGGGCTCCAGAGGTCCCCAGAGAGTTGCAGTGGTTGCCTCGTGCAGCCCCCTGGTGCAGGAGGGGATGGCCCTGGCGCTGGGGTGCCGTGAGCCGCTGTGATGTCCTGACCAGCCCTCTCTCTGTCTCCATAGTTCATGAACCAGGGGAGGCCGGGGAGCAGCTCCCCACCTGGGGGACCCCCAAAGCCTGGGAGCCAGCTGGACAGTATGCTGGGGAGCCTGCAGTCTGACCTGAACAAGCTGGGGGTTGCCACCGTGGCCAAAGGGGTCTGCGGAGCCTGCAAGAAGCCCATCGCCGGGCAGGTGATGAGGGGCGGGGACTGGACAGGGCTGGAGCGGCAGGTGGGCGTGGGGAGGGCGCCCCAGGCAGGTGATGCCGAGCCACTCCCACCTCCCGCCCCAGGTCGTGACCGCCATGGGCAAGACGTGGCACCCGGAGCACTTCGTGTGCAGCCACTGCCAGGAGGAGATCGGGTCCCGGAACTTCTTTGAGCGGGACGGGCAGCCCTACTGCGAGAAGGACTATCACAACCTCTTCTCCCCGCGCTGCTGCTACTGCAACGGGCCCATCCTGGATGTGAGCTCGGGTCGTGGGGGGCGGGTGGCCCCCAAGGCGGGGGGCTGCGTCAGGCCCGGAGCCCCACAGCCAGGGGGCGGTGGGCCGGGCTCAGCGCAGCCGGCCCGCGGCCCATCCTCCCTCCCCGTCCACGAAGCCCACGCAGAGGCTGTGGGGGTGGGGCGTGGCTCCCTCGTGCACGGCAGAGAAACCGCTGCCTCTGAGCCTGCTCCTTCACCGTGAAACGCGGGCCGCAGTAGAGCCCGTGGCCCTGACCCCGTGGGGTGTGAGGCCGTCCCGCGCCGGCTCTCGGTTGCAGCCAGCGGTTGCGGTCAGAGCGGTCTCCGTGACTCAGAGACTCTGCTTCCCTCTTTCCTCGGAGGGAGCGGGCGGGAGCCTCGCCCGTGAGTGCCTCTGACCCCTGCACTCTGCGCCCACAGAAAGTGGTGACCGCCCTTGACCGGACGTGGCACCCTGAGCACTTCTTCTGCGCCCAGTGTGGGGCCTTCTTCGGCCCTGAAGGTACCGGCCACCGGCTGGCTTGCCCCAGGCCCCAGGGACAGTGGGGCGGGCCTGGAGACACCGGGGAGCGGGCTGTAACCGTGCCGCGCACCGCCTGTCCGCAGGGTTCCACGAGAAGGACGGCAAGGCCTACTGCCGCAAGGACTACTTCGACATGTTCGCGCCCAAGTGCGGCGGCTGCGCCCGGGCCATCCTGGAGAACTACATCTCGGCCCTCAACACCCTCTGGCATCCCGAGTGCTTCGTGTGCCGGGTAAGGAGCCCCCCGCCTCCCGGCCGAGGCCGGGGGTCACGCAGCGGGGAGGCTGCACGCCCTGTGCTCTGGGGCCCCTGGGTGCCTCGCTTGGGGTCATCGGTGGAACGAGCAGACTCAAGGCCGGTCGGCCCTGGGCGCGGAGGCGCGAGGGGAGGCAGGCGTGTGGTCACCTTGGGACTGGCCGTGTCTGGGGAAAGGTGTGTGGGGATGAAATGCAGGATTTAGCAGCCTCAACAGACATGGGCAGTAGTTTTCGAACCGCATTCTGGGAGAGAACGGCCCCAGATCCAGTCACCGGGGCGCCAACAGCATTCGTGACAGATGAGTCTGGGAAACGCTGCGGTGCCGCGTGTCTGCGCCGGGAGCCCGGGATGCCGCCGCCGGGCCGCAGGAGCCTTCTCCACCCCCCCCCCCCCCCGGGCTCCTGGACACTGCCCGGCCCCTGGTGGTGGCCAGAGTCAGACCTGCGTCGGGCCCCTCCTGCCCGGAGAGCGCAGTGCGCCTGGAGCCTAGCACTGGGCCCCCAGGCAACACTCCGGGCGGGGGTGGGGGGGCTGGGGGTGGGGTGGGAGTGGGCGACCCCGGGGGCCCCCCAGCCTGAGCCCCCGCCCGCCTGCCCGCAGGAGTGCTTCACGCCCTTCGTCAACGGCAGCTTCTTCGAGCACGACGGGCAGCCCTACTGCGAGGTGCACTACCACGAGCGGCGCGGCTCGCTCTGCTCCGGCTGCCAGAAGCCCATCACGGGCCGCTGCATCACCGCCATGGCCAAGAAGTTCCACCCGGAGCACTTCGTCTGTGCCTTCTGCCTCAAGCAGCTCAACAAGGGCACCTTCAAGGAGCAGAACGACAAGCCCTACTGCCAGAACTGCTTCCTCAAGCTCTTCTGCTAGGCCCCGCGCCCCGCCCCAGGCCCTGCGGCTGCTGTGGCCCAGAGGCCGCGCCCAGGGGTGAAGGGGCAGGCCTGACTGAAGCTGGGGCCTGCATCCTTGTGGTGCGGGGGGCGGGGCCGGCGAGGGGGCCTCCTGCCGCCTCCGCCCCTGCCAGGGCCTGTGTGCAGCTCTGCCCGACTCTCCGCCCTCCTGGAGGCGGGCCCTGAGTGTCCCCGTGAGCCTCCTGCCCAGGCTGCACCCCACACTGGAGCCATCTCTTACTCATACCTTGGCAGTGGAGCCCCAGGGGCGGGCAGAGAGGGTCAGACGGGCCGGTTTTCATCCTCATGCTCCCTGACCCCCTAGCCCCTGCTGTGAGCACGGAGTGGGGGGCCCTTGTGCCCCCCAGTCAGTGCCAGCATAAACCCGTCCATCTGGGGCCCCGGGCGCCACGGCCTGGGCAAGGCTCCTCTTGCCCCCCCGCCCCCGGCCCTCCCAGCCCCCAGTTCTACCGAGAAAGCCTCTCCAGCAATAATGTTTTGTGGTCACTTCCTCTGTCTTGGGGGGATGGCGTGAGGTGGGGGTTCATCCCGTGCCTGGACACTGTACCAACTTTGATAGATTTCTACACTGAGGTTTGAATTCATATTGTCTGAGTTGCTTTTACTTCTCTCTACAGTGATTTTGAAGAGATTTTAAAGATGTCCCTTTTTGTACTCTCCTCCTGTCCGCCGTCAGCGGGCCTGCTGGTGACTGCGGCCATGGCCTGGCGTTTGCCTTGTACTGAGGGCTTGGGGCAGGGAAGCAATTTGTATTGTATTTTTTCTTAGCACAAGCAGGTGAACTGGGAGCAGCTCTGTGACTCCCCTCCTTACTCCACTGCTCGCCAGGACTGTTTGTAAACTGCTGTATGTCGGAAACCCTTCCTTACTCCCCGGGCCAGCAAGCTCCTGCGGGCGGTTGGCCTAAGGGTGTTTTGCCCTCCTGGGTTTAGGATCGCAGACCTCATCCACTGTGTTCCTGAGGGAGGAGAAGGGGAGAGGACACCCCGGGGGTGCTGTTTCCTGCCCAGGAAGCCTTTAGGAGCACCCCTTTCCTTTGTGAACTTTTTGGCGACAGAGACAACCCACCGAACATTCTCAGCCTCCCCACTGCTTCTCTGGGGCTCTTTCTTCTGCTGTCTCAGGAAAGCTGGTGTCTGATTTTGATGGTTGGTTTTGCTGATTCCGCCGGGCACATCACTTCCCCAGACTTCCTGCCCTCCCAGGAGGCTGGGTACAGGTCTTTTCCCTTTTGTAGCTGAGGCTGACTTCCCAGAGGCCTGGGGAGAGGGGCCTAAGGTCTCCCAAGGGGAACTGATAGGATTTGGGGCAGAGGGATGTGATCCTGAAGAAGCAACAGGAAGCCCCCAGAACTCTCGACCCCGGGGATGAATAGGAGCAGGCAGGCCCGGGGGCTCTTGCTGGCAGAAAGGCTGACCCCATGGGGTAGAAGCTAGAAGGAGCCAGGTCACTCAGCTGGCCGCATAGTCTGCACTGGGGTCTCAGAAGAGGGCCCCTGGCTGGGAGCAGCCCAGGTCTGGGCAGGTCAGCCAGGCCCCTCTGAAGGTCTGCTGTCTCCGTCCACTTCTACCCATAGGCCTTACTGCTCTGTTTACAGTGACCTGCCCCAGGCTCCTGAGAGGGACTGGAGTCCCTGGGGTCTACTCTCTGGGTCAATGATAATTTGATGATTTGATTTTAATTTTTCTCCATAAACTTCTAACCTGGCTTTCCCCCCTTTCGATTTCTGTGATTTTTGCCAATAAAGTTTGACATTATTTTCATGGTGCTAGTGTCTTTCCTTTGTGGTCAGAGAGAAGAACTTAGTCCCTGAAGAGAGACCCTTCCCTCTCCAGACTCACAGGAGCAGCTTGAGAGGGACTTGTTGACGGGAGTCCCTTACTTGGGCAAAAAGCCTTGGTGATAGCTCCTCGAAGGTCATTTGCTGGGCTTGTCTGGTGGCCGAGGGGTTGAGTCTCAGCACTGTCGCTCCTGGGGACTGAGCTTGATCCCCACACGGCACGCAGGCTCCTGTCTCGCCGGCTCCTGTCTCGCCCACTCCTTGTCTCAGCAGTGTATCTCAGTAAGTCTGCCTGTTCTGCTCCCCACTTGGTCTCTGGTGAGTCCTCTTACCCACCCCCCTCTGTCCTGCATCCCAGCGCTTCTATGTAAAAAAAAAAAAAAACTAACTAACTAAAAAACCCCCAAAGGTCACTTGTCAGTGGTGTATGATCTCTGCTCCCTGTATAAGCTGTGTCGTGCCCCCTGCATTTGGTGAGGGAAGGCTGGGGAGCACTGATACTGCGTCCTACTCTAGCCCTCCTCTGGGTCCACTTAGGGCACCCTCCTGGGGCCTGTGGGTGGCTAACTCACCCTCATTTACAAATGGGGAAAGAGGTTCAGAGAGAAGAATCAGCAGGCACAAGGCACTCCTCCGAGTGAGTGCAGACAGGATGTGAACCCAGGACCTGCCCCGTGTGCTAGCACGGACCAGACGTGCCAACCGCCACCCTCAGGTGGCTGGGGGCACATCACCTTGGCACCTTCCAACTGAAGGTGGCCGACGGCCAGTCCCGCACCGGTCTCTACTGCCCCCTCGTGGTCCTGTTCATCTTTGCATGCGTCCCCCCTGGTCACACTACCACCCGCAGCCCCCAAGTCGGCTTCGTTCAGCCTTGAACTGTGGCTGCTGTTTCCTTGTTGGTCTTTCAAAAGCTGCACGCTGCATTGAATTCTGGTCATTTCACTGGGAGTTCGGAAGTGGAAATTACCTTCAACCTTTCCCCAAAGACAGTGCTTTTTCCATGGGTTTATTTATAGAAATGGATATGGTAGCTACTTCACTGTAACTTGTTTTCTCATACAACTGTACTTTGTATTTTCTCATGTCAATAAATATAGATCTGCATTATTTTTAATGGCTTCATGATTTTCCATTATATTGATGTACTGCAATTAGTTTTTTTTTTTAAATCATCAGAGGCAGGATGTCATTGGAAAGGTCTCATGTGAGTTTGTATATACTTGTATACTCGGAAGTGCATTTAGAGGGAGCTAGCCTCAGGGCTTGGAGGGAACCATATGGCATCGTGAGGCCCATGGGCTTGGAACCTGCTCCTAGAAGTACTTGCTGCTAGAAATCTGAAGCCATGATTTACTGAGGCAATTTATTTACCCTCTCTGCATTTTCTTATCGATAGAAATAGGACTACTGTACCTCCTCAGGGGGTTGTTGCAAAGATTAACAGTAGTAATGTGCACAGAATACTCACCATATTGCTGAGCGTGCAGCAATACCATGTCATTAAAAAAGAGATCTTAGCAGTAATCGACTCCAGCAGTTCTATGAACAGGCTGATCGTCAGAGGCATGAAGAAACAAAGCAAATTCCTAACTTAGTCAAGTGAAAAGGGTAGAGATAGGAAGAAACACCCCTTCTTTCCTAAGATCTAAGCTCACTCATTAAAAAGTATTTATTGAATGGGTGGAGGGGATGGGGCATGGACGCAGACAGGGTGTGGTCATGGATGGTTTGGTGAAGGCAATAGAAATAATATTGATAGAGTAAAATTGTTTGAATGCCACTTAAGTGAACACTTATTAAAAGAAGCTAATATTGAATGGCTTCCAGGAACAGGTAAGTCTTAACACATCTTTAATCCTCATTTAACACTCTGGTATGTGAGTAAGTGTTACGATGCTCACTTTACAGATATGGAAAGGGAAATAGGTAAAATCACTTTCCTGAGCTGAGTGAGCTGACAGATGGCACAAGGATACGTATGGCCATTTGATCACCTGCCCAGGTGGATCCAGGTCATCCGACAAACGCTATACTCATTCAAAATAGTTCTCATATGCCTGTGTAGCAGTCCAAGACAGAAATCTTGGCCATTGTGGAGTTACTTTCTTACAGAGAGAGCAAATAACAATGTAGTCATAGATCGTTAGAAGATGTGTTGCTGAAAAACTAGAACCAAATAGGGGAAAGAGTGATTTTATTTTTGTAACTGGTCGGTCAGGGTAGACCAGATGATGTTTGAGGTCAGATGAGCTACTTGAGGCCAGACTTGATGGAGGTGATTTTCTTGTGTGGCTACACTCAGAGACTTTCCAGAAGAGGAACTAGTTGGTGGGAGCAGCATCTGGCTGGAAGGGAGTCAGCAGAAAACACGGATAAGCTGTAAGGATGGCGGCAGGGCTCATATCATGTAGGGCTTGGGGGCACTTTACGTTTTAAACTTTTTACGTTGAGGGAAATGGGGAGCCTTTCAAGAACTTTGAGCAGATGAAGAAATGGTCCGATTTAAGAGTTTAAAGGATTCCTTTGGCTGGGAGGAGGAAGAACAGACTGTTGAGACAAAAGATTCATGCTATTTCTAAAACATGGGCATTTGTTTTCAAGTCACTAGTCTTCAGCGACTAGTCCAGGTGGCGGCGGGGGGTGGGGGATGTGGACTCTGAGGGCTCCCCACACGGCTCCAGACCAGCAGAGGGCAGCAGCTCTGAAAGCGCGCGTCCAGTAGGGTAGAGCGCCTTCCTTAACGCCTTTGGTTAAAGGCGCCGGCGGCTTTTGGTCGGAGTGGCAGCAATATTAGCCAATGGCTGTCTCGCTCTGCTCTCTGTCCCCGGCCAGAAGCTGCAGACGACCAATAGTCGGGGACGCTGTCCGAGGCTTCTGATTGGCTGTTCGCTCGCATATAAAATGTCCACGCGGACGTCGGGCCCTCTTCTCGCCAGGCGTCCTCGAGAGAGGTGCGTGTGCTCACGGTTTTGTGTCTGGGCTGGTGGCAGGAGCGATGGGGATTCTCTTTTCTTGGGGGCGTAGGTGTTGGGGGGTCGTGGGGCCCTGGGCTGTAGGTCCTAGGCCCTCGGCGGCGGCCCCGGCCGGGCTGGCGGGGTGCACAGACGGGGCCCGCTCTCGCGTAGGCCTCAGACTTGGGGCTGTGGTCCGGGTGCCTGAGCTACCTCTCTCTCCTCAGTGACATCGTCTTTAAACCCCGCGTGGCAATCCCTGACGCACCGCTGTGATGCCCAGGGAAGACAGGGCGACCTGGAAGTCCAACTACTTCCTTAAGATCATCGTAAGTGCGGGGTGGGTCGCAGCCCCCCCCCCCATGCAGTCTAAACGGGGACGTGCGCTGGGCGCCTTAGACGAAAGCGACTAAATAGACCTTTTCCAGGCAAATCTTAGTCCTAACGACTTCCCGAGATCTGGCCCCCCACCCCCGCCCTAGCAGATAAACAGGTTAAGTGGCTCCTAAGTGACAGCATTCGTCCCTGGCTCTGCCTGGGCACCACGCAGCCCTCTTTTTTTTTGCTCTGTCCATCCGAGCTGGGGAGGTCTGAGGCCATGAGTGACTCAGGCAATTTGTGGTCTGTTTCGGTTGTGCCAGTCGAGCTACAGGTCCAGTGAAGTTTTTGGGTGGTCTGCAGATTGGTCTGTCTTACCCTGGAACCTTGTCGCCCGAAAGGCGTTGTGGAGCTTAGTCTTATGTTTTCCCCCTTATGCTTTATGAGGATGTTTAGGTACCAGTGAAAAGCGTAAGAAAACTGCACAAGGGTCATACTTTAGGCACCACAAATAACATTTTGCTATACTTGTGTCATACGGAGCTTAAGGTGCTGAAAGTGTAGTCCTCTGGTGTGCTTATTTCAAAGCTGCTTCTGTTAATAAAGTTATATTGCTGAATTGGGAAATGTTAAAGGTGAAAATTAAGTCTTTTTGAGTGAATGTAGAAATTTACTTTGCACCATTCACACCCAGCAAACAAGCCTGGAGTGAATCCTTCATTGTTAAAACTGCTGGCTCCCAGTGGGAGGAGTCTTCTAATCTCCAGTCAACTTCACAAGCAATGATGAAATGGATGAGATGGAAACCCGAGGTTGGGGAGGGGTGCTTAGTTTCTGCATGCTTTTTCTTCCCATTAAACTTGTTCTCCCCCGCACCCTTTTTTTCCTCTTTTAAAGCAACTTTTGGATGACTATCCAAAATGTTTCATTGTGGGAGCAGACAATGTGGGCTCCAAGCAGATGCAGCAGATCCGCATGTCTCTCCGCGGAAAGGCCGTGGTGCTGATGGGCAAGAACACCATGATGCGCAAGGCCATCCGAGGACACCTGGAAAACAACCCAGCTCTGGAGAAGTCAGTAATCTCTGGGCTTCTTTGTTCTCCCTTCCCCATGCCCTTCTCCCTTTTCTTGGAGAAGGATGGTGCTGAAAGGTGACCGTCTCCTGTAACCTTCTCTTTGCAGACTCTTGCCTCATATCCGGGGGAATGTGGGCTTTGTGTTCACCAAAGAGGACCTCACTGAGATCAGGGACATGCTGCTGGCCAACAAGGTGAGGGGAGGAGCAGTTGGCTGATCTTACTGAGGTCTTAACTAACTTTACTCTCTTGAAAACAAGATTGACTGTTCTCAGGCCGTGTCTATGAAGATATTTCTCACTGTTTGTTTCTGCTCAGGTGCCAGCTGCTGCCCGTGCTGGTGCCATTGCCCCATGTGAAGTCACTGTGCCAGCCCAAAACACTGGTCTGGGGCCCGAGAAGACTTCCTTTTTCCAGGCTTTGGGCATCACCACTAAAATCTCCAGAGGCACCATTGAAATTTTGGTGAGTGGGCTTGGCTTATCTGTGCTAGCCCGGAGTGGTGGGAGCTGCTCTTGGTGACTTGACCTGCTTGATGTCCAGCTGTTAACTGCCAACATATCCTTGTTCTACAGAGTGACGTGCAGCTGATTAAGACTGGAGACAAAGTGGGAGCCAGCGAAGCCACCTTGCTGAATATGCTGAACATCTCTCCCTTCTCCTTTGGGCTGATCATCCAGCAGGTGTTTGACAATGGCAGCATCTACAATCCTGAAGTGCTTGACATCACAGAGCAAACTCTGCACTCCCGCTTCCTGGAGGTATGGGCTGCCCATTTTCAGCCTCTTACGTAATGGTTGAGAGGCTGGCTAGTCTCAGATGGACTCTTGACCACCCAGCCGAAGCCACTGTTTAATCAGGGCAGTTTACCTGGTTATCTCAGTTTTCTCGCTGTAAAAGGACAAAAACAGTATGATTGTTGAAGGGTTTGTTGTCCTAATGGAGTATAAATCCTCAGAACAGTGTTGGACATGTAGTGAAGGGCTGTTACTCTAGGGGCTGCAACATAATGAGATTTGGAGTAAGTGACATGAGTCAAAGGAAAAACCAGGATAGTTTGATACATAAATGTTACCACATACTCTTTCTTGGGAGGACTGTGTTTTTCCAAAACTTAGTTTTTGCCATTATTAAGTCCTAATTAAAAAGTAACAAAGATGTCTTTTCAGACAGATGTAAAGTGCAGTGAACTCTTTATTTTAATGACAATCATGTAATTTAACATTTTCCTCATTGATTTCAACAGCTGTTTTAGTAGCCTATTTTTAACTAAAGATGAGTGCACTCATGGTGAGAATAGGGCACGAAACATAAATTGCTGGGTCTGAACTGCCCTGTCAGAAGCTTTGGCATGGGATGAAAGTTCCTGTGTAAAACCTAGTTGGTAGCCTGGCAAGTCTTGTCATTGGACTTACACTGTTTTCTATGATGTGGCTCACCTAGAATGTACTTCTCTTTCTTCGCAGGGCGTCCGTAATGTTGCCAGTGTGTGTCTGCAGATCGGCTACCCAACTGTTGCCTCGGTGCCCCATTCCATTATCAATGGGTACAAGCGGGTCTTGGCTTTGTCTGTGGAGACTGAGTACACCTTCCCACTTGCTGAAAAGGTAAAAGCCTAGTGGGATCACACTGGGCCCATCAGTGGGGAATAAACAGCACCCTGCTGAGTTGGTGCTTTGTTTGATATAGCTGATTTTTTTTTTTTTTAAGAACAACAACAAAAAAGGCTTGAGTTGGGGGCAGGAAGGTGTGTTCGACTTTAGTAGTAGAAAATACCCAAAGAGGAGGAGTTCATGTACCGAGAGCTGGGCATGCTCACACCAGTGCCATGCCAGTTGTCCTGTCTGGTTACTTCAGGGGAGGTTTCACTGACCAGTAAATTAGTGCTTTACAGAGGCAGGTTGTGAGCTTGGAGGGCTTGTGGAATGACCCTTTGACCCCTGGCTTCTCCCCTCAGGTCAAGGCTTTCTTGGCTGATCCATCTGCATTTGTGGCTGCTGCCCCTGTGGCTGCCGCCGCCACTGCTGCCCCTGCTGCTGCTGCTGCCCCAGCCAAGGCGGAAGCAAAGGAAGAGTCGGAGGAGTCGGACGAGGATATGGGATTTGGTTTGTTCGACTAATCAACAAAAAGCAACCTACAAAGCCAGAGTTAATTGTGAAACTAGGAAATAAAGGCTTACTTCTCTTAAAGTCTCTGAATACTTATTTTGTTGGGGTGCTGCAAACTGGAAACTATAAAGCCATGGGTGAAACTGAGCTTTGACATTGAGGTGTCCTCTCCACAAGTGAAGTCCTGCTCTGCTAGCATCCTATGCCTCTGCCACACCCAGGTTTCCCTTTTTGCACTATAATTCTTGTTTCCGCAACCAACCATCCACCAGCCTGGGTCCCTCAGAGGTCCTCAGAAGTAGGTGCCCTGTGAATGGAGATGAACACTCCTGTGAAAACCAGGAGTTCTGACTGGGCGGTGACCCAGTTCATGATGAGTAGGAGGTGATTATGATCATGAAGAGATGAGACAGCAGCTGACTGCTGAGAAGGGTAGGTGTAGTGTTGGGAATCTTACATTGCCCTGATAAGCCCACTGGATTGTGATGGGTCCTTGTAACTGAGACTCAGGTACTGCACTGAGGGCCAACGACCTAGCTGCGCGGCCCTGGTTTTCATAGTCCGCTGTAGGTGAATAGAAGCCGACCTTTCTCCGGGGCCCTGCACTGTGGCTTCGTCTTACCCTCCCCGGCTGGGGCGTCCAGGCGCCTCCCGGCGGCCCGAGTTAACCCCTGTTCCCTAAGGTCCGCTGGCTCGCAAGCAAACGACCAGGCTTAGCTCAGTTCTGCCATCTTGAGAAGCCGCACACACTAGAAGGCCTGCTCGTCCCCTGGCCGCGGCCCACGCGGTCTCCCGGCTGGCCCCACACAGCTGAGGCTCCCTGGCCTCCCGCGAGCCGGCCTGAGGGGTCCCCGAGGCGGACAGCGGGCGGGGAGAGCGGCGGGACG
>NW_004567130.1:12772141-12801400 GCF_000260355.1 Condylura cristata
TCGAGGAGTCAGGGGCTTCGGCCTGGCGTTCGGCAGCTGGAGCCGGGCGGCCCCTCGCCCGGCCCCGGAGTTGCAGAAGTTCACCTTCGGGAGCCGGCGGCTCGTCCGCTGCGCTCCGGCTTCGAGCCCGCACCAGCCCAACTCTTCCTTAAACTTTCCATGCTGCAGATGGTTCTCGAGCGCCGTGTGTGCAGGGGCTTGGCACGCAGTTTTGGGTTCAGAGCCGACTTCGAGTCGTGGGTTTCTGAGGGACGCCGAGCAAGTCACTTAATCCCACCAAGTCTCAGTCTTTCCGTGTGTTAAATGGGGTCAAGTGCTACCTATCGTGTATGGTGTGAAGATTCAGTGAGATGAAGTAGGGCTCCGTCTGTGTCCCCAAGTCTCCCCTGAATTACAGGGACCCTCGGATGGCAAGACTCTTCCTGAGTAGTGATAGCTTTTTATCTAACCCGGGACTTACTAAAAGTGATAAACACAGACTGAGCCCTACTTTAGTAAATCCCGGGTTAGATAAAAAGCTGTCACTATTCAGGAAGAGTCTTGCCACCCTCGAGTGTTACCATCCGAGGGTCCCTGTGGAGACTTGGGAATATCCTTCCTCCATCTTAGTCTTGTTTGTAACTGTCGTAACTGAGTGACAAGGTGAAAGTATGCAGACCAGTAAACCGGGGACCACTTAATTTGCCCAGAGTAGATTAATTGATTGTGCTGTGGAGGTCCTGAAGCCAGGGAGTGACCATTTAACCTGAACATTGGAAAGACTGACTCAGACTCTCGTGCAGGGACTGATAATTTGTTTCAATTTGTGACATATTGAATCCGGGAAATGAGAGCTGCTAAATCTGTTGGGTTTTCTCAAGGGGTTGGGGGAACACTTGCTGACTGTTTAATATGCACATGCAAAAAAATTTCTCTCTAGAGCTGTGGTGGCTACTTAATGAATAGCCAAATGGCTGCTTAAGTTAGTTAAAATTAAATGAAGTTAAAAATGCAGTTCTTCAGTTGCATTAGCCATTTGGCAGTGCTTGGGCTGCTGCTCTGTGGGACAGTGGAACCACAGTTCCATCCTCACAGAGAGCTCTGTTGCACTTTCCCTAAGACTGTTGTTACTCTAGAGAGAAACCTGTGAATTTCAAAGCTGTTTCCTCTGATTTCACCAGCAATTGACTTCTGTGAAGGATTGTGGTGTGTTCCTCCTCACTTTTGTTCTGAATCTCATTTATTTCCTGATTGAGAAAAAAAGCAAAGCCTTGAACCTGAAAAACTCATCTTTGGGAGAGAAACCATGTCCATCATTCAGTATCATTGTGAAATTCTAGGTAGAGCGTGGCTATTGTATGCAATTATCTATGTTTGCTGTGTTCTCACATGTCACTAAATTTAATAAAAGGATTTAAAAATATAACCCCACCAGGATTGGGAGAATGGGGAACAGATGACAGGAACAAACTTAGAGGCTGGAAAGTGATGATGAATAGTGAGGAGCTGAGCAGACCCAAAGGAAATGAATCCTAAGCCAACAGTTAGGAAAATTGTGACCCAGCGGGGTCCACTGTAGAATCTGACATTCGGGCATTTGTACTATCAGTTAACCTCTGGCAGAGATGGGAATGGGGAGGGATAAATTAGCAGAGGATTGATTGGAAGCCCATTTCAGATGCAGTCTGGTTCCCAGCTTGCTTTCTTCACCTTGGCAAAACTGCAGATTTTCTCTCTGGAGAGTGAAAAACAGAATCATTGCAAGGATTAGTTAGGAGGTCTATATCCAAGGAATCATGAACAAAATAATTCCAAACTTTTCCCAAATTGAGGGGATGTGTTTCCAGATCAAAAAAGTGTAGTAACAATGGATGAAACATAGGCTCACAACAAGACACATTATCCTGAAATTTTAGAACCCCAAACACAAAGAAAAGATCCCAGAAGCTTCTAAGGAGACAAATCAGGTCTCACACATACAATCAAGAGCCAAAATGGCGGGCCCTCCTTGGTGGCACAATGGGTTAAAGCACAGTACTTCAGCTTGAGTTCGATCCCTAGTCAAGGAGGGGACCCACGTGGTGCAGCGGGCCTCTCCTGTCTCCCCACGGCTCCCCTCAGCAGTGAACTTCTTTAATCTGCCTGTTCTGCTCCCCACTCTGTCCCTGGTGAATCCTCTCACCCTCTGCATCTCTGGCCTGTACCCCAGTTCTGTATGAATAAATAAATAAATCTTAAAAAAAAATAACCACCAAATGGCATTGGGTTTCACAACACTAAAAGCTAGAATAGAACTCAGTGGAGAAATGTCTCCAACATATTGAAGGAACAGAATTTCAACCTAGAATTCTGTATCCAGACAGACCTAAATTAAGGGTGAGTCTAGGACACTTTCAAACTTGCAAAGATGTCACAAAATGGATGATGTGCTTCACTCCAATATGTATATTAGGAAGATGAGCTGTGTCCCCACCGTAGAGAATCAGCTGTCATATTGGGACAGATTGAAGTCTCTGGGAGAGTCTACTTCCTGAAGCTGGAATTTAGTAGAAGACCTAATCTGCCTTGGGATTTAGACAAGTGGCCAGAAATTTGAGGTTAAATTACAAGGCAAACAGATGAAGTGGGAAAGGGCTGTTATTTGTTTCAGGATTAATAAAAACCTGTGCAGAATAGCAAGCATAGTGTTTTAGATAGAAGTTGAATTCTGTGTACATGTGGTATAAACACTGACACTTATTAGCCTGTATTATGAAACTGAGGAATTACATTGGGGAAATGGATAGGGTGGGGTTGAAGAAGGAAAGAGTGTGATGGTGGAAAGACAGACTAAAAAAGTCAATAAGTTGTAGCACAGTGAATTAGAGGTATGGAATTGGCCAGAATTTAGGACTGAGCTTGTCCTTAGGGAGTGAGGGCAATGGGTGGTTTATTTTTTTATTTTTTAAAAAGGGTTTGTTTATTCATGCAGACAGAACTGGAGTACACAGAAGTACAGGGGCGGTGAGAGGACTCACCGGAGACTGGGGAGCAGAACAGGTAGATTGAGAAAGTACACTGCTGAGGGGAGCAGTGATGAGACAGGAGAGGCCTGCCGCGCTGTGTGGGTCAGCTCCCTGGCTGGGGATCGAACGCATGTTGAAGCGGCTGCAGCTGGCTTCGTAGTGCTGCGCTTTCTGTGCTTTAATCTATTGTGCCACCAGGGAGGACTCCAAGGGGTGGTTTTTTAAATAAAATAAATTTCATAGAACTCTTTGAGTTTGACTCTTTAGTTACATGCATGTGTGGCTATAAAAACAAGATAGTGAAACAAATCAATTAATGTGAGGGTACAATTTGGATCTCACATTATTCATTGCCAGTAAAATTACAGCAAAAATTTAAAACAAGAAATACTCAATATTAAAATAAGAAATACTCAGTATTATTTTTTCCCTGCATCTGTGAGTCTTACTCCACTAGTAAGTCCTGTCAGTGGAACACCTTCAGTTGCACCAGTATATTAGTTACTTGGGTTTTTTACATCTTGCTCTGCTACTCATATGTCCATGCCTCGCCCATGTTGTCGCTTGTGGAATGTTCAGGAGCAGATTTTCAGGAATCTGATGAGGAGCAGCTGCTGCCCCCTGCCCCTGGATCAGCATAGCTGTGGCCGCTTGGTGGTGGTTGGAAGCTAAGGGCCTGCGAACATGAGTTGATAGACCTGTTTGGTTTCAGATTCAGTGTCAAATATGCAGGTGCCGTGGCTCTCAACTCCAGTCGTCAGTGGTCTCCTCTCTGGACTTAGCGCTTTCATCCCCTATAAAATGGGGATGCTGGTGCTTTCCTGGAGGGTTGGCTGGTTGTGGGGGACCATTTTGTACTTGGACTGTGAGCAAATGTTCTGCAGATACCACGTCTTTGAATTTCCGTCACAGTCACGGGAGCCAGTGCTTTACCTGCCTCATGTGGATGGGAAACAAGCCCAAGGAGATGGTGTAATGCAGCAGTTTCCACAGCTGGAAGGCAAAGCTGGGCTCAGTTTCACCTGTCACCACTGGTTTGTTCTACTAATAGCTCGCCAGAAGAGAAGTTCTCTTCATGGGAGGCTTATGTGATAGGATGATGTCAGAAGACCATACCTGACACATCTCTCGATGCACATAATTCATTATTCAGAAAACAGGATGTTTTCTCTCCTGAGGTTGAGGTTTTGCCTTTTCCTTGTCTATCATTGTGCAAGTTTAAAACAGTACTTCTCACCTGGTGGTGTTTTTGACCCCAGGTGATATTTGATAGTGTCTGGAGACAATGTGGATGGGCACAAAGTGTGTGTGGGATGGGGGTCGGGGGGCGGAGTGCTGCTCCCGGCCGCGGCCAGGTGTGCTGCTCAAAATCTTACACAGTACAGCGGCAGCCCCACCCCAGCCACAGATAACTTTTTGTAAAGATTTATTTATTCATGCGTACAGGAACTGGGGCAACTGGGTACAGGCCAGAGATGGGGGGCAGTGAAAAGATTCACCAGAGACAGAGTGGGGAGCAGAACGTGCAGATTGACTGAAATCCACAGCTGAGGGGAGCAGTGGGTAAGACAGGAGAGGCTTGCTGCGCCGTATGGGTTTGCTCCCTGGCTGGGGATCAAACTTGGGCTTCAGGGACTGGACATAGCTTGATGGCGCTGTGTCTCTAACCCCTGTGTCACCAGGGAGGCCCCACAGATCATTTTGTGACCCACAATTGTCAATAACAAAGAGAAATCCTCGGTGAGCAAGTGTATCACTGAATTTTAACTTGAACGTCCCCTTCCTTAACTTGTGCATATAGACACTTGTTTTGTTGCCTGACTGACATTTTTGCCATGGGCTTGGTCTCCTCAGGTTTCTGAGACGTTGAAGCGTTTTGCAGGGAAGGTGACAACAGCTAGTGTGAAGGAGCGGAGAGAAATCCTCGGTGAACTGGGGAAATGTGTTGCTGGAAAAGGTATTTACTGTCCATCCATCTCCACAGCCTGGCGGGGGCTCCATTTCACAGTGTCTGTGTCCTGTTTAGAGTCATAACTTTCTTTCCTTCTTGTATCACCTGCTTCCTTCACTTTCTGTGTCTGCCTGTTACAATGAGTGTGAAGCACTCGGGTTAGTGGGGTGTCTATTCATTTTTGTGCCAACACTTTTTACAGTCTTAACCGTTTTAACTGGAAGTATTTCTGAAAGATACCAACAATCTGTCTTAATTAATTTGCTGGGTGCAAGCGTATTTCCTTATGACTTGGGGCGCTTTCTTCCCCCTGGTCTCTGTTCCTTGGAATTCAGCAGGAGGTGAGAGGTAATTGATCAGTGAAGGACTCCAAGATAAGTAAATTTGAGAGCTGCCACATTTTTGGATCTCTGAGATTCATAGCATGTCCCGGGAAGATGTTTAAACTTTAGTAAGTTTTCTTTAATCCCGTGTTTTCCTGGAATGACTTCTTTTTTTTTTTTTTAAGAGATTTATTTATTTATGCATACAGGAATTGGGGTGTAGGCCTTAGGTGTGGGGGGTGAGAGGGTTCACCAGAGACAGAGTGGGTAGAACAGGCAGGTCTACTGACAGACACTGCTAAGGGGAGCAGCGGGCAAGACAGGAGAGGTCTGCTGTGCCCTGTGGGATTTTCTCCGGGCCAGGGATGAACTCATGTTGCAGTGGCTGGCAATAGGTTTGATAGTGCTGTGTCTTGAAGCCCAGTGCCACCAGGGAAGCCCCGGGACTTCTTTTTTGCCAAAAACCTGATCAATCTGGGGAGTGGCTGAGTGGGAAATCAGAGAGTGACTCCTGATTCAGCACCATAACCAAGGGTTGTCCCTGCATCCTTTTGGGGTGTGTAGGGCTAGTTTGCCATCCTCACTAAACTGCAGTTTGTGTTTCCTTCTGGTCTGTTCTTACTACACAGCTTTATTTTCCAAAGTGTGGTTCCCAAAGCATCAGTATCATCTCAGCATTTGTTTGAGGTACAGTCTCAGCTCCACCCCGAAACTCAGACACCTGAGGATGGAACTCAGCATCTGTTTTGAAGGCCTTTACGTGATTCTTGTGTCCCCTTGAGGAACATGCTTGTATAGACGTGGGCTCCTTTTCCGTCAGTTTGCATTTCTCATTAGTGAAGAGCCGCCTTCCCCCTGCTCTTCACCCAGGCCCTCATTTGCAGCTTCTGATCTTCCATCGCCTGGTAACATACCCAAGCTCATTAAAGTTGTGTAAGTTAAGTAAATTGCTGTTTGTGACCTTCTAAGAGTCTCTTGTACACTAATGCTTTGTGTACGGGTTTTATTGGTACCTTCAGACGTTTTTCTGGTCATTCTTCTCAACAGGGTTCTAGTTAGAAAAGCCCACACCACAGAGTGCTAGCAGCTCCACCCCCTGCAGCCCGGCTGCCTCACCCTGCTGGGCACCACACTCCTGCCCATGCCACAGCATGTCTGACACAGTCACAGAATGAGGGAGTTGTTGTGGATGGAAAAAGCTTATCAACTACTCAGGACCTTTTCAGGGTGATTTTACTCTCTAGTCACTCTGAAATTCTTAGTTCAGGGTGAATTAGATCTGTAAAATGTTTTGTAGCCTTTGGCATATAGTTGAACGTGGAAGGTTAGTTACCTGCAGGAAATTGTCCTGAATTTTCTCATTTTCTGAGTTTGAGAGGCCATTGCGTAGGGATACTGATTCTTAGGAGCAGGGAGGAACATTTTCAGCGAGGCTGAGGAGTTGAAGACTTTTCAGAGCCCTGGTTGCCACTGTTCAGCATCACACAGCCCGGCGTTGAGGCCTCTCTCTGTGCTCTACCCAGTCCTGCCCTGTGTACTTGAACTCAGACGTGCTGATGTGTCTCTGGTGTCAGGTCTTCTCAGCCATAAGCCTCTAGGCAGCAGCCAGTGGTGAAGGGCTTGGCTCGGGTCAGGCAGGCCCTGCCGCGTACAGACTGTGACCTGGCTCAGGGTCTGTGACCAGTCTGAACCTGCCTCCTTGCGCTGAGCCTGTAAGTGAGGACATGTGCAGGGTGGTACTTAGCACAGGGCCGGCTGTGGTAAGCTCCTGATGTGCATTAGCTGTTACTATGTCCCTTCTTTTAGCTGCCACCTGTTTCCGGCCCCAAATCCTATGGCCTGATGCAGTGTTCAGAGCCTTGAGGCAGCTGGGTCCCTGCACCTCCTTCACTTCCCCTCCATCAGTCAGGTGCCTCAAGTGTGAGGCAATGTGGAGCCCTTCGTGGCCCCCACATTGTCTTGCACCTGCTGGGTCCTGCACCCCTTCCCAGCCCTCTCCCACCTCCCTCTCCTCTGCATGCCTCAATCTGCCACCCAGAACCTGGCACAGGTTGACTTCCCATTAGTAAGAGCTGTGATTTAATCAAAATGTCTCTTCTTGGCTTACCTGCTTGGTTTTCTGTGCCTTGGTTTCTTCATCTTAAAATGGGCCTAAAATAGAACCCACCTTGCTGGACATTAAATGGATTAACATGTATGAAAGTCTTCGGGCAGGGCCAGCACTTTGTGCACACTCACTGAGAGTGGGTGTAACTTCCCCTTTCCTCCTCCTGTGACCAGAATAAGCACGCGCGTTCTCAGCCCTGTGTCCTTGGTCCTGTTCACACCACCCAGCAGGTGCTCCCCTCTGTCCATTTTGCCTTGGCTTTCCAATCTAGTAGGCTGACCGCCTCTGCCCTTAAAGCCTTCAGAAACACTCCAGTGACAGGTATTCTTCCCTTCGCTGACTCTTTGTAGTATTTTAATTTTGTCCAGATTTCTATAAAAAACTGTTTTTAGGACGAACATGAAGCACACATTTGCAAAGAGTTCACTGAGTTGTCACAAACTAAATATACACGTCACCTGTGCCCAGGTCGACAAGCAGAGCGGTCCCGGCCCTCTGAGACTGCCACTTGGCAGCACGTTACGTTTTGAGGCCGCTTGTTGTTTCATTCGTCTAGCAGATGATCCCCTGAGCGCCTTTTTGTACCAGCTGTTTTCCTAGAGCCCTCTGTGGTTGGAAATTCTACCTCAGATGACCAGGGAGCATCCAGTGGGCAGAGACCGTGCTTGAATGCTTGGCTCAAGCAGATGCTCAGGAAGTCATTTTTATCAACTGACCTCTGTCATCCTTGGTTTCAGAGCTGCCAGAGGGAGCGGTGAAAGGACTCTGCAAACTGTTCTGCTTGACGCTGCATCGGTACAGGTGAACCCCAGCGAGGGCCCGTGGCCGGCACACAGTGTGCAGAGAGGGGACAGGAGGGCGGCTGCTGCCGCAGCTCTGGAGTCAGACTGCCTGGGGTGCTTCTGGGCTTTTAGCCCCTGGGCAAGTTGCTTAACCTCCCTGCGCCTCAGTTTCCTCATCTGCAGAATGGTGATGATGCCATTATCTGCCTGTGAGTGAGTATGAAGTGAAGTGCCTGGAACCGTGCCTGCTGGTCGTGAGTGCTCGGTCTGTGCGCTCTGTGCCTGTCGTCAGTCCGCAAAGTAAAAGCACCCGGCCAGTTTGGGCCCATAGTAAATGCCCTGCGGCATAAGCGTTCTTTGTCCGACCTTAACGGCTCACTTATCCTGGGTAACGACTTCTAGAACTCAGGAAGAGGGACGTCTTTGGCCCATCCTCTGTGCAGCCCCTCTTTTCCTGAGAAAGGCCAGCCTTGCCCCCAGCCGCATGCTCACCTTGCCCTTCCTTCCTGCCCTAGAGATGCAGCCTCCCGCAGGGCCCTGCAGGCCGCCATCCAGCAGCTGGCTGAGGCTCAGCCGGAAGCCACTGCTAAGAACCTTCTGCACTCTCTGCAGTCTTCAGGCATTGGCTCCAAGGCAGGTGTTCCCAGGTAAGGCACAGGGGGAGCCCACCTGGAGCTGACAGCCCTCCTTGGGAGAAACTAGTACTGACGGGCTGCATTGAGCAGGTGTGCGCATGCCTGTTCCTTGCCCCTTAGCAACTCTGATGACGCCGTCAGCCTACCTTGAGTGGAGGGAGGAGCCAGGATGGTGGGCTCAGTGGAGAAACTGCTGATGAGGAATAGGGTTAGGAAACCAGTGGAAACGGTCATTTTGGAGGGGAACCGAATGCTCATCAGGTCCTCAGTAGGGGAAAAGATCTTTTTGTTTTTATAGTTGTGAGTGCCAGCAGAGGGCAGTTAAGCTGATGGGGCCTAGGTGTCTTATCCTGAATTATCAGATGATCTGTGCAGAACTGTGTGCAGGTTCTGCTGAGTCGAAGGTCAAGGGAGGGTCCCACACACCAGGCAGGGCGCGGGTCAGCTTTCCTCCTGTGGAGGTGCTGCTCTGCACTCACCTCCGCCTCCTCCCCCTCCCCAGTAAGAGCAGCGGCTCTGCGGCCTTGCTGGCCCTGACCTGGACCTGCCTTCTGGTGCGTGTTGTCTTTCCCTCGAGAGCCAAGCGGCAGGGTGACGTCTGGAACAAACTGGTAGGTTATCCGAGGCTTTGCAGTAGTAATAGCCACCCCTGCACAGAGTTGGGGTGTGTCTAAAAGTCTGCTCTATGCCAAGAGCTCTGCTCTTCTTGTGTCAGGTGACCGGGCACTAGACTGGCATGAGCACAGATTAATAACTTTCTTCTGCTGATTGACTATCTGGGCCTCTGTGCCAGGCCTGGCACTAGGCATGGGGGGCACGGTGATGAGCAAGAGCAGCGTAGTCCTGCCTCCAAGGCGCACATTGGTGACGTGACAGGCCGGAGTGGGGGATTTGGCCAGGAATCAAGTCAGTGAGAAGAGAGCAACATTAATCATTCTGGGTTTTCTAGCTAATCAGTCATTCATTTCACTGTGTTTGGGGTTCAGTCTTAACGGCCAGGGAATGGAATCCTTGCTGCATTTTTAAATTTTCTCCTCCCATTTGATGCCTGCTCCTTCCATAAACCCTGCCTTGTCTTTTTACCTGTTGGCTGAGCAGAGAAGCCCAGTAGGTTGTGCTGGAAGGGTCTTTTGACTGTCTCAGTTTGCTAAGCAAAGGGTAAGAGGGATGGTCTTGTGGTTTAGTGGGAAGAAGCCTGAGGGTCTCGGTTTGGCTCTGACCTTGGCCTTGAGATTTGGATGAGCACTCCTCTTCTGAGCCTGTTTCCTCATCTGTAAAACAGGACAAAGTTCACCACCCCATCCATTTCATTGAGTTCACATAAAGCTGGGCTGAGATGAAGTGTGAATGGGCCGCAGAAACGCACAGGGAGTGGCATCCAGCCCGCAAGCAGGCACCCGCGGGTCATATTTACAGCTTCATCCCCGAGCTTACACAGCTCATTCCTGGGGCTGGCCGTAGAGTGGCCATCAGGAGTGAGTGAAGGATAAGAACCCTGAGACCTCGAGGTCGTAGACAGACACTCTGACGAACCCGTGAGTGGGAGGTCTCGTTACCAGACTTCTGTGACCTGCTTCTTCAGGGCTCCTCATTGGCTTATCCAGTGACTTCTGCGCCCCGGGTTCCTCCTGTTCCTAGTTTCTTTGGTGTGTAGATCCCGTCTGTATAAGACGAAATCAAGTTTCGGTGCAGCTCATCCTTAAGAGCGTGTGTGTCACCATACAGATACCTCATCCCCTGTTGGCCATACCGTTTCTGGCCTCTTATGAAAAGTGTTGCTGTGACTTGCCTTGCACATCTGCCGCATTGTGCACATGCAGATGGGAATCGGCAAAGAGCCTTTTCCTCAGGGTCGCTGCGCACACTGCTCACTGGAGACCATGGTGTCTGTGGCCTGGAAAATCGCTGCGATATTTTATTTGAACGCCTGTTCTGTGCTTCTCTCTGGGTTGGACAGTGAGCCCCACGCAGTCGGGGTCACCCTGCTGCATCTGTAGTGCCTAGCATGGTGCCTGCTGTGTAGTCAGTGTTTAGCAGGGGGCGGGGGGGCACTAATCACTAATGAAGAACAAATCAAGGCAGGTAAGGAAGCCTGAAATAGGAAGCTGGTCCTATTCTGTGTGCCATTCAGCTTGTTGAAGTTAATATTCGCATGTGTGTGTGTGTTTAACGCCTTTTCTCATGTACAAGGTACATGAAAGTAAGGACCACTTTTGTATTTTCATCGTCTCACTCATAGCAGGAGCTTAAACAGTTGTTTATCCAACATGCCTGAGTGGATAGATGTAACTGAGGACAGGACTCAGGGCTGGGGGTTGGAGGCATCGAATGGGAGCGACCCAGTGCAAACGAACCTGGGGTCTGGCAGGCCTGAGGCAGGTCTTGGGCAGGCAGGGCCTCCACTCCTACGTTGTGTCCTCACCTGAGCCTGTCCTGGACCCGGCAGGTGGAGGTGCAGTGTTTGCTTCTGCTGGAGGTGCTGGGCGGCTCCCACAAGCATGCTGTGGATGGCGCTGTGAAGAAGCTCACCAAGCTGTGGAAAGAGGTGACGGGAGGCAGCATGGGGCGGTGGGCAGGACTTCGTCCGCGCCACCGTCACAGACAGCTGGAACACCTCTGCACTTGCCCTTTCAGAACCCTGGTCTGGTGGAGCAGTACTTGTCGGCCATTCTCAGCCTCGAACCCAGCCAGAGCTACGCAGGCATGCTGGGGCTGCTGGCGCGTTTCTGCACGAACCACAAGGAGATGGGTGTGGTCACTCAGCACAAGGTAGGGGCCTGCGGGGAGGGGCAGAACTTGCTTTGCCTTGCTCGCCTCAGTCGCTGGTGTCACCTGAAACTTGGTGGCTTTCTCTGGTGAGATCCTGCCCTTCACTGTGATCTGTCAGCCTCGAGGAGTTGGGGTGACTCCTGGTGTGCTTATTGGATGGTGGTTTGCCTGTCCACGCAGTCGGTCAGTCTCCTACAGTTGAGCCACTGTTTTGTGGCCAAGCCAGGTGTTGGGGGTGTGGGGGACAGCAGCGAGCCAGGAAGCTCTCCGGCTGCCATGGAACGGAATCTCAGAAGGAGTCTGCTCTCGGGTAATTCTCTGTTATAAGTTTCCCAAGGAAAAGTGCAGAAAGCTGTGATACACTGGAATAGGGCACCTGACTTAGGTCTGGGGTCAGGGAACAGCTCAGTGAAGGAATTTGAAGGTGAAAGTGTTAGGCAAGAGGTGGGGAGAGAAGGCAGCCCGTGGACAGGAGCGTAGAGGAGCCGAGCAGCGTTGGAGTGGTGAGAGTGAGAGGGCGAGGTGCCGCTTGCTGGGAGCAGGCAGGGCCTTCTGAGTCAGGCCGTGGGCTTTGGACTTGATCTCCGTAGCGGTGGCAGCTGGGGAATGGCAGGATCGCTGTGGCCTCTGTTTGACGCTGTGAAGTTTGGGACCTTTTTTAGAGGCATCCCCACAGGCAGGATCTCTTAGGGCAGAGATCAGATGGTTCAGCATGGCAGGATCTGACCAGATTTTCGTATACTCTAGAGCTCCCTGCTGGATTTTTATGTGAAGAACATTCTAATGAGCAAAGTCAAGCCTCAGAAGTGTCTGTTGGTGAGTGAGCGGTGGGCCATCCTCACCTGGACAAGCTAAATTCCCTAGTAAATTCTGTGATTGAGAACTGTGCTCTGTTTGTCTGCTCTCCTGCGGCTGGGCCCCATACTCCTTTCTCTTCGTAGGATCACTGTGCTCCTCTGCTCCGGTATATGTCCCATTCGGAATTTAAGGACCTGATACTCCCCACCATACAGAAGTCCTTGCTGAGGAGCCCAGAGAATGTTATTGAAAGTAGGTTGCTGCCAGGCAGGTGATGTGAGGGAGATGAGGTGCCCAGTGAGCTAGTCTCATTATTGGCAGTGGGAATTGTTGGGGTGAGAGCTGTAATTACTGTTTACTTCATTGGGACCTTGGGGGAGAGAGCTGGGACCCTTTGGAGAATACATTCACACCTTTTTGTTAGAAGAATACACAAAAGTGTATCTTCTTAAAATAACTGCATACAGTTTTAAAGGTTCAGGAACCTTCCAGGGACCATTCAGGGTAAGGACCTCTTTGAACAGTTTGAACTTGGTGTGGGGTTGGTGCCTGAACTCAGATCTTAAAAGTGGAGTCTGTCCCTTTTGTCTTGGGAAGAAGTGCAGGTGGAACGAGCGCCGCGGGGCAGTACACAGCTGGGAGGGAGCTGTGGGAGGGAGGTATGATGACACACAGGAGAGTGGTCGAGACTGTCTAGACAGCAGGCCTGATGGTGTGTGCTGCTGGGGAACGAAGGGTGCTTCCCCTGGGACTGGCGTGGTCAGTGCGTTCTATCCCTCTTAGCTATCTCCAGTCTGCTGGCGTCAGTCACTCTCGATCTCAGCCAGTATGCCCTGGACATCGCGAAAGGACTGGCGAGTGAGTATCCGGCCTTCTTTAGTCCTCGGCAGCTCAGTCAGCTTTGGTTTTGCTTGTCCCGGTTAGCACAGAGACGAAGCGGGGGAAAGCTGGGCTGACTCACCCTAAGCTGCACTTGCACAGCTGTGTTCCTGAGAGGCTTCATAGTAAGAACACAGAGCTAGCATTGAGTTGGGGGCATGGAAAACACTCAAGGACGCCTGGCTGCTCAGCTGGAGCAGCTTTGAGCAGTGGCTCTGTATGTGGCCAGGTCAGCTGAAATCCAACAATCCCCGCCTCATGGACGAAGCTGTGCTGGCCCTGCAGAACCTGGCCCGCCAGTGCAGCGACTCCTCAGCGATGGAAGCCCTGACGAGGCACTTGTTTGCTATCCTTGGAGGTGAGCAGCGTTCTTGGCCACGGGGTGGCTGGGTGGCCATTGGCACGCCCTGGTACTCAGTGCTGAGTTGCTTCGCGAGGCCACATGGCCGGGGGGATGTGGCAGTAGGAGGAAAGTGTAGTGTAGACAGTGATTCACCTTTTCTCTTTTTTCTTTTTGAGTATATGCACAGCAGAAAAAGCCAGAGGGAAGTCCAAAAGTGTTAATATTATTTTGGGGAAGTAGGAACATGGGTGGTTTTTAAATGTTTTCCGCTATGTTTTTTCTATCTTTTGGATTTTCTGAAAGGACTTTACCTTTTCAGTCAGGAATAAAAAAAGTTAGTTACTGTTATTTAAGCTCAGCTTCATGGCAGAAAGGCTCCTTCTGGAGTGAGAATCTAGCTTCATGTCACACATATGACTGCATTATTCACCCCTTTGGTCGGTGTGCAGATGTGATCTTTGTTTTTGCTGTCTCTCCTTTCAGGCTCAGAGGGAAAACTGACAATTGTGGCCCAGAAGATGAGCGTCCTCTCAGGTACAGAACTCGTCCCTGTGGTGGGAATTGTAGGCACAGGTGAGGGTTGAGGAGCTCTTGGGTGAGGTGAGTGCTTTCCACCGACTCGGACATCGCTGCCTGGCTCCCAGGTCTCTTCCATCTGCTGTTTGAGTCTGTGGGAAGCCTGGCTTCTAGGAAAGGCAAGAAGTTTGGTGAGAGGACAGAAGGAAGGTCAGCAGTGCCAGAGAGGCAAGACATGGCTGCAGAGTCGTGGGTGATAGCAGAAAGGCTAGCGTGTGTTGGTGGTTTTGTGCTGACCAGGGACTAAGCAGACAATCTCCTGCCTTCCAGGGATTGGGAGTGTCAGTCATCATGTGGTGTCTGGGCCTTCCAGTCAAGTCCTGAATGGCACCGTGACTGAACTGTTCATCCCGTTCCTTCAACAAGAAGGTAATTGTGTCCAGTATGGTGAGGATGCTGTCTGGCCACGCCCTTGACCTCAGTGTTTTACAGCTGGAGCCCGCTGAAGGAGGCTGAAGGCCTCCTTCCTTCCCTCTGAAGCATCACTACTACCCCTCCCTTGTACTCCTGCTTGTTTTTGTGCATGGCTTGCAGTGATTTGACGTGGGTCTGAGACATTGGGCTTGACAGCATGTCTGCTTCTTGCCCTAGTTCATGAAGGTACCTTGGTGCACGCTGTCTCCATCCTGGCTCTCTGGTGTAACCGCTTCACCACAGAAGTGCCCAAGAAGCTCACTGAGTGGTTCAAGAAAGCCTTCAGCCTTAAAACTTCCACCTCTGCGGTGAGGCACGCCTACCTGCAGTGCATGTTGACCTGCTTCCGAGGTGAGGTTCCTCCGCGGACTCGGTGACCGGGCCTCGAGGGTATGGTCACCACAGATTCTGGCGTCTCCCCCCATTTGTACTTTGAAGTGTTTATTCAGAGAGGACCCGGATGCAGAACCTGTCACTGTATCATCTGAGATCAGGGAGAACTGGCCGAGACAGATGTTTAAAGGCCCAGCTTTGCTGGACTGATTAAAAATATCCACTCCCCTCACCTCAGCGCTAAAAGCCTATCATTTGGGCGTCCTTCCCAAGAAGACCCAGGGGACACTCAAATTTGTCTAGGAACGTGACTCTAAGTAAAAATCTATCATTGATATTCACCTCCAAGCTGGACTGGTAGGTCTTTAACAAAACAAAACAAAAAAAGTTTATGGAAATGCCTAGGAGATTATCAAGTCACCTGAGAGAGGGCCCCGTCCAGAGTTCCTGCACTCATGTATCCACTTGCACCTTTGCTGCATTGATCAGCCTTGATTTTGAGTAGTGTTCTAGCTAGCAGAGACTTAGTGTAAACAACTGTTCAGCTTGAGCTTGCGCTTTTAAAACAAACAGAAACAGAAACTTTAAACAAATCTGTGATACCATTTGTAAGAAATACTGGTTTCTTCATGAAGTGTTCTGCATACCAGTTAAGAAATTCATTTTTTCCTTTTTAAAAAATTAGTGAGTGTAGTTCACAGCTTACATATTTGGAAGCTGGGTCTGGAGGTTGCTGGTGTAGGCAAGTGCCCCACTTAGCTGTTGGCAGGCTGATTTTACCTGATTCTCCCTCAACCAGCCGTATAGTTGTGTGGCCTCGGGCCCAACTTCACTCGGTCTCTTCCTTACCCATCAAATGCCTAGATGGACTGTTGGGTGAGTAAGGATCCTACTCGCTCTAACTTTATGGCTGTAGATTTTGATTTAAGTCCAGATTGTAATTTCACTTCTTTGAGATATCTCATGAGGTAACGAAGGGTATTAGTCAGCAAGTTCAGACCGGGGTGGGTAATTCTCCTCTCAAATAATCTTGTTCCCTCCAGGATTAGGCTGTTCTATAAGGGGCTGGCCCTCTCTTTGCAGGCGACACGCTATTGCAGGCCCTGGACTTGCTGCCCTTGCTCGTCCAGACAGTGGAGAAGGCAGCCTCCCAAAGCACTCAGGTTCCCACGGTCACGGAAGGGGTCGCCGCAGCCTTGCTGCTCTCGAAGCTTTCCATGGCTGACTCGCAGGCTGGTAAGAGGTGGCAGCAGAGGGCCTTGCTTGGCCTCCTTCAGAGGAGTGGCCAATGTGAAGCCTTTACAGGATCAGTTTGCCCCTTAGCACATGGGATAGCCACCAGGACACTTGTCACCTGCAGGGATGAGTCTTATGTGACTGATTGGGAGTCCGAGCTTGGCTTCATCCTGTTTCATCCTAGCCTGCAGGCAGGCACCTGCAGGTGTCCCTGCAGTTGCAAGTGGAGCTCAGCGCTTTTCATATACTGTCGTGTGTGGCTCGGCTGTGTGCCCTGAGCTCTCTTGTGAAGAAGGCAGAGATGAGCATGAAGCCACGTGACGAGTTTTGGATTGCGTTGTAGTGGGAGAAGGAGATGCAAAGGTGCATCATTCAAGGCAGGATGTGGCATTAGAGCAGTTTTGAAGGAGGGATTGCTTCTAGTCAGGGGCTCAGTGCCAGGACAGGCTTCATGAAGGAGGGAGGATTTGAAACGGGGCCTGGGAGGCTAGGAAGGATTTCACTTGCGGGAAGAGAACAGCCTAGTGTGAGTGCAGATCGCTCCAGTCAGGGAAGGGTGCATGTGAACCTCAGTATTTCAGCTTGGTACTCAGAGCAGGGGCAATTTCAGCTGGGAAGGGGCCTGTCTGAGTTCCTGTAAAGAACTGAGAGCCTCTAGAAGATTTTATGGAAATGATGGATGCAGGAGGAATGACTAATTCTCAGTGGGGAGGCAGAAAGCCTAGGAGTGACCCAACCCCGCGGGGAAGCGCTTCTGCCTGCTGCCCAGAGGGCCTGTCCACGCAGCCAGCCTGGCAGCTTCGGGAGGGGCCCAGCCTGCGGGATGTGGTGGGGCTGTCCCGGGGTAACTGCTCGTTTCCTGCAGAGACCAAACTGAGCAGTTTCTGGCAGCTGATTGTGGATGAGAAGAAGCAGATTTTCACTTCTGAGAAGTTCCTGCTCATGGCTTCAGAGGATGGTGAGTTGCTACACCGTTAGCTCAAGCCCTGGCAGGTGCGCAGAGCTTACCCTGTGGTGTTTGCCCAGTCAGCTCTAAAAAACCTGGACCAGGTGATCAGGCCAGTAGTCGTGGGACTCCTGCTTGTCATGGGAGTGAATACATTCCTTTGGGGAATTGGGGGGAGTGGGGAGCTTTGTGGAGACGGAGCGCTAATGGGTGCGGAGCTGTGATCGTGGGTGTAATTATAGCTGATTGGGTAATTGGTGCTGTCTCGGAGGTTTTCTTGTATTAAGAGGCAGCTAAGAAGCTCTGGTGGAGTGTGGCTGGTCTACTCCCCCTCCAGAAGATGCAGAACTACTGGTTTCTATCACAGCAGAGAACAGCTCTTTTTTAAATGTGTGTTTAAAATTCTGGGGTGCCTTTGAGTTGTCTGCTGCTGCTAATTGGTGATTTGAAAAATCTTTTGACTCCAAGTCACAGCATCTTATTAATAAGCCACAACTTTTAGTCACTTTCTGATGAGAAAAAAAGTTCTTGTATAGGAAATCCATACATGTAATTCAGAAAAGATACTTATATCAACATTAAAAATTACACCTCTGCTTTGATCATTGATCCCCGCTTTTCCCTGAGCATGGCTGACCAATTTTATCAGCTTCGTTTGTATCCTTGATATTTTTTATTTGTACCAGAAAAATCTCTTTCTGTAGTTAATTCTCTACCTTTTCACACCAGTAGAATGTGCCTCCTGTACATGTTGTGCTTTCTAGACTTCAACGTATTCGCCGTGAGTGTAGAACAAGCGCCTTCATTCTTTTTCAGAACTGCAGAGTAGCTTCTTATTAAAAAGGACGTGTATTCTCGTCTTTATTTTGGAATACACGTGTGTGTAGTAAGCGAAGAGAGGGCATTCAAATGAACTTGCAGTTTTATACCATGATAATCACATTGGCATCTTGGTGTTCATTGTCCAGCACTTCTGGATAGTTTCTACTTAAAACACTCTGCTGTTTCTCTCCTCCAGCCCTGTGTACGGTGTTGCATCTGGCAGAGAGACTGTTCCTTGACCATCCGCATAGACTCACAGGCAGCAAAGTTCAGTACGTGGGGCTTGCTTACCTTCCAGGGGCTGTGAGAGGCGCCTCCTGGCAGGCGCCTGAGAAACAGGTGTGGGGGCGGCTGTGGAGAAGCTGAGCCTGGCCTCCCTAAAGGCCGTGTGCTGTGCCCCCAGGCAGTACCACCGGGCGCTGGTGGCGGTGCTCCTGAGCCGCACCTGGCATGTGCGCAGGCAGGCCCAGCAGGCCGTTCGGAAGCTGCTGTCCTCTCTCGGGGGCTTTGAGCTGGCCTACGGACTCCTGGAGGAACTGAAGACTGTCCTCAGTTCCCATAAGGTGAGCGCATTGGGCCGCAGAGCCGGGGCCCTTCGCTGGCCCTGCTTCTGCCGTGGATGCGGGTTGGGTCTCTGCTAGGCTATTCTGACTCAGACTCCGACCCAGAAATTTTGTGCTCTGCCCTTGACCTCTGGTACCGTCTTTTTCATGGAATCCCTTTTCCCTGTTGGACACTTCTTTCTTCCTGGGCCTTTTAATACTTAGCTAAACCTTTTATTCTTGAGTAACAGAATAACATGTTGTTAAAACACTTTATAATTGTTAAAGTTTTATTCCCTCATTTTGCATGAGTTGTCCAAGGTTCCAAGGAGTTGAAACGACTTGCACAGGGTCTCTCGGCCAGAGGGTGGCAGAATTGGGAGCAGACCCCAAAGCCCTTGCTCCTGTTTCTGTGCCCTGTCTTGCTGCCTCCCTCCTTCTAAGGCTGTTAGGTGGATATGAGCCAGTGGTAGTTTCTCTTGGGCCGGCTCTCTCGGAACAGTCTTGCTGCTCCCTACCCATCTCCACCTCCTCAGGGGGGGACTTTTAGGTACAAAGTCGTAAGTGCTTCTTCCTTTTGGGCGTATCTCACATCCTCCCTCCCAATGCTGGGATCTGACACCACTCCAGCAGGGACCACAGACAGTAACATGAACAAGAGGCATCACTGTCCCCGTGTGCTCGTCCTGCACAAAGCTCTGAGCTTGACGGCTCATGTGTTGTCTCCACACAGGTGCTGCCCTTAGACGCTCTGGTGACTGATGCTGGGGAGGTCACTGAGGTGGGCAAGGCCTATGTGCCTCCAAGGGTCCTGCAGGAGGCTCTGTGCATCATCTCTGGGGTGCCAGGCCTAGAGGATGATGTCACCAACACTGAACAGCTGGCTCAGGAGATGCTCATCATCTCCCACCACCCATCCTTAGGTCCGTGGCTGGGGTGTGACTCTGGGCCAGGTGCAGGCAGGACGAGCAGAGGCCTCATTGTGTCCCTTCACTTCCTCTGCAGTGGCAGGGCAGTCTGGACTCTGGCCAACACTTCTCGCCAAGATGAAGATTGATCCTGAAGCCTTCATCACCAGGCATTTGGATCAGATCATTCCCAGGATCACCACACAGAGTCCCCTGAACCAGGTGATGGGCCCAGGAGCTGGTTCTGGCCTCAGGCCAGAGTGTGAGAAGAAAGGACTCAGATAAAATGTGGGCTTGGACCCACAAGTGTCAGAAAACCTACTGGTTTGGGTGTCGGGATGTCAGCTCTCCTGTAAAGTCTGTGTCCCTTAGTATGGTTGGCTGTCCTCCGGCTATGCTGTCCCTGGGGGCATGGCCGGTGACTTCTCCCTCCTTGGTCTCTGTCTCTGTCTCTCTCACCCACATGTCTCGTCTGATTCCCATGATGTGAGCTCTGTTTTCAGTCATCCCTTTCTGCTGGCAGGTAACTGAGCTGCTTGCATTCGAAACTTAAGTCTGTCCTCCCATCAGCTCCCCTGGAAAAAGCTTGCATTTTCCAGTTACTTCATCTGGCATGGGGTCTCACTGCCTCAGGTTTACCTCACTTAGGTCCTGTGCCCTCACCTTCCTTTTGGTCTTAATCACGTGCCTACCTTTGGAGAGGGTGGGGGCAGCTCTAGCTAAACCTCAGAGATTGAGAGTGGGGAAGGAGTGTGTCCTTCAAATCAGGATGTTACTACCAGATAAAGTGGTAAAAGCTTGCAGTGAAGCCAGGCAGACACGACAGTAGTCCACTCTGGTGGGCGCTGACTGGACGCAATGGAGGTGGCGAGAAGGGGAGTAGAGGGTCTGGGATGTTGAGGCATGGTGGGACCCCTCTCCGGTTCCAGCCTTGTCACACACCGTTTCTGTTTGTCGGACAGTCTTCCATGAATGCTATGGGCTCCCTCTCCATCCTGTCCCCGGACCGAGTCCTCCCACAGCTCATCAGCACCATCACTGCCTCTGTGCAGAACCCTGCGCTCAGCCAAGTGACTCGAGAGGAGTTTGCCATCATGCAGACTCCTGCCGGGGAGCTGTATGACAAATCCATCATCCAGAGGTGAGAACCTGCTCGTGGGCTCAGTTGCTCCAAACCTTGGATCACTTGATTGTAAGGTGGAGAGGGCACCTCCCTGGTGGGGTTGCTGAAGAAACGAGTGAGCAGACTGTCCGTTCATTGGGTGGACACCTGCTCTGTTGCTGGTGGGTGCGTAGTGGGGCCGGGGAGCTGCGCTGGCCTGTCGTGCGCGCATCTCCTTTAAGCCTGCTGAGCGCTCATGGCTGGTGAGAGATGGAAGAGCCTGGTGGCTGTTTTGTTCTAGCTGACCACCTGTTCTGGTGTTTCAGTGCCCAGCAGGACAGCATAAAAAAGGCCAATATGAAACGAGAGAACAAAGCTTATTCTTTCAAGGAGCAGATCATCGAGCTGGAGCTGAAGGAGGTAAGTAAGTAAGCACAGGCCTCCTGCTCCGGTAGCTGCTGAGCATGGCGGCTGTCGCTGCACACGAGCCCTGTGTCACCCCGAGGCCGTGGCACACTCCTCCGACCCCTACCTGACCCTGGTCTCCCTGGCATGCCGATTCCCGTTGTTCCATTCCTTCCACCCAAATTCAAGGAGACCGCTTCCCTCTCTGCTGGGTGCCAGTGGCAGTTCATGCATTTCCTTCACTGGGTGGCGCTGCTTGACTCACGCCTGTTCCACAGCTCCTGGAGGCTAGGGCCCGGCTGGTCTGACAGCAGGCACAGGCGCAGTGGGTGCGATGGCCGTTCTGACTTTAACGGGCACAGGGGCTCTTCGGATTCCCACGCCTTTGCCCTTTCCTTGGTCTTAATGAGGCTAGGTCTTGTCTTTCACATCTCAGTCCACTTGTCCCCTTCTCAGAGAGGTGACCACTGGCCACCCTTTACAAAGTGGTGGATCCCGCCCCACGTCCTGATTATTTGGATCGTCTTTCTTTCGTGATGTTTATCATGCTCTGAAACCATCACGTTCATGTGTTTCTACACTGTTGGCTTTCTCTCTGCCCACTAGATTGTGAGCCTGTGAGGGCAGGCACCGTAGCCCCTGTGGCGGACACAGTAACAGTGCTCAGTCCCTCCTGGGAGGAATGAGTGCTTTGTCAACCTTTTCCAGGCCTCAGCCTACTTAACCCGGGAGGCTTGAGTAAGGAGGGGCTGTGTAGGAAGGGGAGTGAAGTTTTGATTCTGAAGCTATATGGCTACCAGCACACTGAGGAATTTGAGTTCTCTCATACATGAAAGGCCCTCCTTGCCCTTGCCGGCAAGAATCCAGTAGGGAGTTTCCTGTCTACTGCTGTCTCTGTCTGTAGAAACCAGGTGAGCGTGTACTTCGTGGGAGGTGGGCTGGGGAGCGCAGGTCATGGCCTTAGCGCTGGCATGGTGCCGACTGTGGAGCTGAGTGTGCCCTCCACTCCAGGCTGTCCCTGGAGACAGAATTGTTTTGTGCATTGCCTTCAGGAGATAAAGAAGAAGAAAGGCATCAAAGAGGAGGTGCAGCTGACCAGCAAGCAGAAGGAGATGCTGCAGGCCCAACTGGACAGGGAAGCGCAGATCCGCAGGCGGCTGCAGGAGGTAAGTCCTCCTTGGGGAGTGTTGGGCGGCTCAGGCCTGCCGCTCACTGCCCTGGAGCAGGGCCCACTGACCTGCCTCCTGGGGCCACTCTGCTTACAGCTGGATGGAGAGCTGGAGGCGGCGCTGGGGCTGCTGGACACCATCCTGGCCAAGAACCCATCTGGCCTGACCCAGTACATCCCTGTTTTGGTCAACTCTTTCCTGCCCTTGCTGAAGTCTCCCCTGGCTGCTCCCAGGATCAAGAACCCTTTCCTGTCCTTGGCTGGCTGTGTCATGCCCCCTAGACTCAAGGCTTTGGGTCAGTTCTTGTTTGCTGCTGTGGGTGTGGCCTAGGGCAGGTCAGGAGGTGGGTTGGGGAGGCCCCGAGTGCTCCCAGAGAGGCATGCAGTGGTCTGGGCCTTTGGACTCTCGTTTCCATGTGCTGGCAGCCTAGGGACCTCGGGCTGCACCCCCAGGCGCCAGATACAGGCGCGAGATACAGGTTTTAGACTTGATCTGTTTGTAATAGTTTTAAAACTAAAGGACTCAGAATTCAGTGGCGGTAGACTTGTGTCAGCACTGCCCCCGCTCCTGAGCAGGGGCGCATGGCATCATGGGCAGTTTCTGTGGCCTGCAGCTCTGTTTACTGGGAGAAGCAGACTGGCTGTTGTGGCGGGAGGTAAAGTGGCCACACTCTTGTGGATTAATAGCCTTAAGCAGTTTCTAGCCTGAAGGGTAAGCGCCCATGAGTGAGGCTGTGTAAGTGGAACCTGCCAGAAGTGTTAGCTGGCTCCCTGGGCTTGTTGCCCAACTACGAGGTGGGAGCACACACAGATGGACCTTTACTCTTGGCTGAAGAAGCCTCTGGTAGCTCCTTTCAGCGCACTTTTAGTTTCTGAACGTCAGAGTGACAGGTGCTGTCACAGAGGCGAGATGAGTCAGGTATTCTGGCTCAGTGGAGTGGGTGATTCTACAGTCAGAGGGTGAGGCAGCTCTGTCCAGGTCCCTGTTTGTGTCCAGGCCACAGTCTGTCTGCCTGGGTCATTTCCGGCTGGCTTTCTTCCCTTGGACATAGGCACATTGGTGAGTCACGTGACTCTGCGTCTGCTGAAGCCAGAGTGTGTCCTGGATAAGTCATGGTGCCAGGAAGATCTGTCGGTGGCCGTGAAGAGGGCCGTGACCCTGCTGCACAGCCACACGGTCACCTGCAGAGTGGGCAAGAGTGAGCCAGGTAAGGACTGGATGGACAAAGGGTATGAGGCGGTGGGAGCTGGTGTGGGGTGTGCCTTTGTGAGCTGCAGCACCCCAGACCTTCCGGGACCATGGTCTTGGCGAGTCTCTTACTCCCTTGCCTTGGTTTCTTCATCTGAAAAATGGGGGTGGGGCCCGGTGGCGGATTTCTTAGTGTTGTCCTGGCGTTCTGTGAGTTGCTGTGGTTGTTGTGGAGGGTTTAGTTCTTGCTGAAATCCACTTGCTTGTTTAGCCCCATTCTGGAGCTGGGCGGCGTTAGGGGTTGCAGCAGAGCGGTTGTCCCCATTACTGTGTCTCGTGCTTCCCTGCTGCCCACTGACTCTGGTTACAGGTTTTTTCTTTAATTTTTATTTTTGTGTCCAAAAACTGGGGTATAGGCCAGAGGGGGGTGGGGTGGGGTGAGAAGATTCATCAGACACAGTGGAGAGCAGAATGAGAGGATCTTCTGAAATACACTGCTGAGGGGAGCAGCACGTGAGAAAGGAGACGTCTATTGCACCGTGTGGGTCAGCTCCCTGACCGGGAATGGAACTCAGGCCACTGTGGTGATAGTGCTGAGACTTAACCCCTGGGCCACCAGGGAGGCCCCAGTTACAGGGTTCTGTCTTCTGTTTGTCTCACAGATGCTGCACCCCTGTCCGCACCAGCCTTCTCCTTAGTCTTCCCATTTCTGAAGATGGTGCTGACCGAGATGCCCCACCACAGTGAGGAGGAGGAGGAGCGTGGGACCCAGATTCTTCAGATCCTCACTGTCCATGCCCAGCTGAGGGCCTCCCCCAGCAACCCACCTGGGCATGTGGATGAGGTTGGCAGAGTAGCTTGGCTCTCCCCTTGGCGTGAGAGGGGTGAGGGAGGCAGGGGCTTTCCACATTTCCTGGCCCATCGACGGTCCTGGGGGGACAGTGGAGCTGGCTGTGCTTCTGCTCGGGAGCAGCCACGTGGGAGGAAAGCCCAAACGTGCTTTGTCCAGGTCTCAGTGAAGCTCACAGGTTCCGCGTCTGATAGGGTCTGGCCTGAAGAAGTCAAAGGGTTTTGTTTTACTATGTCTCTCCGCACATAGTGCTACTTCCTCTCCCTTACACTTGCTTATGACTACGAGATTGGACCTCATTCATTGTGGGAGTTTCTTTTGAATAGATTACAATATTCTAAAAATTTGCAGAAGGTTGTTCTTTTAAGATCCCAACAATATAGAAGCAAAAAAGCAGTGCCTCTCTCAGAGGGTGATGGCTGCCGGCAGCGTGCCAGGCGCACTTGCGAACCTTCCCGAAGCAAGTTCCTGCTTTGGGAAACTCACCCAGAGAGTAAAGCCAGATGGATTGTGCCACCCTTCCCAGTGAGCCCTCTGGTCTCACCCCCCGGCTGCTGGCGAGGACCATCTCACTAGGCTGCGTGTGCGCCGTGCTCTATTTGCTGGGTATTCGAAGTTGTTTCTGACCGGCCTGGTTTTGAGCGGGGCTGTCGTGTGTCCCCTTGTACACTACATTCTTCTTGCACACTCAGCGTTTGCACATTCTTGGACATGGAGCTGCGAGGTTGGGTGGCTTGTTCTGAGCCAAACCCTCATTCTGAGGCCTGGTGGCACCCTGGCTAGTGTTTATCTTGCCCGTATTCGATTAAAGCATGATAGCTCATTGCTTCCTGTTGCTTTATTTATCAAGTTAGTACCTCTTTGTATGTTTACAGGCCATCTCTAGTTCGTACTCTGCAGTTTAAGCATGTGCCAGAATTAATTTTTAGTGGCTGGGGGGCGGTAGTTGACTGTGATGGTCTCCTGCGGATTACTTGTCAACCTGATGGGCTTTGTACAATGGAATCACTCAGAGGACTGCAAATATCCCCTTGGATGAAAGGCTGCTGCCTCATGGACCACCAGGCTTGCTGAAAGACCTTTCTTGGACCCTCACCCCAACTTGCCTGCTCTTCTCTCTCAGAACGGCCCGGAGCTGCTGCCTCGAGTTGCCATGCTGCGCCTTCTGACTTGGGTGATCGGGACGGGCTCTCCCCGCCTGCAGGTGCGCTAGTTTTCAGTTGACTGTTGCTGTGACACAGTTGGTGACCCTAACTTCAGGTTGGGGTTGAATCCTAGTTCTCTCAACCTTCACTTTTGAACTTGGGCAGAAGGGCTGCTTTTGAGAGCTAGTATGGCTGTTCTCAGCTTGTGAGGGATTTTACTTGGGTTCTGCCCCTGGCCTTGGTCTGGGACTGGATCTTAGCCGGAAAAGGTTTATGGGGTGGGTGCTTTCAGTTGAGATCTCTCTCCAGGCCCCTGAGCCCATCAGCTGGCCTCAGCCTGAACCTGTAGTAGTAAATAATTTGCCGAGCTGAGCCGAGTGGGTTAATATCCTCCTTAGGTTCTGGCTGCAGACACCCTGACCAGCCTGTGTACCAGCAGCAGTGGCAAGGACGGCTGTGCCTTTGCAGAGCAGGAGGAGGTGGATGTGCTGCTCTGTGCCTTGCTATCCCCGTGTGCCAGTGTGCGGGACACCGCGCTCCGGGTATGTGCCCACTTCTTTTGCAGCAAGTGTTTGAATCACACAAGGGACATTCTTCAAATGTCTGATACCTCACTTCTGCACCAGTGTGCCCTGGGGGTGGGGAGAAGAGGTCACAGGCATGGGTTGGGGTCACACTAGCGCTGAGAACAACTGTGAACGCTTGTGATGTGCTGTTTTTTCCTTCACCCTGAACACACCACCTTATTTCTTTTTTTTAAAGATTTAATTATGCATAAGAACTGGGGTACAGGCCAGAGGTATGGGGGTGGTGAGAGCATTCTCTAGAGACAGAGTGGGGAGCAGAACAGGCATTTTGACAAAGTACACTGCTGAGGGACAGGAGAGGTCTGCTGAGCCATCTGGGTCACCTCCCTGACCAGGGATCGAACTCAAGCTGAAACGGCTGCGGCTAGCTTCGTAATGCTGTGCTTTAACCCGTTGCGCCACCCGGGAGGGCCTGGGTGTGGACCTTGATGCTTTCTTAGACAGACATGATTCGGGATTAGTTTATTTCTTCACTCTCCTCCTTGTCTTGCCTTTTGTTGGTGCCTTTGGACTAAAAACTAGAGACAGTTTCCAGATGTGGTCTGAAGCCTCCCGCGTATGTGTTACAGAGTTTTCACTGGTTCTTGGTAAAAATCTGGAAGACAATGGTATGTGGTAAATTTTTCTTGGAGGTGAAACAAAGGGAATGTCCTTATTATGAGGTTTAATCTTGCTTAGAATTAAATTTTTAAATTGTATGTTAAAAAATAATCTACCACCGCATGTCATCATTTCATTGAAACAGCTTTAGAGACTGAGTGGCTAGTGACACAAGCTGATTCGTGACATTCCTTCACTAGTGCTGTCCAGTGCAATGTCCCACTATGACAGAAATAGTGTATATCTGTGCTGTCCAGTGTGGTAGCACTAGCTAGCCTGTGGTCTTTGATCACTTGAAATGTCTCGTATGACAGAGGGATGTGTAGTTGCTTTTAGTGGCTTTAACTTTGAAGACCCCGTGTGGCTGGATAATACAGCCACAGAGGGGGTCTGAGGCTCTTTGGAGAGGTGTGCCTTACCCAGTCCAATCTCTCCCCCTCAGGGGCTGATGGAACTTCACATGGTATTGCCAGTGCCTGATACAGATGAGAAGAATGGCCTGAACCTTCTGCGGAGGCTCTGGGTGATCAAATTTGACAAGGAGGAAGAGATCCAGAAGTTGGCTGAGAGGTAGGAGCCACAGGAAGGTGTTTTTCACTTGCCCCGTCACCCTGGGAGTTGGGTTGGGTTTTGCTGTGCATTCTAGTCTGGTAGCCCTTGCCTTTGGTCTGCTGCAGGCTCTGGTCAACGATGGGCCTGGATCTGCAGCCAGACCTCTGCTCCTTGCTGATTGACGATGTCATCTATCATGAGGCAGCTGTGAGGCAGGCTGGGGCTGAAGCCCTCTCCCAAGCAGTAGCACGCTACCAGCGGCAGGCGGCAGAGGTCATGGGCAGGCTCATGGAGATTTATCAGGAGAAGCTCTATGTGAGTAGCCTAGGTACCCTCTGTGGTCTGGGTGGGGTGGGGTGGGGTGGGAGGAGGACAGTACTAGGCTTGGCCTGGGACTGCTCCACCAGGACCTTCCTGGTCATCAGGGTGACTGTGAGCCCCCACCTCACACCTATGTCAGTGGCTTGTCTAGGGAGAACTCTGCAGTGCGTTTATCAACTTGTCTGTTGCAGCGGCCACCCCCAGTCCTGGATGCTTTGGGACGAGTTATCTCAGAATCTCCTCCAGATCAGTGGGAAGCCAGGTAAAACAGCTTTGTAATCTCATTCTCCTCAGAGCTCTCTGAGGTGTAACAGGTGGGCTGTGAGAAGTCAGCATGGAGTAATGGAACAGTGTAAGGAAAGAGCAAGACCTCCCTTTGATCACAGAGGTCCAAGTTCACGTGCTGGCCCCTCACGTGCTAGCCAAGTTATTTTGGTGTGGTTCTCCTTTCCTCTGTGCCTGCTTCCACAGATGTCCCTTGGGGACTTCTTACTGCTATGTGGCTGGAAAGGATGATAGATCTTTGCCTTTGTAGCATATGTCCACTTCTGAGTGTCTGCACATCTGGTTTCTTTACCTCTCTCTCCTCCTGCAGCCTGCCCCGGAGGTAGGGGGGAGGCATAGCAGTCACCCATGGAGAAACAGCTGGTCCCCTGCCCTGTAGGTCAACCTGTGGGAGTAAACACTGTGCAGATGGCAGATTTCTATTTGACAGGGGGTTTTCCAGATCATTGCCCTGACCCCTAAGTAAGCACTGGACTCTGCTGAGCTCTGTCCTCCGAAGTGGTGCTTGCTGCTGGGGAGAGATCCCTGCTAGTGATGTCCCAGCAGAGGCAGCCCTCGGCTTCCCTCCTTGGCCCCTGACACTCTCCCACTTCTGTCCCAGGTGTGGCTTGGCTTTGGCCCTGAACAAACTCTCCCAGTGTCTGGATAGCTCTCAGGTGAAGCCACTCTTTCAGTTTTTTGTCCCTGATGCCCTCAATGACCGAAACCCAGATGTCCGGAAGTGCATGTTAGATGCAGCCCTTTCGACGCTCAACACTCATGGGAAGGTAAAAGTTTCTAGTCAGCTTGGGGGTATGTTGGGGGAGGTAAGAAGGCTGGGTTGAAGCAGAAGGTGTGGCTAAGCAGTACTGACACCAGGAGGCTCGAGTGCCAGAGGTCATGGCAGGACCCTGGTCCTCTGTAGATAATTCCACTTGTGTTTTTGAGCTGAAGGATAACAAATTCTTGTAAGTGTGCTGCATTCCTGCCAGAAAACTGGGAATTCTACTGGCATTTGTAGCTGGCATATCAGAGTGCCCATCCAGAACCAGACTTGGGCTTGTTCCTTGGTCAGACATCATCTTCAGATGCAGCTCAAAGAGTTGGCACGAGGTTCTGGGTGGGCTTGGTCTTTCAGGAGAACGTCAACTCGCTGCTGCCAGTGTTCGAGGAGTTCTTGAAGAACGCACCCAATGATGCCAGCTATGACGCTGTGCGGCAGAGTGTGGTGGTCCTGATGGGCTCTCTGGCCAAGCACCTGGACAAGAGTGACCCCAAAGTGAAGCCTATTGTTGCCAAGCTCATCGCCGCTCTCTCCACTCCCTCTCAGCAGGTACCTGCCCCTGGCCTGGGGCCACAAAACCGGTTGGGAAATTGGGGTGTGCCTGTGGGTTAGCAGTGGGTACCGGGGCTGGGGTGTTGGGCAGGTTCCAGAGGTGCTGTGACTTGTATGCTCTGGGAACAGACTGGTTTATAGTGAGAAACATCCCAGGAGCGGAAGTTTCTTTGTTCTGGAGACCTAGATAGATTATTTTTTCCGTTTTCATTTACTGGCAGTCTTTTCTTGCACTCAGTGTAAACCTGGTGCTGGGGACACTAAGATTTAAAAACAGATGACTCCCCTGTGTCGAGCTTCCCCTGAACCCCCTTAAGTGTTCATTGCATGTTTTAGAGGCCTTTTAACATAGCCAAGTCACAGTGTAAAGGGTTCCCCCCCCCTTTTTTTTT
>NW_004567130.1:12801820-12828909 GCF_000260355.1 Condylura cristata
TTTTTGATAAACATTTTTAGCTTTATCTTCCGTGACCTGCATTTTGGACCACCAGAGGGTCCTCATTAGATGCAGGTTTACAAAGTTGTCAGAAAACCTGGCCAGCCGGTGTCCTGCCCGGGCCCTGGCGGCACTGTGCTTTGCTGCTCTCCAGCAGGGCTTCAGAAACTGTGGCTGGGAGGGGAGCTGGCCGTTACTTTGGTACCACTGTTGGGACCCCTCTCTGTGAAGGACCAGCCCAGTTTTCTCGGAACTGTGAAAACTGAGAGGCAGGGACCATTTCACTGAGACTCAGAGGTGTGCTTCTCTTCATCTCTCTGGGGTGAGTTTAGTCTCCCTGGAGTGTGGCTCACGTATCAAGGCCTAGGTTCTCTGTTTAGATCAAAAATAGCACCCCAGGGGTGCTCCCACATCGCTGAAAGGTAGGGTGCCCCCGATGGAGCACCAATCATAGTTTGCTGGGACAGCGAGTGGTGAGGTGCTGTGTAGTGTCAGCCACAGGAACATGCACGCCCCCCTCAGGTCCAGGAATCCGTGGCCAGCTGCTTGCCGCCCCTTGTGCCAGCCATCAAGGAGGATGCAGGCGGGATGATCCAGAGGCTGATGCAGCAGCTGCTGGAGTCAGACAAATATGCAGAGCGCAAAGGGGCTGCATATGGGCTGGCGGGCCTGGTGAAGGGCCTGGGCATCCTATCGCTGAAGCAGCAGGAAATGATGGCAGCACTGACCGACGCCATCCAGGATAAGAAGAACTTTCGCCGGCGAGAGGGTGAGTGTCTCTGAGCTCAGTGCTGCCTAGCATTGGAATTCCTTCCCCATAGCTGCCAGAGGAAAGACTCTTACCCCACCAAAAGGTTGCTGTCTCTGTGGGCTGAGGGATAGCTCTGTGGCCCACTGCATCTGCTCCTCGCTGCTGTGGCCTTCCTTATTTCTCTCAGCCACACCCTGAGTTGAGGGAGATGTTGCCATTCTGTTGGTACCAAGAAGTGATGGGCAGCTCCCCTGCTCTCTCCTTTTTGCTCAGCCATGTCCCTGCGGCCCCGAGTGTGTTTGCAGAGGGCGAGGAAGTGGCGGGGAGGCTGGCCTGCGGCTGCACCCAGAGGACATCCTTCCCAGCTGTCCTGCTTCTTCCCCAGGAGCCCTCTTTGCCTTCGAGATGCTCTGCACCATGCTGGGAAAGCTCTTTGAGCCATACGTGGTTCACGTGCTGCCCCACCTGTTGCTGTGCTTCGGCGATGGGAACCAGTACGTGCGTGAGGTAAGCACTGTGCCTGCCCGTGAGGACTGTGGCAACCGGGATGGCCACTGGGTGCGCCTCAGTGGGAGTGGACGGTGCGAGGCCCTGCCCATACCGCAGCTCATCGGTGTGGACTCCGGTGAGAAGAGAAGCCGTGTCTTCATCTCACTCGTATCTGCAGACCCTGGCACAAGGTCTGACTTAGTAGACCCCAATAAATGTTGCATTTGGGTGAGGACCCCTGAATGCCTTTTCTCCTCCCTTGAGGCTGCAGATGATTGTGCCAAGGCTGTGATGAGCAACCTGAGTGCCCATGGGGTGAAGCTGGTGCTCCCCTCCTTATTGGCTGCCCTGGAGGAGGAATCCTGGCGGACCAAAGCAGGTAAGGCTTCTTCCTTCAATCTCTTGGACTCGATTTCCTGTTCTGAAAATGCTCATGGATCAAATGCCAAGGCTCTTGACCTGTGTGCTCTCAGCCCGGGGAGAAGGCCGGGACACTGCCGCTGGGCAGCTCAGTCCTTCGGAGTGTTGCCACACAGAATGGGTCTCTGACAGGAGTCAGCGCTAAGTCAAGAAATCCCAGAGCTTTAAAGCTAGCTAGTGGCTACTTCTGTAATTTCAAAGCTTTTTCCCTCTTTTAAATGTGTAGTTTTATCTGGAACCCCAATATAGACAGTGGATACAAGCAGAGCGGTGCCAGTTTTGGGAAAGTTAAGGTGCCAGTTTTGGGAAAGTTAAGGTCTAAACTCTCCTACTTGACCACCTCATAATTATTTAGGCTTTGCCCTACAGTTTGAGAAGTTACAGATCTAAATGTTACCTCAATTGTGGAAGAAGAAACTGCGGCCAGGGAAATTCAGTGAATCGGCCTAGGCTCACTCACTGCCAGGACTAAGTGGGGTCTCCCCATCCCTGTTCTTGCCTTCTTTCTCTCTCACGGACCTCCGTCTCATCCAGGCTCCCACAACTCAGCAGGTTTTGGGAGCGTTTTGCTTGCTCTTCTGAGCACAGTCTGCAAAGGACCCAACTGGTTGTTCCAGGCCTGGGCAACCAGCCCAGGCACCTTGCCAGCCTGCACCTGGTGAGGTCACGTTGGGCATGTGTCTGCCGTCTGCAGGGTCCGTGGAGCTGCTCGGGGCTATGGCCTACTGTGCTCCCAAGCAGCTGTCGTCCTGCCTGCCTAACATCGTGCCCAAGCTCACGGAGGTACTGACCGACTCCCATGTCAAAGTGCAGAAGGCTGGACAGCAGGCGCTGCGGCAGATCGGCTCTGTCATCAGGAACCCGGAGATCCTGGGTATGCCTTCCCACACGGGCACTGCCCTGACTTGTCCTTCTGTCCTTGGCCAGTGCCCCTTCAGCAAAGACCTCTGCCCTCTTGAGGATGAGTATGTTTATATTGCAGTAGCCGCTAAGTTCTCAGAAGCCCTTTATCCAGAACAATTAGCAGAGAGCAGTTGGAAGCGATCTGATTTTCCACTGGCCTGGACCAGTATTGATTGCACAGGTGAAGAAACTGAGGCACTGGCGTAGAGCGGTTTACTCCGAGAGCAAACTGCACTAAGCTGAGCCCTGAGGCGAACAGAATTGAGTGGCAAGTTATAGTCCTCATTAGCATCATCAGAAGCATGTTCTTAAAAAACTTTCTGTCTTATGCTAGGAGACTTGTGATGGAGGGAAAGGTCAGGAAAAATTGCCTCTTTTTAAAATTGAAGTGTAATTTACATACAACATTTCATTAGCTTCAAGTTTACAGCATAATGGTGTGACATTTGCACATAGTGTAGAATGATCATGCCAAGTATTTCCCATCTATTCTTAGCAGTTTTTCAAAACTGGGTCTTAACAGTGTTTGAATTTCCTGGGTTTGTGGAAAGATGAGCCAGATGTTCCTTTTGGAATGCCTCCCATTGATGGTGCTGAATTTTGCGAGCCCATTTTATCTGGACTTAGCTGCTCTGAGCATTGTGAGCCTAACTCCCACAGGAGCCTTTGAGCAGCCTTTGGTGTCTAAAAATTGTTCTCAAAAAACCACTCTGGGCTGTTAATTCCAGATAAGACCATGGTGCCCAAGCAGCGCAGCATTGGCAGCTCAGTGCTCGCTGAGGCCGGCCCACAGGTGCCTGCCAGGTCACAGCTCTGCGTGGCAGAAGGTCGACATCTGCCTCCTCCGTGTCCCGCCTGAGGGGACAGATACTACTGTCTGCAGACAGGCTAGCCTCCCTAGCCAGCTAGGGAGGACTCCGGGACTTACAGGACTCCAGGGAGGGGTGTCCCTGGACTCCCTTCTTTTCTGATGCACTCTAGTTCTGGGGAACCAAAACTCAGCATCATAGAGCTGTGCAAACGAGGCTTTCTCCTGTGTGCACGTGCAGCCATCGCCCCCGTCCTGCTGGATGCCCTGACAGACCCCTCCAGGAAGACCCAGAAGTGCTTGCAGACCCTGCTGGACACCAAATTTGTTCACTTCATTGATGCCCCGTCCCTGGCCCTCATCATGCCCATCGTTCAGAGAGCCTTCCAGGACCGTTCCACAGACACTCGGAAAATGGCTGCTCAAATTATTGGCAACATGTACTCCCTGACGGACCAGAAGGTATGGCACACCAGCCGGGGCTGCTGCTGGTTCCGGGCACAGTCCCTGCCCACGGTAGCGAGGGTGTTGTCTGGTCTCTGATTATGTTTCGGGTGGGGAAGGGAGAAATGTCCTACTTGGGGGTGGGGGTAGAAGGTAGGCTCTCTGGACGCCTTGAGGGCACAGTGGCGCAAGTCCTTAACACTCAGCCCCTCCTGAGGCCCATCCCACTCGTCCCCTGTACAGATTGAGGCACAGAAAGGTCCAGCCTCGCCTTTGACCTTTCAAGAGTGTCGGGAATATAAGTCCTCATTTCTGTCGCCCGCTCAGAGGAATTTGGCTTGGGAGCTTTACTTTGCTTCTTTGTTTACTTGTGTGGTCTCATTATCTACCACAGCTCTGCTTTGCTTACTGAGAGATGAAGTGGGAAATTTATATCAACTCTGGAAAATAAAAAACCTTATAGTTTGCCAATATGAAACAATTATGTTTTTGTTACATTAAACTTCCTGAGCATAAACTTATTTCTAATAATAAAAGGTAATTCAAAAAATTGATTTCTAATAGTTATGTCATATCCAAACCAATTGATATACCATAGCTTATATAATTTAGTCGGTCATAGTGTCCAAGGTTTTTTTGCTATTTTAAGTGATGCTTTGGTGAACATAAGGCTTTTTCCATATTTAAAGCTGTTCCCTAAAGCAGAGTGCTATATCAAGAGACATAACCTTTTAAGGTGAAGAAAAAGAATATGATCACTCTGAAAGGAAAGTGCCTGAAATCATTCCTACACTCCAGAGAGTGGACAGGCCTCCTCCAGGGGGAGGGGGAGGGGGAGGAAGAGAACTGACCAGTAGGAGTCGGTGGCTCTCCTGACCTGTTGAGGATGGGCCTTTGGTCCTTCCTGTTTCCCTGAGCAGTTGCACAGGACCTCTGAGGAACATGTCAGAGGAGAGCTTCCCTGCCAGGCGGCTCTCCCCTGCCAGCTGCTCTCCCCTGGTACTGTGAGCCCTCCCAGTCAGCAGGACAGAGCCCAGGGAGCAGGAGCCAGGCCTTCTCCCGACTCTCCTGTTCTGTTGTTGCAGGACTTGGCTCCTTACCTACCAAGCGTGACGCCGGGCCTGAAAGCCTCTCTTCTGGACCCTGTTCCTGAGGTGTGTCTGAAAGGAGGGTGGTCAGAAATTCATTGTCTTAGCCCAGTCCCCAGAAAACTGATTCCTTACAATTCCATATAAGCTGCTTTGTGTCTTTCTGGGTACAATAAAGGAGACCCAGGGGATCCCGCCGTGCCATGTGTGGTCACCACATTTTGAACTGTTTCTTCTCACCATCTTGGTTATCTGCCAGGTACGAACAGTGTCTGCAAAGGCTCTTGGGGCCATGGTGAAGGGCATGGGGGAGTCGTGTTTTGAGGACTTGTTGCCATGGCTGATGGAGACTCTGACCTATGAACAGAGTTCTGTGGATCGCTCCGGTGCTGCGCAGGGTAAGGCCAGAGCAGGCCCAGAGACCGGGAAGGCCCTCCGAGCACCCTCAGATGCAGCGATTCATTCTCTCCTTTTGTTGAAGGCTTGGCTGAGGTCATGGCTGGCTTGGGAGTGGAGAAATTGGAGAAGCTGATGCCAGAAATTGTGGCTACCGCCAGCAAAGTGGACATTGCCCCACATGTCCGCGATGGCTATATCATGATGTTCAACTACCTGCCCATCACCTTTGGGGACAAGTTTACTCCATATGTGGGGCCTATCATCCCCTGTATTCTCAAAGTAAGCACCTGTGCCGAGCCAAGTCTCAGTGTGGGGCGAGGGGTGTGTGATCTCCTTGAGAGCTGATTGGGGCTGGGGGGCTGGAGTCCTGTTCTGCTGTTCAGGGGATCTAGGAAGAGGCAGCCCTGGCTGACCCATCTCTGTGCGCAGGCTCTGGCCGATGAGAACGAGTTTGTGCGTGATACAGCCCTGCGTGCAGGCCAGCGGGTCATTTCCATGTACGCTGAGACGGCCATCGCCCTGTTGCTGCCCCAGCTGGAGCAGGGCCTCTTTGATGATCTCTGGAGAATAAGGTGAGAACTCGGGCAAAGAGTCCCGTGGCCCCAGCTCTGCCTCTCGGGAACTCTGAGAAGCGGAGTTTTGCCAGCCAAGCTTCGGCCTTCTCCAGACCCTTTCTTGAAGCCATTTTGTAACTCTCCAGTTTTCCTGCAGTGGTGTCTTCATTCTGATTCTCAAGAAGTTCTATTTAGTCTTTCAGTTTGTACTACAATTTTATTTTTTTTTAAAGGTTTATTTATTTATGCATACAGAACTGGGGTACAGGCCAGAGGTGCAGGGGTGTTGAAAGGATTCACCAGAGACAGCGTGGGGAGCAGAACAGGCAGATTGACGAAGTACACTGCTGAGGGGAGCAGTGGGCGGGTCAGGAGAGGTCTGCCGCGCCATGTGGGTCACCTCTGGCGCTGGGGACCGAACTTGCACTGAAGCAGCTGTGGCCAGCTTGCAGTGCTGTGCCACCAGGGAGAGCCTGTGTTAAAATTTTAAATGGGAATACCTTTAAATTTGGAAATCCTCTTAGGAATTCCAAGGCCATACTTACGTTATTACTGTTTAACAATGTGTAAAGAAAGTTGTCTGCTGCAGTATTGTTTACCATTGGAAAAACTAGGGACTGGTTTTTAAGAAAGTGTATGTCTATGCCAGGAACTTTTACTCAGTCATTTCAGAGTGGTGTGAGAGGACTGTGCCAGCTGACACCAGAAACCTCTTACTCTCTGTTGACGGAAGCGTGCAGGCCACGGCCTAGCCAGGTAGCTGCCCACCTCTTGCTGGGCTTCGTGCCTGCGCAGGTGACAGTGTGTCATCTACCCAGCATTGAAGTCTGGGTGCGTGCGCTTTCTTCGTATTTTTCTTTGAGTTTTAACCATTTTTGGTTTGACTGCAACTGTTATTTTTATAATCATTAAAAACCAGTGAGCCTCATTTAATTTGAGGAGATGTACGTTTGTCCTTCTAGGCCTTTCCTGATGGGTCCAGTTCTGATCAGCATTCTTGTGTCCTGTTGATGCTTCTCTCTTCTTTATGTTCTTTTTTGGGGTAACCTTTATTATAGGAATTTGCACACATGCTTTTTAAAATGTTCTTTTCCTTTACTAAGTGGTATATGTTCATTAGCAAAAAAACTCAGGAAGAAAATATGTGGGAAGTATAAAGAAGTAAAAATCATCTGTGATTTTTCTCATCCCAAGATCCCTACCAGGAATTCCTGGGGTACATTTCCTTCTATCCTCTTCTGCCCTTCATCGCTGTGTGACTCTGGTCTTGGCATTCTTCTCAGGTTCAGCTCTGTTCAGCTCCTCGGAGATCTCCTGTTCCACATCTCGGGAGTCACTGGGAAGATGACCACAGAAACTGCCTCAGAAGATGATAACTTCGGAACTGCCCAGTCCAACAAGGTGCATACCCCGGTGCTTTGCTGATGGCAGGGACGTGCGTGGCCCTTGTGCTGTGCCAGGCTTACCGCTCTGGGCTCTTCGTTCCTTTCCGACACTGCAGGCGATCATCACTGCCCTGGGAGTAGACCGGCGGAACCGGGTGCTGGCGGGGCTGTACATGGGCCGCTCGGACACCCAGCTGGTCGTGAGGCAGGCATCCCTGCATGTCTGGAAGATCGTGGTCTCCAATACCCCCCGCACCTTGCGTGAAATCCTGCCTACTCTTTTTGGACTCCTGCTGGGTTTTCTGGCCAGCACATGTGCAGATAAGAGAACAGTGAGTTTACCAGGCTTTCCTTTGTCAACCCCTGTTGTCTCAGAGGCTAGAAATCTGGGTCTACAGGGTCTGGGAGAGTGCTTTGGGCCTCCTGTCAGGGGAACATTTATTAGTCCCTCAGCACATAGCTACTAAACCTCAGCTATGGGCTGACTAGCAGGGTCCTGAAACAGGGGATACAGTGGAGAAGAAGGCAATCTATTTCTGGTCTTGGTGGATTTACAGTCTATTAGGGGTGGCTGAATTATCACACAAACAATGTGAACTGTGCCTATGGCGAGTGCCTCAGGTCACTGCAAATGCTGATGATGGTCTAGCTGGGGGTGGGGGTAGGTTGTCAGGGAAGGCTTCTTAGAAGAGGTGATGCTTGAAGACAGAGGATGATTAAGCATTAGCAGGTGAAAAGGTGGTGAAGACTATCCAGTCAGAGTGAATAGTACTTTTCATTCAAGGAGGGAATGTGCAAAAGCCATGTGGCAGGTGGGATCTTGAGCGACAATAGAGGCTAAAGGAAGACTGATGACCTGAATGGAGAAGCAGAGAGGAGTTGGCACAGTGTGAGACGCGGATTGGGGTGGGAGGAGGCGCCCAGCCTCTGCCTCTGATGATTACTTCTGCCAGTCCCCGCTGGCCATTCCCAACTCCCGTCCCTGGCAAACAAACTGAATTCGGCTCTAAGGAAGAGTTGTATAAGGTGGTTTTTTTTTTAAACACCTATTCCAAACCAAACTCTTCATTTGAGAGTACGGTGTTAAGTGACTTCTAGGCTGCAATTTTTGATCCAAGGGGTTGTTCCTTGACCAAGCAGCATGTGGTGAATTTCCTGTTTTTACACATAGAAGGTGCCAGCTCTTGCTTTAGACTGTAGGTGTATGTGAAACAGGTAATTTTATTTTGTATTGTTTTGCAAGTGCTGTGGGGCTCTCCAGGAGAAAGAGCATTTGGGAAGTTAAGTCAATGGTTTGTTAACAGGAAATTCTAGGGCTCATTCTGGAGTTGTGTCTGGGTACCCTGGGATTTGCCGAAGTCTTGACTTGATTTCTGCTGACAGATTGCCGCAAGGACATTGGGTGATCTAGTCCGGAAGTTAGGGGAGAAAATCCTCCCCGAGATCATCCCCATTCTTGAGGAAGGCCTGAGGTCTCAGAAGAGCGATGAGAGGCAGGGTGTGTGCATTGGGCTGAGCGAGATCATGAAGTCCACCAGCCGGGATGCCGTGAGTATACTCGAGGGTGACCTGATGTGCCGGTGACTGGGGGCGGGAGGCCACAAGAGGGTCTTTCCCCTGTTCCCAGGAACCTCACGCTTCCCTTGGCTTGGTCCTGCTAGGAGTAGGCTTCTGCGGGGTCCCATATAGACTCCAGTTACCCTCCAGCTTCCCTGTCTGTTTTGTAGGTTGACAGCTAAGTGATTTAGAGATCTTTAGTGAACTTTGGAAATTGAAGTGACCTTTGTCTCACTTTCCTGAGGTTGTTGCACATTAATTCTGTTTCTGTCACATGAATTCATTCATGCTAAGGTCACAGTGGTGACCTTGGCAGGGAGGGGGCGGCAGGGAGCAGGAGTGGTGTGCCCGGGTTCTTAGAAGGAGTTGGGTAGGTAAGAGGACAAGTCTCTCCAGTGGGTGGGACTGTCTCCAGTGGTAATACTGTAGCACTAGGAGCAGCATTCAAGGGGTGTGGAGTACTTCTCACTAGCCATACTGAGGTAATTCAACCTCAGACCGTTCCTGGGGTAGGTTGGGTATGCACCTGGGCTCTCGAATGAAAGTGTCAGGGTGAAGTGTCTGGCTAGTCAGAAACGTAAGCCCGTTGCTAAGTCTGAACATTCGCATCTGATTTGCTATACTTTGCTCCTGTGTGTAACAGTATATGAATTATATTCAGGGGTTCATATTTGCATTTGGCAAAGGAAAAAACCATTCATTGAGGAATTACTGAGTTTCCCAAAGGCTGAGGCCTTACCTGCAAGGCCCAGGGGCGAGTCAGGGCAGTCGTGGGCCCACATGCTGCCAGTCCTTAGACCCAGAGTAAGCCTCGCTCGGGGGCTGGTTACGGCACGAGTGGCGCTACCATTGGTCCCACTGAGGGCCAGAGACTTCATAGAGGAGCAAGCATTTGAGTTGAGACATGAAGGTCTTGAAATTTTCCAGGAGGGTCAGTAGAAGAGTTAGGGAGGCATGGGGAGGAGGCCATGTCACTCGGGCCTCACTCTCAGTCGGGGCGGAGAGGGGGCCCTTGGGGTAGAGTTCATCTTACCTGCCTTTTGTGCTTGCTTCTCTCCGTGGCAGAGCTAAGTTAAAAGCTCAACTGTCACAGGGCCTTTCCTAGGCCCTTGCTGCTTGCACTCCTTGGCTCTGCCGCCTCGGTGCAGTGCCTCATGCTGTTGCAGGTGCTGTATTTCTCCGAGTCCCTGGTGCCCACGGCCAGGAAGGCCTTATGTGACCCACTGGAGGAGGTCAGAGAGGCGGCCGCCAAGACCTTCGAGCAGCTGCACTCCACCATCGGCCACCAGGCCCTGGAGGACATCCTGCCGTTTTTATTGAAGCAGTTGGTGAGTGGTCTGCCTCAGACCTGCCCTTTGGCCTTTACCATTTCTGTAGAAGCAAACATGAGGGGCTTATTGTGCCAAGGCAGTCGCTATGTGGTGTTGCGGGATCAGATTTGGTTCTGTCCTATTCCTTTGACAGAGTGGGACAGAGGTGGGGCGGGAGGGGAGTGGAGAAGGAAGTTGTTGGCAGTGGCTGGTCTGGCAGCAGAGGTAGAAGCTGGAGCCAGCGCCTCACCTTGCCCCGATGCCCCAACACCCCTCTGCAGGATGATGAAGACGTGTCAGAATTTGCCTTGGACGGTCTAAAGCAGGTGATGGCCATCAAGAGTCGAGTGGTGCTACCCTACCTCGTGCCCAAGGTAAATCCCAGCGGGTGCCAACCACTCCCCGGGCTAAAAGCCACACCATATCCTGGTTCCAGGGGATGCTAGTGGTGTAGATACCTCAGAGTAGACATGTGGCCCTCGTGCGATGGACTCTTCCAGAACCTTTTGCCTGGTGACATGGTGAGCCATGGAGTTGATGTTGTCCGTCATTTTGCAGCTGACAACTCCACCTGTCAATACCCGAGTGCTGGCTTTCCTGTCGTCTGTGGCAGGAGACGCCTTGACCCGTCACCTTGGAGTGATCCTCCCGGCCGTCATGTTGGCCCTAAAGGAGAAGCTTGGGACTGCGGATGAGCAGCTGGTGAGTGTCGTGACTCCCCACGGCTGCCTGCCCCACACTGCCCTGGAAGAGCCTGCTCAGCCTGCCGTCCCCTGTGGTTCTAGGAGATGGCCAACTGTCAGGCTGTGATCCTCTCAGTGGAGGATGACACGGGGCACCGGATCATCATCGAGGATCTGCTGGAAGCCACACGCAGCCCCGAGGTGGGCATGAGGCAGGCTGCTGCCATCATCCTCAACATCTACTGCTCCCGCTCGAAGGCAGACTACACCAGCCACCTGCGGAGCCTGGTCTCAGGCCTGATCCGCCTCTTCAACGACTCCAGCCCTGTGGTTCTGGAGGAGAGCTGGGATGCCCTGAATGCCATCACCAAGGTGAGGGGACCGCTGACTCCACCAGCAGCTTTTGACTACAGACAATGCCAGAGGCTTAAGACTGGACTCTTCACTCACCCCTGTGTAGCTCTCACGTTTACCAGTCCATGACCGGTCTTGTCGCACCTCCACCCACACCCTTCCCCCTGCTTTGTTATTTTGAGGTGGTCTTGAAAGGTAGGACCGAGAATCTGACATGTTTGCTTTTTCCTGGTTTCCCCCAGAAGTTGGATGCTGGTAACCAGCTGGCACTAATTGATGAACTGCACAAAGAAATCCGACTCATAGGAAATGAGAGCAAAGGCGAGCATGTGCCAGGCTTCTGCCTCCCAAAAAAGGTGAGCGGGGCTTCGTGGTGTGGGCTGCGGTGGGCGTGCGCCTCCCTCCGCTCGCCCTCGCAGCCAGGCATGCTAATGGCCCTGGGCCGCCTGACGTGGGCCTGTCGGTGCTGCTTCGGGCCTTCCCAGGGTCCGAGCTGCCTTCGATTTAAGCTGTGGGGGCGCCTCAGAGCAAGTGAGTCCCATGACAGCAGCACCTGCGTCTCTGCGGTAGCCTGTTGGCTTTTGTCTTTTCACTGTCAAGTTGAGACTGATCCCAGTCAGCATCCGCTCAGGCTGTGGTCCTGGCAGCTGGGAGCCATCTCTGATGGTGTGGAGAGGATGGCTGACTGGAGTGCCTTGCTTTGGGTCAAGATACTTGAGCTAGGCCTTTGAGATCTGACTTTCAGGTGTGTTTCTCTTGTCAGGGCGTAACCTCCATTCTTCCAGTCTTGCGGGAGGGAGTCCTGACTGGCAGCCCAGAACAGAAAGAGGAAGCAGCCAAAGCTTTAGGCTTGGTGATCCGCCTGACCTCAGCTGATGCCCTGAGGCCCTCTGTGGTCAGCATCACTGGCCCTCTGATTCGCATCCTGGGGGACCGGTTCAGCTGGAACGTGAAAGCAGCTCTGCTGGAGACTCTCAGCCTCCTGCTGGCCAAGGTGAGTGAACGAGTTCGTCCCCTCGGTGCATTCAGATTTTGGAGGACGGAGCTCTGCGCAGGACACTGGCACTCGTGTCACGTGGCGCAGAGCGACAGCTCGTTGCGGAGCAACAGCAGATGGGACTCTGCACTCACTGCGCCTCAGCAGTTCCGGGGTTCCGGGTGCCCTGCCCGCCTCGTGCAGTCTGCGACGTGGGCTCGGCTGCAGGCACGTGGGGCATGGCGCCAGGCCCATCCCGAGCACTCATGCATGTTAATTGCCCCTATTTTGAAGAACTACTGGTTCAAAGGAAAAATCCAGGGCCACATAAGTACAATGAAAACATTGTTTGAATATGCTTCCGCTCTTTATTACTGCCTCATAACGGGAAATGCAAGGAATCTGATGAGAGAATGAAAAGGAAGTCTGACAGCAGCTGGAATAACTTCAGTTCTTGCCAAAAGTGTCGGAAGCGAAAGCCCAGCCTATTAACTATTTCTGGTGTTTTATGGGCAGTAGTTAAACCCTTTAGATTTGAAAAAAGTATAAATGGGCTAAGATTTTTTTTGTAAGAAAAATGTTGAATTTTTACTGTTAAGCAAAGCAAGCTTAAAATTGATAGCTTTTTATTTTGGGGAGTAGGGTGTGGGGAGTAATTTCCCAGCCAAAATGAGACTGCGCACACCTGCCTCATTCTGTAGGAAACTGCCTTTTTTCTTTTTTCTTTTTTTTTAACTAGTATCATCTTCACCTTGCACTCTGCTGTTGTCTATGGCATTTTTTTTACTCCAGACAGCTCATAGAATGCGTCCCTGCGGCATGAGTCAGCTGCCCCCATGAGCAGATGTTTCCCACCTCAGATTTACCAGTTTCCCTCTGGTGTGCCACCTGGCGGCACCCCTGCCTGACCCCAATGTTTCCAGGTCTTAACTGGCATTGAAACTCCAGATAGCTACTATATTTTTCCCATTTAATAATAAGCGAAATCTTTAGTCTTGGACCCATCTGTGTACATGGAAAGGGGGTAAATTGGGATATGATTTAGAGGGGTGCATGTATGTATGGGTGGAACTTTCTGAAGTCATTTGTTTCATAGACTTCTGAGGGTTAAAGGTCAAGTGCTTAACTGGTGTATCAGTTGCTTAATATTAATAGATGGTACCTGCCCCTTAGCAGCCGTTTCCCTGTCTTGAGACTGGATTGTTCATCAGCGGTGTTGACAGCATCCATCTGCCCTACTCCCATCTCCTTGGGGGTGGCCGCTTCAAGTCACCTGGCCCTATGACAGGTCTCCGCGAAGCCTAGCTGACAGCTCCCTTGGTGGTCCTTCCCCCGCCTACGCCCCCTGCTCCTTCCAGTCCACCGAAGGATGCAGAAAAGGAAAGAAGAGGTTTAGCTTGACTTTTCTGTGCTTGGCTTTCCTCTCTGGGTGCTCCATTCCTGGGCTGCATGTGAGAACTGGGTTAGCTCAGGGAGGTTTGTGATTGCTGTCTCATCTATAGTACACTGTGGCCTGGCGCGCCTCCACAGCTGTGCTTTTGGGTGGGGTTTCTCACACAGGTTGGGATTGCCCTGAAGCCCTTCCTGCCTCAGCTGCAGACCACTTTTACCAAAGCACTGCAGGACTCCAACAGGGGGGTGCGCCTGAAGGCTGCCGACGCCCTGGGGAAGCTCATTTCCATTCACATCAAGGTGGATCCCCTCTTCACAGAGCTGCTGAACGGAATCCGTGTCATGGAGGACCCAGGGGTCAGGTGAGGTCCCCTGGGAAGTGCTCAGGCCTCGACCAGACAGAGACAGCTGCAGGCAGCCCCGGGCTGTGCTTGCGCAGTGGCAGCAGAGTGAAGCTGAGTGTGTTGGTTCCGTAGGGACACTATGCTGCAGGCCCTGAGGTTTGTGATTCAGGGAGCAGGTGCTAAAGTGGACACTGCCATCCGGAAAAACATCGTCTCACTCCTGCTGAGCATGCTGGGACATGATGAGGTAGGTGGATGGTGAGGCTGATGGACTCAAATGGTGCCCCTTCTGTTTTATTTGGTTGGCATCTCTGCTTTGTGTTAGAAGAACGTGGGAAAAGTGGTCAGTAGTAACTATCATTCCGGGCATTCACACCCCTGCTAGAGGTTTAATAGGCATTTGGTTGTAAGGGAGATAAGGCAGTATATTGGTATTGATTATTCTATTTTGTACATAAAAGAAGGCAAGGTTTTCTTTCCCAAATCTCAATAATTTGCTCTCTAATCTTAAAAGAAGTCACTTTCCTTCTCTGCCTCTCATTTTCTCATTTGCAAGATGAAGCAGTTTATTCATTCAGGAAACATTTGCCGAGCCAGAGAGCCTAACCTAGAGGTGAATTAAGCATGATCACAGCCCTCAAGGAAGTTAGAGTCTGGCGGGGTATCTGTGTCTTCCAGGTGGGAGGTCTGAGCACTGTGTGAGGGTGAGCCTGCCTGGGCCCCACCTAGCGAGTGGGAGAGTGCAGCCAGCATCTGGGCCCTGGCGACTCCTGTTCTGTCCCTATCCCGGGCCTGCCTTACCGAGTCCCCACTGGCTGGCTGGCAGTGTGGTGGCCGGTCTGCTGGACAGTTGAGGTTACGAAGACAGACTTTCCCCTCCGCTCTAACATGCGGCCTCTCGTGTGGCCTGTTTGCATGTGTGGGGCTCATCTGTCGTGGGCTCACGCCGTAGACCCGCTGCTGCTGGACCACCCACGGCCTCGCGGGTCCAGCCCAGCCCCCGGCCACCTGCTCTCTGACAAAAGCCCCCGCCTTCTCCGGGGGTACATATGGGAGACTGCGTGTTGGTCAGTCTCTCAGGCTTTTTACAGGGCCAGGCACAGTGCAAGCCAAAGTTAGCCTTTAAGCCAATTTGCATTTCACCACAATGGAGCTAAAAATAGATCCTGTTGGAGAGAGTAGGTGTCAGAGTCAGCCAGCTAAGCCTTGTTTGGCATCTGGGCCTCTTGGAGGCTTCTGCCCAACCGCTGGCAGGCCATCCTCCCCTTCACCCTCCTCAGCACTTTCCCTGCACTCCAGGGTGCCAGCCTAGCACAAGCCTCCCCTCAGGTCATGAGTCCCTGGGGGTTGGTTTTGGGGAAGGCGCTTCTAGTCAGCGGTTACAAAAAACCTGGCGAATGTAAAGCCTGCTCGCTTATACGCGAGTGGTTAGCAGGCTAGGGAGGAGCGGCAGGGAGCCCTTTTGTGCCTGGTTTTGATTTTGACGGAGGGCTTGACCTTTACCTGTATTCCTTGGCTTCAGTTGGACGTCCTAGTGCAAGCTTGAATGATGCTTGTGGCAGTGGAGCTGTGACACGGTAGAGAGGTGCCCTGGGTGCAAGATGACGCACGAGATTGGGGGTGGGGGCGTCAGAGTGGTCGTCTCTACCTGCATCTCGTGAATGTGCCAGGACCCCCCGCACCCCACATACACATACAGGGCTGCTGATGGTACTTGAGATAATAGATGTAAAGCACTCAGACTTCCTACGAAGAAAGGTGCTATGTAAATACAGTTATTATTGCTATTATGATGATGATTACCATATGCACACACACTGGAGTTTTCTATAATTAAGTGCTGGGTGTGTAGTTTTTTAACTCTGCACCAAGTGGCAGTTGTAGTGAATGGCAGTCCCAGTCTGGCAGCAGGAATATGTGTGTCTGGAGTAAGGGTTGGATGGAAGTTCCCAAGTGGCTTTTTTCCTCTCTCCCTGCCTCCCCTCCATTCGGTTCTGCTGCCTGCCCGGTTACCAGGGCACTGCAGTGCGGCTCACACGCCTCTCGCTGTCTTCTCTGCTGGCAGGACAACACTCGCATCTCCTCAGCCGGATGCCTGGGAGAACTGTGTGCCTTTCTGACTGAAGAGGAGCTGAGTGCTATTCTTCAGCACTGTTTGCTGGGTAGGTACCCTTTGTCCTCTTGGGGTGCTCTCAACTGGGGGAGAGTGGGTGCCTGCGTTCCCCATCTTCCTGCAGAGGGTCTTCTGGCAGCGGAACTGCCCTCTTCATGAGAACCCACACTGTTAACAGGAAACGGGCCTTCAGTGGGCCTGTAGCGCGAGTGCCTGCTCAAGGAACACGGCTGCAGGCCTGACGCACTTTGTGAGGGGCCTCTCCTCACGTGCACCCTAGGCAGGGCGGTCATGCTCAGTAATGTTCCGGGGCTTGCGCCAGGCTCCAGTTGACACTCTAATCTTGGAGGTGCAGGCCTGTGGGCTTCACAAGGGGGGTGCGTGCTCAGAGTGCAGGCTGACCGCAGTTGTTGCCATCCACCCAGCGGACGTGTCGGGCATTGACTGGATGGTTCGGCATGGGCGGAGCCTGGCCCTCTCCGTGGCTGTGAATGTGGCTCCGGGCAGACTCTGTGTAGGCAAATACAGCACTGAAGTTCAGGACATGATCCTCAGCAATGCCACAGCAGACAGGGTAAGGCTACGGGCAGCCCTGCAGTCCGTCCCCTCCCCTGACCAGAGTCCTACAGCCACCCCTTGACACAGTGGGGCAGCGGAGAGCAGCTAGACCCCAGACTGCGCATGAGAGGCCTGAGTTCTCATTTGGCCTGAGCTGGCAACTTGGTGTGCACTTGGACCAGTGCTCGACCCTCAGTTTCATCACTTATGTATTGAGGCGTTGGGAGGCTGAGGGGTCCTTCTAGGTCAGAAGGTCTCTGATCCTGGTCCCTGCCGGGCAGCAGGGCAGCCTGTGTGGAGGAGAGCTGTTGAGGAACCGAAAGCAGGGGGGATGGGTCCTGGAGATTCCCAAGGAAGGGGTGGTTTCTGCTCTCAAGAAGGGAGCAGCATGCCACCCCTCTAGCTCTCTGCTCTCCACAGATCCCCATCGCAGTGAGTGGGGTCCGTGGCATGGGCTTCCTGATGAAGCATCACATCGAGACAGGAGGAGGACAGTTGCCGGCCAAACTCTCCAGCCTCTTCGTTAAGGTGAGTAGTGGCGGAGGCTCATGAGAAGGACCCGGCGCCCCAGCGCACTAGTGGTATTCTGGGGGTTCTCTGTGGGTGATGGTCTGCAGGAGCGTTCGGAACCTGCAGGAGTTGAACACAAAATAGATGGAAGATGCCCAATTTCTTACCAGACTCTCAGACCTGTGATCCCAAATCAAGCTAAGAACCACTATTTTAGACATTCTTTTAGGCGCTCTGATTTGTACAGTTAGGACAGAGCTGGGTTCAAATCTAAATTCTGCCTCCCTTCTGTACTTGGCTTGGCGGCTGCTAGTGTGACTGTTCGGTGGGTGCTGCTGAAGGAAGCCAGAAGCTGGTGGCAGGGTTCCTGCCGGCTGTGTAATGGGTGGCACACAGGTCACCACTAGGATCTGCATTTTAAGAGACGAAGCAAAGCCTACAGGTGCCTTCTAAGCCGCTCACAGGTGATGCCAGTGCTGCTGTGTGCAAATCTCACAGAGAGTAGTACAGACTCCTGAGTCCTGCTGAGGGTTTACAGGCCCCAGTTTGATTGTGCCTGTGTGATGGCACTGCCCAGCATGCAGCTGTCTCAGCATTCATTTCCTGAGTATGCACTGCGTGCCAGCTAGACTCTGGAATATGGCTGATGGAATCTCCTGAGTTAGAGATACACTAACAGCCCCAGGAAAGGGCCCTAATTAAGGTAGGCTTGTAGGGGGGACCTGAAGGCTGACATTTGAGCTGAGGCCTGAGAGGGGGGAAGTTGAAACAATGGAGCAGGGATCCAGGGCAGGCACGTCCCATCCCAGCGAGGGGACCAGTCGGTGCAGAGTGCAAGGTGGGGTGGGTGGGGTGGGGGGCATGGTAGGTTTGAAGATGTGAAAGCCTGTGTGGGCCAGGAGCACTGAGTGAAGGGAGAGTGGCACGAGATGAGGTAGAAGAGAGAAAGGGGCAGATGACACCCTGCACCTTCCCACACAGGGAAGGATTTGGAAGGAAGCAGTGGGGTCAGTTTGTGTGGAGAAGGGAGGGGAAGGGCTGGGATTTGGGCTTCTTTGAGAAACAGATTGGATGTACTTGGTTCCTCTTCACAGTGTTTGCAGAACCCCTCCAGTGACATCAGGCTGGTGGCTGAGAAGATGATCTGGTGGGCAAATAAGGACCCACTGCCTCCCCTGGACCCCCAGGCCATCAAGCCCATCCTGAAGGCACTTCTCGACAACACTAAGGATAAAAACACTGTCGTGAGGGCCCATAGCGACCAGGCGATTGTCAACCTCCTCAAGATGAGGCAGGGCGAAGAGGTGTTTCAGGTGGGAGCCAGGGGCTGGGGTGCCTCTCCAGAGCCTGCTGTGGGCTGTTGTCTGCAGGTCTTCTGCATGACAGTCTCCGGGCCTCCTACATCACCAGTGTGTGCGGGGGAGGGGGGTGCACACTGATTGCGTTTTACAGGCCTAAAACCCGTCCATTCTGTGGCATTCAGCCTGCTTTCAGCAGTAGCATTCTTCAGCTAAATCTCATGTGGCAGCCCATCCGGTAAAACAGACCCTAACGGGGCTGCCCACTGAAGCCCGAGCCCTGCCCACGCAGCACCCATGACCACCCTGCCACGCGAAAAGCACGAGTGGTTTCTTGGCTTTCCTTGAACCCATCTGTTCCTTTATTGTGCCATCGATCCCAGCGGTACTATTTCTGAGGTTAACACTCATTTTTGTGTTTGTTTGAGTGGAGAAATCTGAAGCTTTATCTTCTGACTGCATGTCCTCATTTCTGTCTTCCCACAGTCCCTCTCCAAGATCCTAGATGTAGCCAGTTTGGAGGTGCTGAACGAGTGTAACCGGAGGTCCCTGAAGAAGCTGGCCGGCCAGCCTGACTCCACGGAGCAGGTGGACGACACCATTCTGACCTGAGAGGCTGGGCCCTGGCCCCCGCGCTCTGCGTCAGCATTTCGGCTCCACATCTTTGTTCACTGTTTTCATTTTTGAAAATACGTTTGTTCTGATGGGAGCTTAGGAGATGGTGTTCCCAGAAGGTATTTTAATATATCAACAGACCACAGCCAAAGCCTTAAAAGTCAAACCCACACACAACTGAAAATCGCCTCCTCCATTGCACCCTTTTCTTTGGAGAGAAGAAAAAAGCACAGGTCTCATCGAATGTCGCCAAGAGCCGGTCACCTGGCTTAGCGTGGCTGGCCTGGAACAAGTAAGGCCAAACCTGCAGCTCCCCTTCTCCAGGGCAAGAGCTCCGCTCCCAGGGCTGGCGCTGCCAACTCGGTGCCTCACACCTCAGGGGCGTGCAACGTGGCAGCCAACCCAGCATGGTGCGTCTGCTTGGCTTTGCCAAGCCTTGCAGCCCGACTGGATCTGACCTGGCTGGCGACAGTGATACCTGCGTAGCCCTGGCAGGTCTCAGGTTGGGGAAGGGTACAGGTTAAAATGCAAGCTGTTTGAAGGAGGAATGTTTAATAAAGGCTTTGATTCAATCTTGATATAAGCAGATTTTTTTAAACCTCCAGGTAGTTGTTAAACATGGAGCTTCCTGCATCGGGAACAAGGCGAGGCGTGGGACTGTTCGGGAGCACTGCAGGACTCTGAACACGGGCTTCTGCTTGTAGCTACCCGCAGACTTCTCTGTCCTGAGGTCGGTCTCAGGCGCTGTGGAAAATGAGGGGTCGAATTAGCCACATCCCTGTCACCTCTCACAAAGGTAGCTTGTGTAGTCAAGTTTCAAAGCGAAATCTATCTCCTCTATGGAGCAAAAAAGCAAATGACTTGCCACAGGAAGCCCGAGTTGCAGCTCAGCATCTGCCTGCTTTGTGAATGACTTCCTTCCTCCCGGTTCTTAGAAGGCTCGTGATCCCCATGTCCTGTCTGACAGAGCACGCCCCTCTGGGCTTAGTGGTGCAACTTTTCTGGGCTGTTTCCCTGAGCAGACACGGGACAAGCCTCTATCAGAATTACTGGTCAGAGCTGTACAAAGAAGAAAATTAAATGTGCTGGAAGCGAAATCACTTTGCAAAAGGTATAAACTGCTTTACTGGAAAAAGCAATGCTTTGCTTACTAATGCAGCAGGGATAAAAGTAGCCTTGTGACTCAGCACTCTGATGGATACAAGGTGACCTCTGAGATACTTCTATGCTTTCTATGCCTGAGCCTTATGTCACAGGACTTCCTGTTTCCTTGTAGCAGACGTGGTCTCAGTTGGCTCAGCGTAACTGGAATCCTGGGAAGGGACCTTGAGAGGTCGGCTGAGCCTTTTCCCATGGTCACAGCAGCTAATGGTACAGCTTGTGGTAGCCATGGTAACCGCTCCCTTCTGGGATGGTCATCAGTGTCCTCCCAGCTGCCTAGGGCATATGTCCAGCAAGCTGTCTGTATGTGTGGTTCCCTCTGCCAGGTAGCCATGGGGATCCAAAGTTTGTGTGTGAGGGGGCTTGGGCTGGGAACCTGTGTCAAGCCCCTGAGATTTCTGCAGTATTTCTTCCAGGCTCCCAAGAGGCCAGTGTCCACCTCTGGTGGCCAGTGCCCAGCCTGAAATTGTGAGGGGAAGCTGCTGTACATAAAGTGGAAGAAACTCATTATGCAAGACCCAAAGGAAAAACACTGGGTTCCAGTTCTAAAACCCGAAGGAGGATGAGATCTCTGTGTTCAGGGTGAATGGATGAAGGTTGATTCACAGACGGAGATGACTCAAAGGTTCTCAGCGTTATGTTGAATTGCATTCCCTGAGTCTGGAAGGGAGGGTGTTTGTTCCCAGGAAGGTTGCTGCCAGGGGCTGGCTGGCACAGATGGGACAGTGGGGCAGACCAGAGGCCTTGCTGGTCCAGGGTCATGGCAGTTCTGAAAAAGAAGCCCAGACTGAACCCCCTGGAGTAGAGCTTGGCAGTAATGAGCAAAGCTGTTTGCCCTTGTTGGTAGAGCTGTTTAGACTTAGACAAGTTGGCTAACCTCTCTGGGCCAGTGTGCTTGTCTGTAAATTGAGGAAGTTTGGAATAGAAGCCCTTAAAAACCTCTTGTCCTCATCCCTTTGGGGTTAATAGTAATTGAAATAGATGATATTCACCTCCCCCCATTTAATCCTCTCAACTTAGTAGTTTCTCTTATTTTAATATTTGCCAGAGGAGGAAACTGAGGCAGAGAAGTCACTTCCTGGTGAGGTGGCTAGAATGTGAGACTGTCCCCAGCCTTCATACTCAGCTTTTCTCTGGTTTGTGTACGGCTGGTTCAGCACAGGCGCTTTTCGTTCTTTAGAGCAGGGCCTCTAGACCTCTGCCAGGTGCCCGGGCTCTGGAGAGCGGGAGCCGTGCAGGGGGGCTGGCCTGGCAGCACCGGCTCCACACCTGCCCGTTTACATACAGGCGCGCTTCTCAGACTCAGATCATCTAGGGAGGAGACGCCCCTCTTTCTCCACGTGTCTGAAAGACAATGGCAGCCAGGTGTCCTTGGCCCTTCCAGGGGAAACCGCACTCGACCCTTCGATGGAGCCTCCTGAAGCTCGGGGGACATTTTTCACTGAGCAGATTCTGAAACAAGTTTGGCAGTTAGGAGTTGTTTTCCTTCTAAGTATGGTTCTGCGTGGATCTAAATTGCTTTCTAAGTTAGGGGAAGTGAGGAACCACTCTACAGATCTCGGCTCTGAAATTTAAGGGAAGGGAAATGTGCTCAAGTTCTAGCATCAGAGCGCAGCAGTGGAGATGAGAAGATTCTCCAGTCAGGTGTGAACCTTAACTTTCCGGCCGAGGGTCAAGCTGAGCGACCCAGCACACGTTGCTGAACATCCCCGAGCTGCTGTCCTCACCTGTTCGTGGCGGCCAACAGAGTTAACACTTTGGATTTGCGGGCTGAGAAGCTAAAAATCAGATTTCTTTTGAAGACTGATGACTGTGTCTGAGTGTGCCACCCACCAATGGAAGGTGCGAGCAAATGGGTCATGGAGCGTGGGCAGGGGCGCAGTGCTGCGCCCTGAGAGCCAGTCCTTTTGTGGGCAGGACACCAAGGTGCAGATGGAAGGGGGTCCCCGAGAAGCCTTGTAGGTAGCTGGCAGAAGGGCGGAAAACCCGTATTTCTGGACACTGCCTACCAAGCCCCGTTTGTGAAAATAAATTTGGAAGGTGAACTTAATAAAAGAAACTTAGTCAAGTTCTTGGTATGCGGCTATGCGGCATGACTGGGTTTCACTTTTAAGAAGCAGTGAGCTGATTTACCTCACCGGGCAGTGCTGAGCCCTCCCTCCCTTCATCGGGAGGGTTGAGGGTTCTGGGTTCCGGCAGCCTGCAGTGGCTCCACCTTCACGTTAGCAACGCTGAGGAAACTGGAAAAACGAGTCTGAGAATTACTACCTCAGGGAAATGTCTGGGTGAGACTCTCCCGAGGGTGGATGCAGCAGATACTTTTGGATGCTTTCTGAGATTTCTGTAGTAGGGTTGGGTTAAGGGAAGGGGAGGGGGTTGGGGGGGGGAGGGAGGGAGGGGGAGGAAATCCTGCAGTGCTGTGCTGCTTGTACTGACAGGAAGATGGACATAAGCCACACTAGACCCTTCTTAACACCCAGGTTCCCGTTGTTACAGAAGCTGGGGTGCAGCAGTGTTTCACCGGCTTTCTCCAACCTTCTCCCGCAGAACCTACACACTTCTGAGAAACTGCTGAGGACCCCAAAGAGCTCTTCTTGGCTATGCAAGTCTGACCTACCAATACTTGCCATCTTAGAGATCAAAGCTTCAATTTTAAGTTTTGCTAATTTACTTAAAAACAATCCATTACAATTAGCATACTAACCACCATGCAGAAAATGGCGATTCCCAAAGTCATTTCGTGAGGACAGTGGCACTGTTTTAATGTTTTCAAGTCTCATTATCTGGATTTGTACATTTGCTTCTGCAGTCTGTTGCCATTTCACATCATGTCAGCTCTGGGAAACTCCACTGCACATGTGTAAGCAAATTAGAGTGCAAAAGGCAAATGGCACCTCAGTGCTATAAGCATGTGCTACTTTGCAGCTCTCTGGCAGGTCTGTGGGAGCCCCCAGCCCCACGCTACTTTGAATGATGATGAGGGGAGAGAAATGCTACTGAAAGGTTTGGAGGGGCGAGGGGAGGTTCGCCCTGAGTTAGTGACTGCCCAAATTTGGCCCGCCCCCTGCAGAAAGCACTGTGCAAGTAATCACCTGATTGCCTCTGCTGCTCCTGGTTGTTCTATAAATTCTGTGTGGCTCCGCTTTAGCCCAACAGACACTGAGCGCTTACCCTGCGCTGGTGGCCCCTGCTTTCAGGGGGTGTCACGCTGGATTTGGAGGGCTGCAGGCAGGGCCAGGCCCTTGCCAAGCCTCTTGGAGTGGCATCAGGCATGAGGGGGTGGGGTAAAAGGCCAATTTCCAGCTCTAACAAAGGGAGCATCCAGGCACAATTTTGTTCATTCCTTCTCGAACCAGCTTGAATGGTATCCCAACTTGGCTCCTCACTTAAGTTTACTTCACCTCTCAAAACTCTTATTTAATAACCGCTTCTGCCTTCCCAAGTGAGGTGGCATGTGTTCCTCCCTTGCTCTGCGGCGCCAGAATCCACGCTGACCCATGTGAAGTCTGGATTTCTCAGGTGCCTCTAGGCCTCCGTCTCCCCCGCTGCACCCCACGGTGTTGCTGGCTCTCCTTTACCAGCTTGGCCTCCCCACTGGTGACACCACCTCACTTCCCCACACTCTGGCAAACTTAAGCTCTTTTTTTTTTTTTTTAAAAATTTACGTATACAGAACTGGGGGACAGGCCAGAGGTGCAGGGGTGGTGAGAGCCTTCACCAGAGACAGAGTGGGGAGCAGAACAGGCAGACTGATGAAGTACACCACTGAGGGGAGCAGCGGGCGGGTCAGGAGAGGTCTGCCGAGCCACGTGGGTCACCTCTGGGGTAGGTGGGGATGGAACTCATGAGGAAGTGGCTTTGGCTTCTTAGTGCTGTGCTTTAACCCACTGCGCCACCAGGGAGGGCCCAACTTAAACTCTTTAAAGTGCCTGTAACCCCCTCCCCCTTCAGGGCTCACTGCTCGGCCTCCTCTGGTCACCGACTGCTAACCGATCTTCTGCTTCCAGCTGCACCATGCTCTCACCACCACTGTCCTCTCACTCACTGAGCTTCCTGAGTCAGTGTGTTCCTGTAAACCTCTGCACACCCCTGGCCCTCTTACGTGCATTTATTTGTAGTCACCACCAAGAAGGTAAGCTCCATGAAAGCAGGGATTTTAAAGTTCTATTCAGTGCTGAGCCTGCAGCTCCCAGATCAGGGCTTGGTGCTCAGTGAAGCCCTCAATGTTTGTTGACAGAATAAGGGACTCTTCTCCCCAGCTGTACTGCAAGCTCTGAAAGGGTGAGGCTTTGTTTCTCTCGTTACATATCCTGTTGTATATTAGTACAGCTCCTGGGGTGTAGTAGTGTAAAATATGTAGTAGGTATAAAAATATTGATTGAATTAGTAAATGGAGGTAAACTAATTTTTAGAAAAAGTGCTTTGGTTGATCCTGTTTGATTAGTCTGCATCTGTTCCTTCCGTACCTGGGCTTCACCAATGGCCTCTGAGGCTCTTCAGCTGAAATCCATCCCGCATGCTTATGCCAGTTACTTTCCTAAAATAATTTCTTAGAATAATGTTGACACTAAGGTGCGCTGCTCAATCGTTTGGTGTCTCCCCTTGTTTCTAACCTGCAAACAGGTGATGGTGCAAAAGCTCATCTGTAAATTGGCTGTTCACATGGTGCAACAAAGTTACACATCAGTGGCACACACTGAGCTTTACCTCAGGTCAGAAAGTTTACATAGTCTGCTGACCTGCTCCTGTACCAACAGATACTAAATTCCTTAGAGGCTCAAGTCTCTTAGAGAAGGTACCTGTCTATTCTCTAGATGACTTCTAACACCTAATCCAATGCAGATGCTATGTAGTTACCCTGTATTGCCTGGGGATGACAGCCACATGTTCAGTAATTCTCAACGGGCACCCCATCGGCCCAGCTACACTAACTATTTCTGACGTTCACTGAACAGCTGGTTGACCCTGCCCACGCTGCCGGCCCAGGGCCCTGTGTGCTACCTCACTCATGTTGTCTAGCTCATAGCTAAGACCCATAACTGCTCCAGTCATTGAACTGTAGTTTAAATAAATGTCAAATATTTCTAGAGGAAATACTGTGCTCAGTTTCACTTTGGGGATGCAGACACAGGTCCTGGCCTATAGGGAATTCTTCCTGAAAACCAAAATCTATGATTCCCATTGACTGTTTGACAGCAGCTGTCTAAATATACCTGTCATTCAAGTCTCTCTAAATCCCATCATGAAATCTTAATGACACAATTTTTTCCCCATCATTCTAGCTAAAAGTGTTACCTCTCCTTCTGTGAAATCTAGACTGCCTACTTGACAGTTATTTTACCCATCATATTGCCTTGTATTTTTAATTGCTCACAAGTATGTCTTGCCTCTAATGAGACTGTAGCTCCTAGAGAAGGGAAAAGGTTCTTCTATAATTCACACTTTGGTTACTGAGTAAATGGAAGAATTTGTGCCTGTTGCTTTCCAGACAGCACATACTGGCCACCCAGGAATCTGGTCTTTGCAAGGGTCAGTTTGTTCTACCGATAGCAGAAGGCTGCTTTGGAAATGTGTGCTGGAGCTGACACGAGGAAATGGCTGAAATTAGGAGTGTGCAAAAGGACCTTGTTAGTGACTGCTTATCATGTGCCTCTATGTGCCGGGTAATTTACAAACATGTTTCTAATCTTCATTACTAATCTAAGAAGAGGGGCTTGAGACACTGGGTTGTGACTTTTCCAAAATCTCAAAGCTTTTATGGGATGGGAGCAGGATTTCAAAGTTGGCATTTAAACCCAAGTCCTTCTTGAGTGGCGTGAGAGATGATCTGAGTCACTTCCTGCCTCACTGGCAGGTCAGGGTGGAGTGTGCTTACCTGCCCGCAACCTTGAAACTCCCTTCTTCCCCTGTATTTCCTGACAATGCTGGATCCCAGGGGACCCCACTAATCTTTCCAAATCAGGAAGGACTGTTTGTCAGTGGTCACACTGCTCCTTTTTCCTCCCTAAAAATTTCAGATTCCAAGTACCTTGTTCTTATGATACCATCATATTGATCCTCACCTCCTGGAAAAACAACTTTCAGAATTGAGTCACACACTCCATGTGCTGTTCAAGGATCTTTCCTGCCACATTGTGTATTTACAAACATGAATGGCTATCAACAACGGGTGGCTAAATCATAGTACAACCATAGGTTGGAGTGCTATCCAGGAGTGTTAATAAGGCAGTGTGCACAAATGTGCTTGTGGAGACAAGAAATTCACTGAAGGACATTTATTCAGCAGGTCTTTTTAAGCATTTTAAGGTAGTAAAAACCATTAGCAAGATTACCTGTGAGGTCCGAAGGTAAAATATTAATTTTACATTTTTGGGTAAGTTGTAGTTTTCTTAAGCCAGTGACATGACTTTTTTGCAAAGTCAGGAGGAAAACTAGGAAGTCTGATAAAGCAAGGGGAATATCCAATCTAAATGTAAAGGGACAAGGCTGTAATGGAACTTGAAAACCTGCACTTCTGCAATGAGAGGCATCTTTCTTAGATCTACTTTAGGCCTAAAGGGTAGGGCAAGTGAACTTACTCAAAAACTGGAAAAAACTCGGGTCGATGACAAAACGAACACCAATTAACTTCTGGCGGCCCAGGTCTTCCTAACCACATTGTTCGGAGATGTGTACTTGAGGGTGGTGTGAAATTGAAGCCCGGGGAGCTGCGGCTTTCGGTGTCCGGTATGCATCTCTCAACCCCAGTCGTCCTCTTCCCAGGCTCATCGTTAAGTTGCTCGGGGCTCTGAATCTGGAACTACCCTCCTCGTTTTACCAAAGAGGCTATTCGAACTCCAAGAGGTCATCGGGCTCGGAGGCGATTCGGACTGACAGGCCACGCTCCAGCAGGCGACTCCCGACCCATATACCCGGCAGACTGCGGCCGACTCGGGTGCACTCCACAGCTCCGGACGCCCTGCAGGGCCGCAGGCAGC
>NW_004567130.1:12829607-12889328 GCF_000260355.1 Condylura cristata
TCACCTGTTCTTACTGTGTGGTTTGTCAAATAAGGCAACTAAGGCTCAGAGAAGCTGACTGACTTGCCTAAAGTGGCACAGCTGGTCAGAGGCAAGGCTGGGAGTGAATTAATGCACATGATGCTGTGTGAGCAGCTGGTGTGGAGCCTGACAAACAGTAGGGCGAGGTCGGGGCGCGGGGCTGCAGAGCCGAGGGCCGCGCGCGCTGGGCGCGCGGGGCTCGGGGCTGAGGCGCCCGGTCCACTCCCGGCGCCTGCCCCTGCCTCACGTGTGACCTTGGTCAAGTCGCGCGATCTCTGGAGTTGGGGAGACCCGGGTTCGAGTCCTGGGACTACCGGCTTCCTCACCTGTGACCTTGGCAAGCTCTTTCGCTTTACCGAGCCTCAGTTCCCTCCTCTGAGTATTGGGGACTTGCCTCCGGAGGTATGAGAGGATGATGAGATGAAGCTGCAGCCGCTCTTAGCGCCTGCCCTAGTGAGCTCTGTAGCTTTGCTGTTGGCAGTGGCCTTTGGAAGCCTCTGGCTCCTCCTCTGTAAAATGGGGAGATTCTGCAAGGTTTAAATGCTGGAAGGCAGAGCGCTTGGGCACAGCGCCTGGCACATCCCTGGGTGTGCTGGCGATGAGTCTGTCTCCTCGCGGTTCTGCGGTTCGGTTTCCTCATCTGTACAATGGACCAACAATAGGGTGTGCTGCACAGGCCGGCCGCCTTGGCCGAGCGCGGAGTCTGTGTGCATAGAGCTGGGGGCGGGTTTGTTCTCACTGTCCGCGGGTGGGTGATGGCAGGGTCCCCCACACTGCAGAAGCCCCATGACCATAACACCCTCTGGGAGCCTTCCCTGGCTCACTGCTCCATCTCCAGGGCCTCCTGCGGCGCTTGGCATCCAGAAGGTGCCTTACAGGTGTTTGTGGAATGAATGAAGTGTCTTAGAAAAGATAGGTTCCTTTCTGGGAAGGGTGGAGGGTCTGAGAGGTGTTTGGAGTGTGACAGATAAGCAGGTTTATGGGGTGACCAAGAGGTCAGGGAGGCAGGTCCCAGAAGGTTTATGGGAGCATTAGGTGAGGTCCTGGGGTGATGTGATGTTGGGGAAACAGGCTTGGTAGCAGACCAGGTTTATAGCCCAGATCTGAGGTTAGTATGGGCCATAAGGAAAGAGGGGACCAAAGCAAGTGTGTGGAAAGGCCTTATGCCAGAGTACTGGGGGACAGGGTCAGAGCCGGGTCAGGGAAGTGGCTGGGTTTCAGGGGCATGGTGGGGTTGGATCCGAATGTGGTTGATGGTTTGGACCTGGGGAAGGATAGCTGAGGTTTTCTTGGTTATTGATGGAAGGTGAGGGGAAAGTTAGGGGATAACTAGGGAGATGAAAAATAGCTGTGGTTGGGCAAGGAGTTAGAAAGGTGGAGGATGGAGTCGTTGCGGTTTGAAGCAAGGAAGCCAGCAGGCTGTGTATAGACTGGCCCTTAGAGATGGTCTCTACTGTTCTGCTAGCTCCTGTGCCTTAGGCCTTTACAGGATCTGAACTCTGGCCGTGGTTCTCAGGGCTTGCATCAGGATGATCTTTTGTTTGGAGTGAAAGTCAGCTCACCATGGTCTTGGATGCTCACCCCTCCGTAAGACTTCTAGGGAGGGCCGCGCTTAGATATCCCAAAATGAAAAGCATAAGCTCAGCAAGAAAGTGCAGCTTGTTGCCTCTTCTCTGTAAATCAGGGGAGTAGAGTTGGCCGGCCCCCTTTCTCCCCTTTCTCCTTTTTGCCTGGTATATTGATTTTTTGCTCAGAAGTGAGGTGTGGTCTGGCTTCTGGTTTAGTCTGAATGTAGTCTGATGTGTAAAGGAGACAGATGCTTTGCAATGTGATTTCTCCTGACAGTGAGCTGATCCTCAGAACCAAGGTTTGTGACCCTGGGAGATGGCAGCCATAGGAGGCAAACTAAGCTTTGGCAACTGAGCAGGGAGACTGACGTGAGCGTCCCTGAACGGGTCTCATGTGGGTGCTTCTTAAGCTTTATCAAATGATTTCGCAGATACTCTGTCATCTGCTTCTCACCTGTTCTTACTGTGTGGTTTGTCAAATAAGGCAACTAAGGCTCAGAGAAGCTGACTGACTTGCCTAAAGTGGCACAGCTGGTCAGAGGCAAAGCTGGGAGTGAATTAATGCACATGATGCTGTGTGAGCAGCTGGTGTGGAGCCTGACAAACAGTAGGGCCTCAATGAATGTTAGTTTCTTTCTTCATGAATCTAGAGTTCTCCTGCCCACTCTGCCACATTGTACATGCTTCTGGAATACATTCCTTCCACTTCTGCAGCTTGTAGAGTTCTATACTTGTAGGGTTTTATACTTGCCCTTATGTTCCTCTGACGTGGTCTCTGTAATAGCCTTTTATCTGTCCATTGGGACAGCCATCCTTATGCCTAGAACCTGGAGGCCAGAGTGATCCAAGATCTAGTTCAAGCCTTTCATAGATGTGTGAACTGAGGCTCAGAGAGAAGTGACTTATCTGAGACTACAGATAAGTTAGTTGCTGAGCTGGAATTAAAATGAAAACACTTGACTCAAAAGTCGAAGGTCTTCAGTCTTGAAGTGAAGCTAAGAGGAGGGAACTGTAGCCGAAGGGAAGAGTGGCTGAGGGTGGGGACTCTCTGTGGAGGCTTTTTAAACACCAGCGCATCTTGTAGGCCTAGATGCCTAGGGAAGAGAGGAGCTTGATTCTGGGAGGGTAGTGATGCCTGAGAGTGACCTACAGGCTTTGGCTACTGAGAGGCATGAGTACAGGCCTTCTGCTCCTTGCAGGGGATGAGATGATGGCACAGGATTGGTTGGATTTTATGGCCACTGGAACACTGTTGAAATGGGCTGTGCTGAAGGTAGTTCACCTCTTGGGTCGGTGACATGGGGTGAATGATAGCAGTGTTTTCCTAAGGAGGGGGCTTCTAAGGATAGTTAGAAGGTGGCACTTGTCAAGGTGGGTTTCTTTTCCTTTTAAGGGGAAGTGCAGTGTCAGCGGCTGGTGTCAGGCCCAAAGCATCAGGGAATGTGGTCATTGTAGGGGTCTTTCGACAGCTGTGCAGGGCAATCTGGGCGAATGAGTGGGTAGGCCAGAGGAAATGCTGCTGCTTCATTGCTTCATGCAGAAAGCACCTCCCTCTTAATGGCTTTAGATAAAATTTAATTTATAAAAGGAATTCTGCTGCCCCTCTCCGAATTCCAAAATTAATGCTTTAGCTTGTGTTGATGTTGCAGTCAGAGTATGAGATAGCCGTTAGTAAGATTGGCCAGTGTGAAGCTACAAATTCACTACTCGGGCTTTGTTGGTGCCTACTGAGTGCAGTGCTTACAATCTGTGCGTGTTCAGAGTGAGGCAAGATCTCCTTCCTGCAGGAACTCACAGCCTAGTGGCCCAGACACAAACTTAGCTGAGTAAGCAGTCCCAGAAAGGTCCCAGGAGGAAGCAAGGAGCCATCGACTGTGGGGTGTTGGCGTTGGGTATAGCATGGTGAGGGACCCAGCCCAAGAGTTAGGCTCAGCAGGAAGCCCCGTAGAGGCAGCAGTGAGGAAGTGGCTCTGAGCAAGAGTACTGGCAGGTATGAGGGTGCAGCAGGGTGCTGCTTGGAGCCACACCCCCAGTCTGTCCTTGGGAAGGTAAGACAGTCACTCCATGCAACGAGTTCTTAGGTCATCAGAGAGGACCGCCTAGAGAAGATGTCTGGGGTTAGTTAGTAAGCTTTAGAGAAACTACCGGAATGGGGGTGGCATGAGTGTCTGATGAACGCCACTCATCCCCACAGAATCTGAAATTACCCTGGGGGGGGTTTCTGAGGCCTTGGGTTAATATCTCTTCACCCGCTAGCTTTGATAGCACTGTTATTAGGAATTTAACAGGAGTCAGATGCAAGAGGCCCTTGAGTCTTTTTATTTTACTTCCTGAAACAGATGCAAGACATTCCACAGGCAGTATATAGTGGTAAGAGTGTCAGATCTCTGGAGCAAACATCTCAGCTCCCCATTTCCTGTGGAGGCCCCTAGGCCAATCACTGAGCTTCTTGGAGCCCCGTGGCTGCATCTTAAGAGATGCACTTGGGGTTGTAGGCATGTCTGTCAAGGTGCTCAACACACACTATGCTCTAGTTCTTTACCTTCTGAGGTTAGTTGACCCAGCTGGCTTTTGGGGTTGAGAGGGCAGAGGATGGCACAGAATACGAGACAGGTACTCGGGTAGGCTGAAGCCACTGTGCGCTGAAATAAAGAGAATCCAAGCTTCTGGGATTCATAAAGCTTTCACCTTTAGTGAAATGGCCTGAGCACGTGGGAGATGTTGCCCATGTGTATCTGTCGGCTGGGGACCATGCTGGTTCGAGGTCTGGGCCTTGGTGTTCTCATCTATAAAATTGCTCAGATGATCTCAGAGCACTTTCCAGCTCCAGTTCCTCATTTTCACACCACACAGATGAGCTCACACATAATGTGCAGTTTTCTAGACTTCATGTTTTAGACACCCTTTGGGTATCTGCTGTTTGGTTGACCTCCACCTGCTTGTTCTGTCATCTGGTATCTTCCTCTGGGATTGGCCCTCAGCCCCAGGCACTAGCCCCTGTCTCAGCTCTCTCCCAGGGGATTTGGAAGTAGCTTGTCTTACACCCTGACAGAGAAGAAGGTCAGGGATCGAGTGGGAAAGAGACTCTTGGTGTGTGGCTGGTTGGGGAGCTAAGAAACCAGCGTTGGAGAGAGAGAGGGGTCCTCTGAGCTACTTCAGTTTGGAGTTGGGTATCATCTTCTGTGAGGGTTGGGTGGGAGGGAGAGCACCCATGCCCCCTCTCATTTCCTACTTTATTTCCCGCAGGTGTGGGCAAGAGCAGTTTACTGTTACGTTTTGCAGACAACACTTTCTCAGGTGAGTGTACCCCTGGGGTACTGCTGGGGTGTTTTGGTTTGGAAACGCTTCTCCTTGGTGCCAGAACATCCCTGCCTCTGTCTAACGTTGGAAATGTACCCACTTTGATTGTCAGATGAGGGAAAGAGAAGCAGAGGCGCGAGCGTAAGTCAGTAGTCTCTGCGGTCTGTCTTAATCTATCTTGGTCAAAGAATTCTTTTGCCAGCCCATCATTTTTTCACCTGGGGTCCCTTTGTGCCCCAGCATTAAAAAAAGAAGTTAAACCAAGATGACAAGTTAGTACATGCCTATATAAAATTTCAAACAGGAAGACATCAATAAAGTGGAAAGTGAAAGTTGTCCTTTCACTTGCCCCCTCGGGAGCTCTGGGCCTCTGTGTCTCTTCTTACTTTTTTCGCCAACCTAACAGGTGTATCAAGGTCACCCTTGCAGGTGGCATACAGGACCTCTCTGTTCTGGTGAAGGCTTGAGCAGCTCCCTGTGCCGCATGGATGCACGCCTCTTGGTAACAGTGCTGGGGCCTCCTGTTTTAAGCAGTACTGCTTACTTGCGATACATTGTGTTTATTCTTGGCGGAAGCAGTTACTGGCTCAAGGGGTCTATGTGCATTTATAATGGGAACAGGCACGCGCCAGCTCCTCTTTCCAAGAGGTTGTGCTAAGTGAACTGACTCCACTGAAGCACTGTCAGCTTCGTCTGTGCTGGGTTTCGGTCATCATTTTTGCGAAGCCAGGTTGCCAAAGTGCTGTCTCGGGTCACTCCGTCTCCCTGATCGCCGGGGAGGGGCACATGCTTTCGTTTGTTGGGTACACTGAGTTCATTGTGGAGGCCTCAGGTAGACTTCTCAGATTAAAGACTGAAATGTGACTGTTGTAGGGAATTTCCTATGATGCGTGGAAAGCTAGCTATAATTAGGAAGTGACCAAATAACTAATTAGGAAGTGATTGTCTCTGGTGGAAAAGTGCAGTTTGTCCCTTTATCAAGCTGCCATAGCTCGAGTGGTATGTGCTGGAAAGAGTTGTCTTCTCTGGGTGGCCGTAAGTGTGACCAAGTCTCCGCTCATCTGTAAGTGGACTGGCCGCCCTCCCTCCCACAGGGGGTTACTGTGAGGATCGCCCCTTCTGAAAGCCACAGTGCTGGGGCCCAGTAACACCAGCGGAGGGCTTGTCGTCGCTCTCTCCTATCCGGCACGGTAACTAGTGGGCTTCTTATGCGGCACCACAGTCCTGTTCTTCCTTCCGTCCCAGGCCCCTCGCAGCTCCAGCGGCCTCTCTTGCCGTCTTTCTCCTCCTCGCCATTTCCACTCCCACGGACTTAGTTCACCGGGCCTCGTGTGCAGCATGGCAGCAGCCCTTGCCATGCTGCCCCAGCTGCAGCGCCTTCTCTGTCCCGTTTACGGACCCAGCATTTGTCTTGTGAGCAAAATTTGGATCAGGGTTTCTCCACTTTGGCCTCATGGTCATGTTGGGCCCTATAGTTCTTTGTTGTGTGGGGCTGACCTGTGCTTTGAAGGACATTGACCATCACTGGGTGACATGTCCCCGTGCCTGCGCCCCCACCCAGCTTAGAGGCGACAACCAAAATGTATCCAGACATTGCCAGTTGTTCTCTGGGGGACGGAGTCACGCCTGGTTGAAAAATGCTGTCTTCGTGATTATTTCAGTGCACCTTCTGATGTCGGCTTTCTCATACGATTCGTCTGGTCTTTTGTTTTTCACTCATTCGCTTCAGGGGCGTGTGCTGGGCCCCTTTGGTGTCCTCCTCGGTGTCCTCCTCGGAGTCCTCGAGGGTGTCAGTTGCTGTCTGGTTTGCTGATTGGATTTTCTTTTGCTTCTGCATCAGACTTCTCGCTGTGCAGGGTGTCTTTCCTCCGCCCCAGTTCAACCTTTGAAATCAAACCTATTCTTTCAAGCTACGCCCAAAGCCCAAATGTGACTTCCTCCTGGGAGCCTGCCTCGAGCTCCACCTTACCTCGAACTTTGACCTTTCCTTTGCACACGAACACTTGTGTATGTGTGTGTGTCTGTGTCTTGACTGCAGCATTGTGAATGCTGTGAGCACCAGTGGAGTGAGACCATGGGCCGTGTTAGAGGACGGGTTACCAAGTCCAGACTTTGCAAGCCTGGGCTGACTGTACACCAAATTCTCAACTCCATCTTTTACACAGATGCCCAAGAAGTGATTTACACCGTAGCTCACGGCCCTGATAGAAACCCATTGTGCCTGTCACACATGAGAGAGTCCAAGCTCGCGACACTGGTGCAAAGGCCCGGAGGTCTGGCCTCTGCCCCCTCTGCCTGCTTCCGTGGCATGCTTGACCCCACATGACCCTGTACACGCTATTGCCATCTCTTGCTGCTGTCTTTTCTGCCTGGAGCAGTGTCTTCACACTGCAGGTCGTGGCTTGTTTGCGTGTTAGTTTTGTGGGTCATTTAAATTTCTTGGAATAGACAGTGTAGAAAAGAGAAACGCAGAGTGCCTCTCGCAGCATACTCAGGCCACAGCCCAGTGGCCAGCCCCTAGCCAAGGAGCCTGCCCGTCCCCCAGCCATGCACCTGTTTCATTTCCTTTGCTGGCTTCTCCTCTCCGCATGGTCTTTGTCATTTTGCTTCATTGTGTTCTGTTTGTTGTCCTCACTTTGACTGTGGGCTTCACCAGGGTGGGGACCCTGTCTGTCTTGTCTGGGTTGGCATCCTGTAGGCCAGGCACAGATAGTGAGGGGAAGGGAGCCCCGGGCCGTGCCCTGGGCACACGTGGACCTTATCAATGTGCATGTGTGTGCAGGCAGCTACATCACCACAATCGGAGTGGATTTCAAGATTCGGACTGTGGAGATCAATGGGGAGAAAGTGAAGCTGCAGATCTGGGACACGGCCGGGCAGGAGCGCTTCCGCACCATCACCTCCACGTGAGTTGGGCTCGTCCAGCTCCCATGCTGACCTCTCCTCCCTGCATTTGGACACAGCTGAGTGACTCAGTGATGGTAGACTGTCCTCAGGGGCGGGCCCCTGAGGCTTTCAGGAGATCGTACTGAGTGGTGATGAGTCCTTCCCCTTCTTGAAAGTGAGAGGAGGAGGGGCGAGGTGTGGCTCCCTGGCTCTGGTGGGTAGTTGTCATCCTGTCATCCTGCACTTTGGCCGTCAGGTCGTCTGAAGAATGGGATAACAGTGGTATTGGCCGCACCCACAGGCTGGGGTGCTCAGACTGAGTCAGTGACAGTTACTCCAGTCAGTTGTGAGGCTCCTGTCACCCCTGACTTCTTCGAGGTGAAGTCTCTTAGTCGGAGGCCTGAGGGCGCGCCGGAAGGAAGAGCTGGCTGCACTGAGAACAGGCTTGCAGCAGCCAGCTCCTCTCCGCTGCAGACTGGTGGGAAACCAGCCGGAGCTCTGGCAGAGGGGCTCTTGATGGAACAGATTCCAGGAAAGCTCAGGACTTTGAAGGCAGAGTTTAGAATGTACATTTCTGTTCTACTGTGTGACCTTGGGCAAATTGCCTAAATTTGTGCTTCAGCTTCCCAGAGGATTCTTTAGGGTTCTTTTTACTGCTGAGTCCTGTGTGCCAGACACCGCTTGGGCTTTCCATGGGTGGTTTCATGTATGTCTGAGGCTCTCTGTGGTTGGTCCTGTTAGCCCCATTTTTCAGGTGAGGGTCCTGCTTCCACCGAGTGGCCCAGAGTGCAGCACCTGGGCTCCACAGCATGGTGTGGGGGCCAGTGTCTGGCCTGAAGTCATTGCTGCTTTAGTGGGCATCCCTGTACCCTGACCCTGGAGCAGTTCCCGTGTGGAGGGGTGCAGCAAGCCCTTTTGGCTTGGAAACACGGCTGACCCCCAACCTCAGAAGTACATCCTGGGGCCCCTCAGGATCTTTTGAGGGGGGAAATGTTTCCCCCCGTGGTGGTGCAGGGAATGCTGGGTGGGCAGGCTGGAGACAGGACTGGCAGGCAGATGGCACACTAGTGAAGGGGTTGGAGCTGGGGCAGCTCTGGGCGGGAGGGGCTCGTCACTGGGTCAGACCTGCAGCGAGCATGTGGTGCTGGTCTCTGGGAGTCTCCCCTCCTGGGAGATGCTCAGAGCGGCTTTCTGCAGCTACTTGCTGACTAGCTGCCTGCAGACGCCATACTGGGCCCCTGGATCTTAGCAGTTGTCGGCAAGACCCTAAGCAAGTTGGCATCAGATTCTCCTTGTAATAGGGTTGAGCTTGGGTGGCCAGAGCCTCAGGTTGGGGTCAGAGGCCTGGAGGCACTGACTCCAGAGGGCCTTCCTCTCTGCCAGGACTGCTGTCACTTAACCCCCCAAAAAGCAGCCTGTGATCAGCTTCACTGAGGTGCCCAGAGAGGCTGAAGTGACCTAGCTTGCTTGGCTGGTTGGTTGGGAGCTGAACTTCAGTCTGACACTGAAGCTCAAGCCCTGAACCAGTCTAGGCCCTGCTCGTGGCTGGCCCTCTAACCGCCCCCCACGGGGCCCCCCTGAGGGGGGACAGGGCAGATGGCAGGTGCTCTCGTGCCTCCTGTGTCAGTTAAAACCAGTCAGGGATTTCAGACCTGTGACTACTAGAAATGCTGGCATTTCTGGGTGCTAGCCCTTTCAGCAGAGGAGCCTCAGTCCTCCCCTGTCACCCCGAAGTCCGTTCCTTGTAGGACGGGGTGGGAAGAGGGTGAAATGCCTCCTTTGCTCTTTGGGGAGACTGGGATTACACACCTGCCTTCGGGCAGTGTGTGTGTTCCCAGGTGCTTGAGAAGGGGTGGCGCTGCGGGCTGGCATTGGCCATGCTGCCTGCTTATTTGGGGAGGCTGAGGCTAGCTCCCTCTTGGGGTCCTTGACTACTGCTGGTGATGGTAACTGGCAAAGAGGGAGTCTTGGGAAGTCAAGGTGCAGTAGGGTGGCCTTTCTTGCTTCAGAGTACTCAGAGAAACTAAGCTGTTTCTCTTCCTGTTAGCCTGATGGGCATGAGCCTTGCTTCACTCACCCCAGCTGGGCTCGGCTGGCCCTGAGGTGTATTTCTGGGGGAGGAGGGAAGCGAGGGGTGAAGAGAAGCCCCTTGGATACCTGGCACTGCACCTGGGACTCTTGGCCAGGTGACCTCAGGCAGGTCCATGCTGGGATGGCGACCCTGTCGCAGAGGGGGATAGTGGACACACGTGCTTGTCGCCTTGCCCGACGTGGAGCAGCTGCAGTGAGTGGAGGCTCACACAGCTCTGCACCCTCAACTTATCTCGAGCAGTGTCCTCTCCGGGCAGAGAAGGGGGCGTTCCCAGGGAGCACAGGGCTCTGTGCTGGGGCCCTGGCCGTGGGCCTTTGGTTGCATCCTCAGCAGTTTTCAGCAAGGGGAGTCTGGAAGCAGGGCACTGCTTGCACTTGTTCGTGAGCAGGGGGTAGTCTGTGGTTCCCACTGCACCTGCTCAGGAGGGTCCCCCAGGCCAACCTGGAAGATGACCTGCCCTTCCAGCAGCAACTGCTGGAAGGCAGGGCAGGGCCAAGCTGGTCCCGAGGGCCTGGTGCCTTAGATGTCTTGATTGTTAAGAGGTCTGCATGGCGCGAGGCAAAATGCAGCCAGACCTCGGGGTGAGGGGCGGATGCTGGGCAGGGAGGAAGTCAGACCTGACTCCTGCTCGAAGCCCTTTTTCCTTCTGCATCAGCCTCGTTGCACTGAAAGAATATTAATAGTGAGCAACTGCTCTGGACTGCCTAGTACTCATGTGCTCGCGGTAACCGTATCATCCCCTCACAACTGCCCCAGCAGTTAAGTACTGGTACCCCTGGTTTATAGCTGAGGAAATTGAAGTGTGGTGAGGTGAATGCTATATGCTTCCCAGCATCCCACAGTCCACCAGGGGATTGGGCCTCGAATGTGAAGCGAGCTGGTGGGCTCACAGAGGACACAGCAGCCTAACTGGCGCCTTCCTCACGACAACCCACACTTTGTGCAGAGGAGCTGCTCTCCTGTGGGCTGGAGGCCAGGGCTGGGGGGCTCGGCCTGTCCACTTAGGAATTGGCCTCTCGCGGGCAGTGATTCTCACCCTCCTGGTTCTGAAGCCCCTGGGAGCAGTGTCGGGACGGGGCTGTCGCCCGGCTCTGGGTCCGTGATGCTCTCAGGGATGGCTGAGGCTCTGTCCTCCCCAAAGGCCTCCACCTGTCCTCAGCCCCAGAACACAAGGGCACCCGGTGTCTGGAGAGGAATGTTCACATCTTTCCGCCTCCCAGACCTTCTGGCTGACTTCAGGGCTGGGAGTGTGTGTGAATGTGGGAGTATCTGGGGTGCCCTCTTCCTAGCTGTGCCTGAGTGCCCCTCAGTTCCCATGATCCCCTGAATGCAGGCAGGGAGGTGTCCACCTGCAGCCGAGGGAGTAAGAGAGCTGCGGAGGACTCACCGCTGGCTTGTCTTCTGGGGATGGCATTTCACTGAGATTTGAGGAGAGAAAAACATTTTGATTGTTAAAACAAGGACAATGCCAATATGATGTTCAATTCAAAAATGGCCTGAATTTTAAAAATAAAACCACTCTTTGAAGTTGCAAGGTAGTGGCCGACTGAGCAGCCTGGTTGGCCACTTTAGGGGTACGCAACCTTCCTTTCTGGTGCCCTGGACACGTGTGTGAAAAGCGGAGCTGCCAGGCAGCCTTCTCTGCACGGAGCTGCAGTTCAGGCCCCTGCAGCAAGGCCAGAGCGTGGACTCTGGGCCATGAGGGAAGGCGCTGGCCCTGTCAGCATCTCCCCGGCTGTGGACCTGATGTGGGCCGGCAGGTCCTAGAGAAGGGGCTGTTCTTGTTCAGACAGAGGTTCTGATGCTGGTCCCGGCCCTACAGGTATTATCGGGGGACCCACGGGGTCATCGTTGTTTATGACGTCACCAGTGCGGAGTCTTTTGTCAACGTCAAGCGGTGGCTTCACGAAATCAACCAGAACTGTGATGACGTGTGCCGAATATTAGGTGAGGCGGGAGCCAATGGCGGGCAGCAGGAGGGAGGGTGCAGGGGTGCGCCAGACCCTGCTGACTTTGCTTTGCCTTAAAGTGGGGAATAAGAACGATGACCCTGAGCGGAAGGTGGTGGAGACAGAAGACGCCTACAAGTTTGCTGGGCAGATGGGGATCCAGTTGTTTGAGACCAGTGCCAAGGAGAATGTCAATGTGGAAGAGGTGAGGCCTGGGGGGGAGTGGGAAGGGCTCTGCCCATGCCAATGCCACAGCCACCTCTCCTCTGCCAGCCCATGCAGGGCTTCCAGGCACCAACAGGGAGTGGCGCTATAGCCACCATCTGTGGGGTGCCTGTGGGGTGCCAGCGGGGTGCCAGCAGCTGTGTTGGGCCCCTAGAAGTCTGAGCGCATAGCTGAGCAGTCTCCCAAGGTGAACGGTTCACATGTCCCAAGTGGAGGAACTGAGGTTCCATCTTAGATCTGCCCACAACCGCCAGGCATGGCTTCTGCCTGCCTCTGTCCCTGGTCCCAACAGCTGTCATTTCTTCCTGCCCAGCCTGTAGCCCCTCCCTTTTGCTGGAGAGCAGTTGTGACTCTGTGGGGAAGAAAGCAAGACCTTTGCTCCATGCTGGCCCCACCACGGCCTTGAGAGAGTCGGCTCCCGGTGCGTGGCATCCCACCCGGGGAAGTTCGCATCCTCATGGCCTGCCAGGCAGAGTGCACAGTGGCGGGGCGCTGGGTCCGGTCGATGTTGCCTTGGCTTCTCTGTGCCCATTGCTGCATCACTGCCGCTGCTTTCCTGGTTGTATGGAGGGCATGTGAGTCTGGAGGCGGAGTTCTGCTAATCTTGGCAGCATGAGGACCTTCTGGCAGGGGTGTGGGGGGCAGTCTTGGAACGGGTCCTGGGTAGGCCATGGATTCCTCCAGCTGTTCACCAGAGCAGAGGTGCCTTCATCTAACACATCAGAAGAGTCCAGCTGAAGGAAGAGGGTCCTTCTCTCTAAAAACAAAGACTTGAAAAATCCCTGAGAGGATGACTTCCCTGACACAACTTACGGGGCTCTGATACTCCTTTTTGAATTCTGGACAAAATAACCACCTTCTACAAAGGGTTGGCAGACATAGGTACCAAAAAATTCATGTGGTAGAAATGGAAAGCCAGAGCCAGGGAGGAGGGCGGTGGCTGGGCTGGCCAGCAGAGGTAGCACAGCCCTGACGGGACCACCTCGAAAGGTCTCGGGTCATCCTGCCTCTTTCGTCCTCACAGATGTTCAACTGCATCACAGAGCTGGTCCTTCGAGCAAAGAAAGACAACTTAGCGAAACAGCAGCAGCAGCAACAGAACGATGTGGTGAAGCTCACGAAGAACAGTAAACGAAAGAAACGCTGCTGCTAATACCCCAGCCCGCCCACCTCAGAGACTGCGCTGCGCCACTCCGGCCTCAGGCCGTGGGGCTCCTGGGGGACAGTCTCAGTTTTGTGCCGTTATTTAAAGAATTCTCTCCACGTTTTTTGTACTGGGAGGCGCCATCGGCACTCCTCCCCTCCCCTGAGTGCCAAGAAGGTGTCGGACAGCGTGCCCTTCCCTTCTGGTGCCCCTGCCCCCGGCCAAGGCACCTGGGCCCGGCGAGGATGCTGCCAGCCGAGCGGACTGATTAACCCGAGTCTGTACATAATGTATATTGCTTTAACCAGCCACATCACCCTCATCCTGCTCTGGCTTTTGCCTCCGTAATGCCAGCCTGCTGCGACAGATCCTCACCCCACCCGCTCTGCCCCCCCCCCCATCTCACCGCTGCGGCGTCCTGAGAGGCAGGCTGGCATTCTGGCCACATCTTTGGCCAACCTGGGCTGGTGCAGTGGGCTCCGTGTTACGTGTGCTCTCTTCCAGGCAGTCGACTGTCTCTGGCACGCAGGGTCTCACAACTCTACAGCCTATGGGGTCTCTGTTCCAAGCCCAAGTCCCTTCTCTCATCTCCTGCCCCACAGCCATTCTGGCAGCTTTGAGAGCAGCCTGGGGCTTCCCATGCGAGGCCCAACCCTCTGGTTCTGCAGAGGGAGTCACTCCTGCCCTTTGGCCAATAGGTTTCTTGTCCTGACTTCTAGATGCCTCTAAGCTACAGACCCAGGGGGGCCGTGGTGTCTAACATACACCAGCCTGTTTTGGTTCCAGCAGGAAGGTAGGGTGTGTCTGTGCAGGGACAAGTCTTATGGGGGGCTTAGGTGCATTATTTTACCAGATAAAAGAAAATGAAGCCAAATGGATTAAGCTCCTCACACTGTCAATTCCTGAGGTCTGGCTGGCACCGCAGCTAAGCTGGGCCTCCCGACAACTTACTTGTCCAGTGTTTTTAGGAAGAGTGACTTCCTGCCGCTGTGGGCTGCGCTGGGCTCCCAACAGAGCAGCTCTGCTCCGGCCATTTCTTGGTGGGGAAGGGGAGGGGCTTCCCTGCTGGGGTCAGCCTGGGGCGCCCAGTGAGCTCATGGGTCTCCTGAATGGCCCCGACAGGCTGCTGGGCCCTGGGGGCAATGCCGCCGAGCCTGAGGGCAGGCAGCCTGGAACTGGCTGAGTACACTGGTAGCGCGAGGACTTCTTAGCAGGTGGAGGAACAGCCGCCAGGGCGGGGTGGCAGCTTTGTCCCCTGGAAGGAAAACCAGGAACATCTGCACTTGATTACTGTCCCCCTCGGGACACTTCGTTCACCTTTTCCCTAGAAGGATCACGTAACCTGGGAATAATTTATTTCAACATCATGATGTGTTTTATGAGATGTCTTTTCCTAGGTAAAATTTCCAGACAGCGATGCCCAGACCCTTTTCTGATTGGACAATCACGTCACAGATCACACTGCAGATTTTCCATGTTAACACTGTCGATGGGTTTTTAATCAATAAAAAAGCTGGGGGTTTCTTCTGACCTGTCTTTCCACGTCCCTAAACTGCCCAAGCCTGAGGTTCTGTATGACAGGCCTTCCCCTTGAGTTGCAGGACGGGTGGGGGAGCCCGTGGCGGAGGCTGCAGGGCCAGCCCGAGGGGTGGAGGCATGTTCTCTGCCCACAGGACTGTCCTGCCTGATCTTGGGGCCCTCGGGGGGGTGGGCAGAGATGGGAGTCTGGGGTGGGCAGTGTACTTGGCTCTGCTCATTCAGGCGAGGCCAGTGTGGCAGTGCTTGCAATTCAAGCAATAAAGGGGGGGTGTGGGGGGGTCCTGAAGCTTCGTCCAGCCTAGAGGCCACCAGGCTTCTGGACACTGGACGTCCAGACCCAGGTGGTTGATGGGGTGATTTTGGTGACCACAGGGTGCCTGTCCCGCTGAGTGTCACACGCATGAAAGGGGAGGGTGGGGGAAGGGGACCAGAGCTGGACGGACGGTCTGGTGAACCTGATCTGAAATTCCTGTCGAACAACAAAACTTTTAAATGGTTTGCTAGGATTATTTCTGTATTGAAAGTTTCTAATTATGCTTTTTAAAAAAATACTAAAAATAAAGGATCAAGTGCCAAATTTTTGCCAGGGTCTGTTTCCTCACCAGCTGTGCTCTGTGCGGCGGGGGCTTCTTCCCGCCCCTGTTGTCCAGTTCTTGTTCTGGTCTGAGTCCTGCACGGCTGCCGAGGGACACTTTCAGAGGCCACGTCCACTTTTCTCCACTACAGTCTGGTCCAGGCTGAGCGGCTCCTCGGTGTGACGTGCCGGCTGGGAGGGCGACGGCTGATGCCGGGGAGCAGCGGGCTTAGCCCCGCAGGCGGGAGGGCTGCGGCGCCGGCTTGCTGGTGGGAGCGTCTGCCAAGTGGTAGGGTTCGCTGGAGGCCGGGAGGCAGCTCTGGCGGGGAGCCTGGGCCTGCAGGCCACGCCGGTGGCCACTGCTCCCGCGCAGCTGTCCTGCCCCCCACCCCCAGGTGCCCTTCCCGGCTGAAAGCGCCGCCAGCCCGCGGCGTCCTGAAATAGAAGCTGCATCTGACCCCGCGCTCCAGGTACCCAGTAACAGGCGGGAGGCTCTAGAAATTCTTTTTATTCTTATTCAGACTATTTTCAAAAGAAGCAGTGGTGCGCTGTTTTTCTAAAAATATGCCTTTATAGATTTATACATAATATGTATATTATAAAATCCATACATGTATTTACATGGTTGCTACATACAAAATTACAGCACTGTGGTATGTACATGTCTATAGGTGCATTCTTTCCACTCGTCCCTGCTGTGCTTTTCCCGTGCAGGGCGGGAGACGAAACCGTCCAAAGCAGCTTGCAGGCTGACTCAGCCCAGGGCCTCAGCAGAGAAGGTGGCGTGGCTGCTGAGGAGGAGCAGAGGCGGCAGGTGCAGGACTCGCCCTTCTGCAGGCCTTGTGGGCAGCATCTGGAAGCATCCACCTCGTGGTGCTAACCCTGCCCTTGAGGTGGAGGTGAGGTGGCTAACCGGGCCCCTCTGGGGCCTGGATGTGCTTGGCCGAGCCAAGCACTTGTAACAGGAAGGGGACAGGGAGACGGGAGGCTGAGACCCCCCCACCCCAGGCCCCAGTGGGGGCAAGGGCGTGTGAGCCGCCCCGCGTGGTGGTGGTGTGGCCACACTGTTCTGGATGAGGCTGGGAAGGAGAGCGGTGGTGGCCGAGGTGGGGCCCTTCCTCCCTGGCATGGGGTGGCTTCAGCCCAAGCCAGGCAGAGACCACTGCTGCTGAGTGTGAGGGAACCCTCGCTGGCGGGCCGAGGCCCCCAGAGGCGCTCCTGGCAGAAGAGCATGCATGTGGGGGAGGGGCTGCCCCTCCCTTTAGTCCCTGGGCAGGGGCCAGGGGAAAGGAAGGAGGCCCAGGTCTGGGCCTGGAGCCCTCAGGACTGAACCCCGAGGCGCGTGCCAGCTGGGGCAGAGGTGGCCTCCTGAGGCATGCAGAGAAGGGCTTCCATTTCTTCTGTTGCCCATATTCCAAAGCAGGAGGGCAGCGGTGCCTAGAGCTGGGAGCTGGAGCCACCGAGGGGTGGACGGCAGGCTGTGAGCAGCAGAGCCAGACCAGGGGCTGCTCTGGGGGCTGCTCAGCAACAGCAGACTCTGCGCGAGCCCAGGCTGGTCCTGGCTGGCGGCAAGGACAGGGCTCTGCCGTCTTGTCAAGGGCAGCTACTGGGCAGTGCAGCTGCTAAGCCCTGGTAGGTGGACAGTGCACTACTGGGCCCTGGTCTGCACCTCTTTCCAGCCACCTCCAGTTCACCCATCCCCAGTAGCCTGACTCCTTCCAACTCAAATTTTCCTGAAGAATGAGAAGAGCCGTTTGCCTTCTGTGGTGCCAGGCTCGTCCCCGCGCCCTGGGCCGTGGGCCCTGGCGAAGGCAGCAGCAGGCCGGCTCCGTTCCTTCAGGTGCGTGTCCATCAGCTGCCGGTCAATGACCCTGTGCATGTCATCCTGCAGGGGCAGAGTGGGGAGGCTGAGCGGGGTTCCCGGCCAGGTGCGGGCGGCAGGAGGTGACGGGTGTCAGGACATGAGATGAGCATGAGGGATGGGATGGGATGAGTGAGCGGCTGCAACCAAGGCTGCACACGACTGAGAAAGCGGCGATGCCAGACACAGGGTGCCCGCGGCCACTGGCCACTTCCCACTAGTGCTCCCTGCACCAACCCCGAGGCTGCCCCGGTGCACACCCCGCAGACCGAGACCTGCAGTGGCTAATGCGCCCTGTCTCCTTCCCGGCCTCCAGCCCACACCAGCACTCAGCCGCCTCTGCCCGGGCCTGGGGGTGGGTAGGTGTCTCTGCGCCCCCACATCCCTGCAGGCCCGAGGACAACTTCAGATGTCCATTCTCGAGCCCAAAGCCTGGCTCCAGGGGGCTTCGTCTGCCCTGCCCCCTCTTCCAATTAGCACCAGCCTAAGCTGCTCACACCCAAGCACCACGGGGAGTCGTCCCCCGGCCCCACACCCTAAGGACAAAGCCTCCTGGGTGGTGCCCTGGCCCATCAACCACACGCTTCAGCCCCGCCGGCGAGGTGCCCACCAGCAGGCACTGCCAGCTCCAATTTAGGCCCCTTTCCTCACTGGGGCGGGAGCCTTCCTCCTCCACCTTGTCCACGTTGCCAAGAACATGTGCGCCAGCCCACCCCCGATATACAACAGCAGCTCCCACTCCGGAGGGCGCACAGAGCAGTCCCACTGCCGTCTGCTGTGAGCCAGCCCCCTGGGAAGACGACAGAGGCCGCTGCCACGACGGCAAACGTGGTTTTGCGATGCAGCAGCCAGCCTCGGTGACATCAGCGTGAAGAACACAGCCAGCGTCCCCCTGGCCCTCTGCCTGCACACAAGGGCCCTGCATGTCTTGGTGAAGACGCTGAGCCTTGGGCTAAGCCGAGTGGTCGGCGGCTGGGGTCCAAGCACAGGACGTGAGGCCTGTGTTTGGGGCGACGGCCTCTGCGGCCAGCAGAGAGCTCTGCAGCCCCGCACAGCCTCCGGATGAGGGCAGGAAGTGGGGCTGGCCGGGCCCTCCCAGACCAGCCTGTCTGTCACCTACTCCACTGCCCCCCTCGCTGTCTCCAGTGGGCGTCACCCGAAGGTCTTTGTAGATTCTGATGCGATAACGGGCTCTGCTGCCCACGTCACGTCACGCCAGGGCTCCCTCCCTCGCCCTTGGCCCGCCCACCTGCCTTCCTCCACTGCCTCGCTTTTTTCTTACTCGATTCCTCCTGGCGTCTCACCACAAAAGACCCAGTAGGTCCCCGCTCCCGCGGCCCCAGCACAGGGCCCTGCACGCAGGCACGTGCGCAGTAAATCGGTGGGGTTGATGTGACATTAGACATAGCCAAGGGTCCTCTGGAAGGAATCCCTCTCAAGAGAAAAAAAAAAGATGCCACAGTTGGACGCACCGCACACTGCTCCTGCTGGGAAGCACCCCACGGACTCGTCAGACACGCACACACCACTCCTCACTCCACGCCTGCGTTACCAGCCCGCTCACGAGGTGGCCGCCCAGGAGCCCGGGGGTCAGTGGTTAGCCCTGGGCCACGCGCTGCCAAGCTCACTGACATGACTGTGATGGAGGAGAGGCGCGGTCAGGCAGGGTGCAGGGCACGGAGCGCTGGATGAGGCCGGGGCCGGCACACAGAACACGGCGGCCACGGGGCGGGCGGACTGCGATGGCAGCAGGGAGGGGGGGTGGGATGAGGGCGCGGTCTCACCTCAAAGGCAGGAGGGGTGTACAACTAAAGCTGTTGATACGGGAACTGAGAAAGGCCACTAGATCAGAAACCAAAGGAGCCAGATAGTAAAAAGCCCTGAGGAAGCAAACTGTAGCCAGGAGAGAAGAGAGAAGAACAGGGGCGGTAAGCCAGGGAAGCACCAGCCGGCCGCGGGGCAGGAGGCCCAGGGGCCTGGCCCAGGTGTGTGTGTGGGGGGGGCGGTGCTCCTGCGGCCAGCCGGCAGGGCCCCGAGGGTGCGCCACGGCCGGCCTGCGCAGGGCAGGTGCGCCGCATAAAGCCACAGGTGACTCATTTCCGAGGATTTCTCGGGTGGAGACCTTAAGGGTCACACCTGTATCCTGATAACGCACGGCCCTACCCTCACCAAGCAGCGGGTCTAGCCCTGGCCGGTGGGGAGCCACGCTGGCTGACTGACTCCCGTGCCCTGGAGATGGACACACTGGCTGGCTTTCCCCAGGGGCGCACCAGAGGGTGCTCTGGGAGAAGGAAGCTGCCTCTGAGCCAGCAAGCCCAGGGTTCTCAGTCAGAGGGCTCCTCGGCCCTCTGTTAACAGCTGTTTCTTTAGATAATTTGAGCAAAGCCAAGATGACCGGCCAAAAGAGGCTCCTGTTCCAATCCTGGAGGTCACCATGGCCCCAGCCAGCCAGGAGGTTGGAGCACTGAGGGCACCCTCAGGCTATCTCCCCCGGGGGCGGGGGGGCAGCTCTTACTTCGCCAGGTGAAGACTTGGGGGTTACGGCTATCCCAGGCACATGGGCCCCTCCACTAACAAATTCCTTCCATTCTGTGTGGCTCCGAGACTCCTCCTGGACCTGGTTTTTCACCGCTCTGGGTCTCAGGGCGCTCGTTTACCTGCCAAGCCTCAAGCTGCTGTGAGAGGCTCAGTTTCTGCTGAATGGCATCCAGCAGCTGGCTGTTCAGAGACATCATGTCCATCTTGCACTTGGCGAGTTCAAGCTCCATGGCGTTCTTCCTGCGAACACACAAGCCAGAGCCACCTGGTTCCTTACCTGGGCACCTGCGATCTAGGGATGAGGAAACAGGCTTTGCCCCCAAACTGACAGCTAACTGCTGCAGCAGTGACTAGGTAGGACACTCCCCACCCCCCCCACAGGGCTGGAGAACTGGCAACACGCTGTCACTGATGCTTCCCGACGACTGTGACCGGCTGTAGTGAGGGGTGTATGTGTCACCCATCTCACAGGTGCAGGAGGCTGCAGTGATTTGAAGGATGGCACTCAGAGGATGGACCCGGAGGAGAGCAAAGATCTCGCCTGGCACCAGGACTGCTTGCCATCCCCCAAAAGGCCAGTGCCCCAGGAAGGCATCCTCCCCTTCACACCAGCAGCCCCCCACCCTGCAGGGGTGTGTGAAAGCCAGCCACCAGCGGAGGTCGCCGGGACTCCGCTGATCACAGCAGCCCACAAGGGCGGGGCTGCTGGTAAGTTCCATGGTGAAAAGTGGCTGCCGTGCCGCAGCCTGGGCCGCACGTCTGGTGTCTCGGAGTGAAGAGCCGTGCGGACAAGGTCTGATGGGAGATGCCTTGGTGAGAGGCACTGCACCCGTGCGCATCTGAAGGGCATACACAGGAAGTCCTGCCACCTACCAGCACCGAAGCTGCCACACATCTGTGTTTCGTATTTTCACATTTTGATGTTCACATGTTACTTTGTTGGCCTTCCCTACCAGTCCTAAATCACAGCTTTTAATGCAAAAGAAAAAATATCGGTGGGGGCAGGGGAGTGGGAGTCAAAAGTGCAGGGCACCATCGGCTCGGGCAGCACTAGCTCCCCAAAAGGGCACCATCTAGCTCCTGTCCCCCGCCTACCTCCCCCTTTGTATTCAGAAGCACAGAATTAACAAGTGTCCTTCCTGCACAGGGCCAGCAACCAATGTCCGCCCAAGGACAGTGAGGACCCCGTTGGGTCTTGGGACTGCACCAGCTAAAGGCAGCTGGATGGTGAAGTCGGGTCCCATTTGCAAAGCACCGACCAGCACTTCCTCCGTCCTCAGCCAGTCGGTCCCTGACACCCTTCCAGGGGCGGCTTCCAGCTCCCCTACTGTCCTCCCTTGAGAAACCAAAGGCCCAGCGCCTGGCCTCAGCTCCCCCGCCCACCTCTCCGAGGCTGCGGGACGGACGTCTGTCCAATGAGCATCGGTGTCGCCGAGGCCAGTTGCCGTTGCTGCCGCTGGTTGGCGGCGAGCAGCGAAAACCCTAGCGCAGCGTCCGTTGCCAGGGACGCCCGTTTCCACCCCTTCCCCCCGCCCCCAAGCTCGGAAATTCAGAGCACACGCTGAACGCCCGGCAGGTGGCGCCACCGCAGCCGGGAGGCGGGAGCCGGCGGGTGCCGCGGTCCGGCCTTCCCTGGGCGGAGGAACTGCACCCTGCGACAGTGGCTCGTGCCACTCTTCAGAAACCCGGGACACCGCCTCTTTCTTCGATGGCTGTAGTCATCAGAGCTCTGCCACCGGACTATGGGGACTACAATCATGTAAGAAAAAAATATATTTTAATAAAAATCCCAAAACCCCAAACCTGGAAAGCAAAGCTGCAGAGGCCGCTGGTCAAATTCAGTTTTAAAAAGGAATATTCCAGAGGGCTAGAAGATTTCCTTATTTAAATGAAACCAGTACTAACAGACCCCCTGTCGTTCAGGCAAGGCAGACTGCTAGCTCCAGCCTCGTTTTTAGTGAGGGCCTGCTGCTCCTGGGGGTAAACTGGCTACTTTTCTGAATCAGCCACTGCATAGAATAAAAAGGCTTTCCCGTCTGGGCGTAGTGAAGAGGGACGTTTGGTCCGGGGCACTCTCCCCTCTGACTATACATTAAACTCGCCGGGTGGGGATTTCTCCAAGTAGCTGTAGGCCCAGACATCCAGGCTGAGGAGAACCCAGACACGCTCAGCCTCGGCAACAGGGGTGCACGTCCCATCCTCAGGTTCCCGGGACGGGTGACCTTCACTGTCGCCCCACAGCAGAGGTAGGTGCCCCTGTAAGGAATAGGCCTCACTTTGCGATGGCTTCGTCCCGGTCCCTGATGGCCTTCTGAAGTTGCTCCTTTGGTTCCTTGTCCTCAGATGTCACTCTGAGTCGGTCTCTCTCCTCCTTCAGTGCAGTCATCTCCACGCTCAGCAGAGTCACCTGCCAGGAGGCCAGAGAAGGGCTAACACCACTGCCGCTGTCCGTCCAGCGGGGAAGAAAGCCCCAGGCCTCCCGCTGCCCACTCCCCTCCCCGGGGCGCCACATCTCTGTAAAGCAAATGGTGGTAAAGGGCCGGGGTTCCACTGGGGTCACCAGGGGCAGCACACCACTCGTGCCCTCCGCCTCAAGGCTGCCTGCACTGGTCACGCGCCAGGCTTCTGACGCGCACTGGGTGTGGAGCCACAGGTCTGTTTCCGGTCATCGTCCACCTGCATGGAAGGCTGCCACCCCCAGGGTGCCAGCGGCCTCCTCTGGGCTGCGTCCCACCTCTGCCAGCCTATGGGGCAGCCTGTCCTCCATCCTCATTCTGTTCCCCACGGTGTCTGCACTGCCAATCTGCCCTCTACGGTGGCCCTGGCATCAGTGAATGGCACCAGGCCCCTCAGGGGTCATCACTTGGTGGGGAAGTGTTTCCCCTGCAGAGTGCCGCCGACCTGAGTGGCAGCACATCTGTCCTTGCCATCTGCTGCCACTGCCCGATGGCCTGCGGTGCTCCACCCCGAAAGCTGAGCAGAGGCTAGCTGGCATTTCCTGGGCAGCCATCCAAAATCCTGCCCTGATTGGGGCATAACTAGCCAGTGTGAGTGCTGGACAGGACAGGCCCTCCCACTGGGGAAGCCAGAGGGGCAGGGGCGGCTCCCTTCCCAGGCACATGGGCACGTGACCTGGACTTGCCCGTCACCCAACCTGGAAACGCCCCTCCGGCTGTCTGCTCCCCCACTTCCCACAACTCCTTCCTGTCTCACAGTTTGGTTCTCTGGCCTTCCTGTTGCTTCTGTAAGCTACCAAATTTAATTCTAACACACTCTCTTTTTGTTTAAGTTAAGCAGAGCAAACTTCTGTTGTTTGCAACCAGAAACTCTGCATGGCAAAGCTTTCAGTAACTATTGGCTGAAGGGATGGAAGGGCGAGAGCCCTTCTCACCGGTGAAGGGTCAGACCTGAGTCAGACTCCTGACTCTGCCCACTTGCTAAATATCACGTGTACTTGGACATCTTCCAGGGGAGGATCCACCCACAGAGGCCTGTCCCTCCCACAGAGACAGATGTCACCTTTCAGTATACTCCTCTGCTCTTCCAGGCCTAAACACCCTCCAGAAGGAATGAAATGGCACAAAGGCCCGGGACTGAGGCTGTCGATCAAGCTTCCCCGGGGACACCCTTGAGTTCTTGGGTTGAGAGACAGAGTCACCAGCCGCTGGGGTGGCAGCGGTGAGGAAGGCAGTCCGCACACCCGCTGTGGTGAGGGGAGGGGATGACCTGTCACCATTGTGGACCGTTTCCCTTGGCCGGGAGGAGAGAGCAGCTTTGCTGCGGTACTGAGGAATCTGGGAGCAGGCGCAGAGGCCTGGAGCAGCACAGGGGCCCTGGTACACACGCACACGCCCCCAGTGGGTGCTGCCGGCTGTGGGCAGACCCGAGACATGGAAGGCACCTGGCCGACAAAGCCAGGCTCCGGGCCTCCGGCTGGGCGGGCAACAGGTAAACCACATGCTGGGCAGGAAATGCCCAGACACTGCTCCACAGGGACTTGCTTTGGCCTGGAAAACCCAGTGGAGTTAGAGACTACCAGTGCTCCGCTGCAGAAGGAGCGGACTGACCCTCTGGGCGCACCTGTTTCCATAAAAACAGGAGCTGTAAGAACGGAACACGTAAATAGCATCGAGAATCTGGCTTGGTGGACTTGACTCCTTCCCTTTTCATCTCTCCACCCTGGGCCCACTGGCTGCTGGTGGCCGTCGAGCGGGTGACGAAGGTTGGAGCCACCCCTAAATCCACCGCCCCCAAGTAGGAGGGGTATCTTTGTGATTCAGTAACATCGAAGCTGTTTCAGGAAGATCTTCCAGGTTAGCGAAGGAGGGCTGGGGAGGGCGGAGCACATAAATCGGAAGTAGCGAGCCAAGCTAGGGTATGAAAGAAAGTGCGCCTGGAAAGGGGGGGCGGGGAGCAGAGCTTGAGATGGGACCTACTTGGTGTCCCCGCAAGTCAGGCAGAACCTCCATACTTGACCCTAATCAAAAGCAAGTCTTTATCTCCAGGGGAGATGCTGGAAGCGCCCTTCTGGGTGCGGCTGCTCCTCAGCCCTCTAAGACATTTCAGATCAGAACACAGATGTCCTTTCCCAGGCTTCTCCAGAGATGAAATTCTGATGGAATGGGAAAGGCACAGTGAGTGCTCTCCCTGCAAATGAGAGAAACTGTCGCGCCTCCAAGCTGACAAAGGCGGCAGAGAAGGCAGAGCCAGGGCAGCCTGCAGGTCCACAGTTCTTGCTCTGAAACGTCCCTGCTCAGCAGCAGCTGGAAAACATCTGTAAGTAGCCTGGGAGTGGTGGCACTTTACACTGTCAGAACCCCCCAGATTCCTCTGGCATCGCTGGAGAAATGGGGTCACTAGTCTTACCCTTGGCAATTTCTCTTTGGGCTGGCCTGTCTTGAAGGCCCCAGCGGCAGTCACCAGCCCTGAGGATCTGTCAGAGTCACTTCTGAAATAATTGTGAGGGACCCCAAGGGCCCCAGTGAGCCCGGGCGCACAGCACATCCCTGCTCTGCACTGAGGGTGGGTGCTCACCTGGCTGTGGAGTCGCTGCAGTTCTTCTAGGCTTTGCCTTAGTTTACCCCTCTCTCCCTCCATGAGCTCCCTGAGGGCTCTTGAGTCCTCACTGGTCTGCCTGATCTGTTCTTCTAAGGAGTCATCATCGATTCTCCGGGAACTCTGATGGCGCAGGTGGGGAGCCGCGGCCAGAGAGGCGGCAGGAATACAGGCGTGATGGGGTGGGCACAGAGATGGTCAGTGGGAGCAGCGGAGGGGGGCCGGTGTGAGCCAGAGGGGAGCAATGATTCGGGGAGACAACCAGGGAGGTGGGGGACAGAGAGAGAAGGGAGAAACAAAGACGAGGTAAGAAAGATCAGAGAAGGGCGATTCCCTTGTCCATTTTCAATATGCAAATAGCAGCCAGACACTTGTTTGTGTGTGTGCTGTAGGAGGGGAACTGGCGTCGTGCACACACGTGTCACTCTACGCCCCTTGCCTGTGACCCGGCACCACACGTCAGCATGCCCCAAAGCAGCGCCCTCACAGTCTCCTTCACCTCACATGGGCAGGAAGACCCCTGCCCTGTGGAGGGATGGTGCTGGAGGAGAGCAGCCGGAGAGCTGAGCGTGTGCAGAAGTCGTCTACAGAAGTGTCTAGAGGCTGGAAAATGGGTGTGGGCCCAGGAAGCCCCCAGCACATTCCCTGCCCTCCAGGCACCACATCTGGAATTCCAGAAGGCCCTCTGCAAGGTTTGCTCCTCTTTCTGTGCTCACTCACATTCTTTGGGCAGAGGCCTCGGCTCCTCCAAGTCTGCCTCTTCACTGCTAACCCTACCCCAGGACCTGCATCAAGGGCTACAGAACAGCATCTTGCTGTTTTAACCTAGATCCAAATTCCATATTCAAAATTTTGAAGGAAAGCCTTGAACTTGAGACCCCATGACGGGGCGTAAGTATGTGGAGGACAAACCCCAGGAGGACCCGAGTCTGCGGGAGGATGGCCTCACGCGCCTCTCTCATCCCCACAGTCCGTGCTCTCAGTAAGGGTGCACAGGAAATTCTGCAGAGGTATTAAGCTCATGACAGGGTGAACCTCCCCAGCTGCGCTTGGTTTCAGTCAGCCCCGGGGGCGTCCCGTGGGCCCAGGACCTGCCTGCCGGCCTGGCCCCTTACCGTGGGCTCCATGCCATCCACCGTGCTCTGGATCAGTCTCTTGAGCTCGCTGAGGGCGGTACGCAAGCTGCCGGCTGGCACGTCTTTGGCGGATGAGGTTTCTGAGGACTCGTCCATCGAGGAGTCCGTGGACACGGCCGAGTCGGCGCTGTCGTTCCCGCGGAGGTGCGAGCAGAGATAGCGGACCTGGCAGTAGGCCTCCCACAGCTGCAGCCTCAGCTGCCCCAGAGAATCATCGTGACTACCGTCTCGAGAACTCTGCCGCCCACCAACTTCCCCACTGACACCCGAGGGACCAGTTCCAGGAGAAAGGGCTGTTTTGCTTTGTTTTTGAAGAAATTATCTGTCCCAAGAAATGCCGATATTGACCTGGGGCCAGCAATTCCATACAGATCCCAACTGCGATCTCCCCCGTGCTGCAGCCCCACCGTTGGCCCCCAAGCACCTTTCTAGCACTCGCGAGAGTCCGTGCAAGTACGGCCCTGGGGGGCAGCATCAGCCAACTGGATGGAGCACAAACACTAGAACTGTCAGAGCCAGACCCAGGAGGCTGACAGTCACCTAACAAGCACAGCCTGAGAGGCTGGACCGGGCTCTGCTCATGGCCTCTGCCATTTCTGCCCTAAGCCTCGGCAGACAAGGCGGGTGGGAAACAGACCCAGGGCCAGGTCTGGCCACGCTACGGGGCGCATCCAGCCCGCAGGCCCAGGACCATGGGCCCTGACTAGGTGGACGCTGCAGCAGTGGGCCCAGCGGTCGGCGCTCCAGGCCCCAGAAGCCCAGGGCTGCCCCCAGAGGCCGGCAGCCTCACGAGTGGACGTGGAGGGCATCAGCACCTGCTCCCTCTCCTGCTCCAGCTCCTCGGCCTCCATGCTCTGCTCTATCTCGGACAGGAGGGACGTGCTGGCGGCAGAGCTCTGCAGGCTCCTCTCCTCGGCGAGCTCCTCCACTTTCACCTGCAGCTGCCGGCAGGACAGCCGCACCTCCTGGAGCTCCAGCTGGCTCTGGTGCAGCTTTCAAGAGACACTGAATGTCAGTGAGCTTGCCCAAGAGGAGCACAGAAAGCCCCCCACACCTCACCATGCCACCAGATCCAACCACCAGTTTACAGAAAAATACAGAGAGGGGAACACGCTAGACCACATGACCATGGGGGCAGTCAGCCAAGACCCAGATTTGGGAAATCCTATGAGACAAGTGACTCGATTTCTTAAACAAGTAAATTTCAAGAAAAAAATAAAGGTGGATGAACCTACAGACCGAGAGTTAAGAAGCTTATCGACCAAGTGCAACATATAGGTTTATCTTGAGTCAAATGAAAAATGTGATAAGCGATTATGACATGTATAAGACAAAGGAAGATTTGAATACCAATTAGACATTTGATTATATTAAGGAGATGCTGCTAAGCATTTTTAGGTCTAGTAGTCCTGTGGTTGTATTTTCAAGTTCTTATTTACAGGTACTGTTTATTTACAGATGAAATTATAAAAATTCTGGGATTTAATTCAAAACAATAAAACAGTGGAACCAGTGCCTGCAATGATGCTGGGCCAGCTGCGGGTCGATGGCTGCAGAGCTGGGCAGTGGGAACACTGGATGCCCTTCATTGAGTCTATTTTTGCATTTCTGGAATTCTCCAAAATGAAAATATTAAACACACACACAGACACACAAAACAAGATCCCATTAGACACTTAATGAATAGCTAAATTTAAAAATAAAATGAGTGTTGATGAGGACGTGGAACAACCAGAGCCTCACTGCTGGGGAAAGCGGACACTGTCAGTTTCTAATAAAGAGATAAACCTATTCTGTGATTCAGCAATTCCACTCTTAGGTGTAGACAAAACAAAATGCATACATATCAAGTTGAGCAAAGCCAGAGTAAAAAAAAAAACAGAATGCCTTTCATCTCTAGATAGTTCTAAAACTTCACTGAGATAAAAGAGGTAAGTCAGAATGGCGGTTTGATTCAGAGGAAACAGCAGGGTATTGACAAGAAGATATAAAAGGGAGGCTGATCACAGTCTCTTGCTTGAGCTGGGTGGTTGTTACCCAGGTGTATATATTTGGCAAATTTCAGTGGGCTGTCTACTTTAGATCTGCTTTTCTGTGATTATTTTAATGAAAAAATTAAGGGGGAAAAAGTCACTTAGAAAGCATCTGGGAGTGGGATTTGGAATACCACCTGGGTGCTAACACCAGGAGTCCCCAGAACTCACTGGGAAGGCCATCTCTTCTCCAGTCTCTGTGCTAGCTCCTTGGTTTACAGATAAGGCCCAGTGCTTGGGGGAGGCCGCGCTGAGGTTCTGAGCAGATGCCAGTGGTGGAGAGGGGGATGATGCAAATTTCACGACTTACAAGCTGGAGCTGCCACAACTTCACCCTCTGCATTCTCCATGGCTAGTTCCCGGGGGAGTCCAACAGGGTAGTGCTACCTGGTGAAAGGTGCTGCTGCTGAACATGAGCTGTGGGGCTCCGGCACCTCACCACGCACCTCTCGTCCCAGCCCAGAATCTCGCTCAGTTTGCTGACCGCCAGGCACATGCCCACACCCTACAGTGGTTCCTGCTCTCCTATTAGACCTGTCCCCTTGTCCTCATGATTGTTCTGCAGAGTGAGAGACGAGTTCCCTGGGGTTGAAATTTATCTAGATCATCCTTCCATAAAATAGCATTCCCGGGTCTCCCCGTTTTTAAAAACAGAGCAGACATTGGCAAAGTCTTTTCCAGACTCTTGGCCAGTGAGGCTGTGGCTCCTGCAGAGAAGCAGGCTGTGGTCAGCAGGCAGCAACTCAGAGCACTGTAGTTCTCATGACGGGAGCCAGCTGCCTTGCGGCTGGGGAGGGGCCCTGGGAGCCTCACTCTGCTGGCTGGTGTCAGGGGGCGGCTGGCTAGAGGCAACTGTCTGCGTGCAGCCCAGGCGGGGAGAGTCTGGCGTCTTGCTGATCAGAGAAGGAAAAAGCAAAGGTGCCTGGCTCCCTTAGATGATCCTTGGAACAGCAATATCTGTCTCAGAGGTGTCGAGGAAACTCAGAAAGATGAAATTAAGGTTTTTTTTTTGGGGGGGGGAGGAAGACAAGATATTCCTAGCAAGCATTTGGCACAATTACAAGCAGCATATTAAATTAGTAAAATGCTTCCTAGACAATTCCACATGCACCTAGGCAGGAGAAGTTCAGCACAGATGAGAATGAGTTCTGATGCATTGGACAAAAGCAGCTCAATTACTCATTCACACTGGAAAGTGCTTACTTAATTCTAACAGCCATGGAACAGAAGTCCGGGACACACCGTCCTCTCCGCTCAATGCCTGGTCCACAGACCCAAAGAAAACCCAAACCAAACCGGAAGTCTCTGAAATGTAAAACCTTCGGAAATAGGGACTATGATCCTTTACACAACAGAGGTGACACCGGATGCGCTTGTATGTCTGAGCAAGGAAGACACGAACTGCCTTGCGTTTGTATACAAAGTTCGAGCAGCAGAAATCGAGGCCCTCTCCCCACCTGCTGTTTCTGGGCCCAGAGAGTGCAGGAGGGGATTTGCCTATGGCACATACTGGCCTTGGAGCATGCTGACAGCTCGCCCCCTTCCTGGGCAGGCCCACAGTGAGTGCACCTGCGCTCTGCTGATGCATTGCCCGCGCGGGTAAGGTGCCTGGCTGGGTGGGAAATAGGGCAGCTACGAGGCACTGGGAGGGGCAAGATCCTTTACTAGGTATCAAGAGTTTAGTAAAACATCTGATGTTTTAAAATTTAAGGGATACTCAACGATGAATAACTTTTTTTTTTTTTTTTAATCCAGAAGGGCAGGTTTATTATAAAAGGAAGGAAGGGATGCTTGGCCAGACAGAGCGGGTGGAAGAGCTGCCCCTGACAGGGACGGGTGTGCCGAGGAGCTGCACAGGTAGGGGCTGCCAGGGCGGGATGGGGCTCTGCAGGGGAGGAGGCTGCCGGTGAGGGACTCCGGCAAGTCTCAGGCGGGCAGGAGGCTGCTGCCAATAAAGAGTAACTTTTATCCCTAGTCCGCCTGGAAAGGAAATCAGAGCTGGACTTGGACAGTTGTGTGAACATCTGGGTGTGGCAGCAGAACCCCAAGGGCATAGTGAACCGGATCAAAGGGGGCTACTTGGATTGCTGCAGGCCTTTTCCTCTTATCGCGGGTCGAGGAAAAGGAATGAAATCGCAGAATATATACACCAAGGTTGCTATGCCCACGTGTTACGAGTCTGATTCGGACCATTCAGCGACTGCCCTGTCAGCTGGAATTTTCATTTCTGTATCAGTTCCAGAAAGGGCTTTCTGGAGTGTGCTGGCTATGAGCACCCGGAAGGGAAAGAATCCCGGAGCTGGAAGATGCACATTCTGCCTGTAAGTGCAGGTTTCCTGAGACCAGTGGGACTGGCTGGACTCGTAGGCCCCAGAGAAACTGACACTCGTTCTTGAAGAAAGTCCAAGTGGGGGCGGGGGTGGAGGTGCAGACAGAGAGGATGTGAATGGTGGGAGCTGGGGCTGCCGGAGAATATCAGCCCGGGGTACTCCTCCAGGTCCTGGGGCCCAACCCATCTGGCCTGGCTGTCCCCCACCCCAGGTTTCCAGACTTTACTTTGCAGTAAGGCCTTTTTACTTGTTTTCTTAGGCAAGGGGCATTTTTTCACATTTCTTTTCTTTCTCTTCACACTCTGCCCCGGCAGCCCTCAGGAGAGCGCTGGGAGGGTGATGCAGGCTGGTGAAACGCTGAGGGCAGAGCCAGGGGCCCAAACGCCATCTGAGCGCAGAGCAGGTGGGAGGCCCTGGTCTCAGCCCTTCCCAGCTACTCCTACTTTGGACAATGGTCCATTCTTTCTCTGCCTCAGCTGTAGAATGTGTGCAGAGGCACAGCTCCTTGTCGAGAAGCATGTCAAAGTTCACTGCAGTTGTCATCAACCTTCAAGTATGAGCAAACTCCTTTCTATCTTGAGAACCATGGGCAGCGCCATTTTCTAGGCAACTTTCGAGGTCCTCTCCTCCATGCAGACTTCCCAGTCAAAGGTGCAGAAGACACGGGGCGGGGTGCGAGGGGGTGGGGGAACAGCGAATTTGCTCTCACTCATGTGGCAGCTTAGCTGACCTTCGGGGTTTTGGCCTAAGAGGTTTCCTCATCCCACAGCCCAGGGTTTCCCCAAACAGTGGCCACTGAGCCCAGGGGTCCTCCATGTTCTGATTTTGGGCAGGGAGGGGCCCGCCCGGTGCTGAGTGCACTCAGCCGGCCGCCTCCAAATGGATGGCACTGCTGCCAACAGCCCACTCCCTGGCATGGCCCGAGGGCAGCACCGGGCTCCCGGCCACTGGCCCCAGGTCCTGCAGCACCCGGCAGTTTTCTTGGTAGCAGATGCTCTGTTATCCTCTGTTTGGGGGAGCTGGGAAAGACTGTCTTTTTGTTTAGGAGGTTATGGCTTGTCAAGTATGAGCTTGGGGATTCAGCTGAGGTCTGGTGACAGCTTCCAAATAAGGACAAATATAGCCACAAAGCAATTCCTTTCAGAAGAAAACAAGGCTAATTAGGGTCAGCTTGTGCCTCTTCCAGCAACTGGCAGAGCAGGATATAAGTCGTGCTGCGTCCAGAGGGCAGCGTCTTGGCTTCTTCTCAGTGCCAGCCAGCTCAATGTGCAGCCGGAAAGGCAGCAGCAGAGGGCATGGTGAGCCAAGCACAGAACATCACAGGCCTCCCCACCACCAAGCTCTCAAACCCCAGGGGATGGACCAACGCTCCCTGTGTTCCAACCATGCCAACGGTCCAGAAAGAACTCTGTGAAGCTGCTCCACAGGCCAGTGGCTCAGAACAAACAGCAAGTATACCCTGAGGGTAGTGGGCAGCCACACCAGGGGGAGCCAGTGCCTGAGGTGAAGCACAGCGGGGGCTCGCCCACTCCTCCCGCCCCCTCACGGCCTCGCTGCCTGTATCCAGCCCTGATCACATTCAGCTTCCCTGGTGCACCTGGAGGTCTTTGTCGTGGCCCTGCCGCTCCAGGATCAGCACCCGGTCCTGCAGCTCCTCCACGGTCCCCTGGAGCAGGTCATTTTCCTCCAAGGTGGCGCTGAGGCGATGCTCCAGCTCCCGTTTCTGATCCGACAGCATCTTGATCTGAAAGGTGGAGAGTGGGGGTGGTAAGCAGGGGAGCAGGGAACAGCCTCCAGACCCAAGGGTGCGGGTCTCCAAGTGCTCCGTCCTGGGGCCCTGGACGTCCATCTCTGAGACAACAGCTGTGAACTCCTGGGCTGAAGAGAAAACCCCTCCCCTCTAGAAACTGGCTGGGAAAGAGTGGGAGGTGAGCTTTAGAGAAGGTGGAAAGTGGGATGCCAGACAGAGGAAGGCGAGGTTAGTGTCAGGAAATGCCACAGATGAGAGAGAGAAGGACCCCACCTGGCCTGCCTATGGATTCTGCCTCAACCCCTAATTCTCCGGACACTATCAAACAGCCAACGTGCTGCTCAGCCTTCTGTAGTCACGAGCACGAGGCAACAATCGGCACAGCCCTGGGAGCTCACATGGGCGTGTCGGCGTGCGGGCTTTGAAGCCACAGTCAGGTGCAGTGCCCTGAGGAACGCAGAAAGCCCAGCAGCGCCTGCTCCAACTGGGTCCCAGGCAGGGCAGGGACACCAGTGACTAGCTGACCGTGCAGAGCTTCTTTTTGCCTGAGCAAGTAATTGGTGAATGGAAGCAATTTCTCTCCTCTTATTAAAAAGGCGGGCGTGTTTATACAGTGAGTATCAGAGGAGAGAGGCCTTTTAGGGAGGTCTGTCTCGTGTCTTCAGTAGCCATGAGAAAAAAAGGGAAGAGGAGAAACAACCGCTGGCCTCAAGGTATGCAGGGTGACAAGCCACGCCAGCACACCCCAGGACAGCGATGCTTTACCTCCAGAACACCACCCAGGGCTACAGGAAGCCTCACCCAACCTTCCCAGTGGCTTTGGGGGCCTCTGGAGCTTGGCAGGTCTCCCCGTTTCCTCCCATCTGTCAGATCCCTGCTGGGCCAATCTCTCAACCAGCTTCTTGCTTGTAAAATATTCACCTGATGTGACCAGGCTGTTCTCCAGATTCTCTAATCTGGCGTGGAAAACAATCCATTAAGAGAGAACCCAGGAACTTTTCCAGGGGAGACCTTGAAGTGGAAATCTAACGTGTCCCAAGTCCACTTAAATCTACCTTTCCCTCTGCTTTTTCAATATCTGCAGTAAAATTGTGTTCCCAGGGACAGCTCTTCCCTGGCCACCAGTCCATCAGATAGGATGCCGTCCCGGGGAAATGAAAGATTTGGTCTTTGTCCAGAGAGATCAGGTATCTGACCAAACAGAGAAACACTGTCTCTCAAGCGTGCCCTGCTAAGGGATCATAAGCAGCAGCCCCTGTGTGAATGGGCCTTCTATTCCTGCACTGAAGTGACTCTACCAGGGATAGGGATTCTCACTCTCTTTGATTTTAATTTAAATACCCACTGATGTTACATTTTCCTTCCCATGGATAATCTTTGTTTCCCAAGTTCCACTCACTCAGGGAAGAAAAAAGGGGATGGGTTTTGATATACAAGCCTGACCCTTAGAAAAGCTTAGAGATTCATAAAACAAATTACTGGAAGTAAATAACATCATAGCTTGGCTTTTAAATGCAACAATGTTATGGGGTGAAGCAAGGAACTGGCACCCCATCCCAAAACTCAGGACCAAATCTGGTAAACGCTCCTAGAAATGATCCTGCATCTGAGGGTCCAGGCACGGGGAGTCGGAGGAGAGGAAGGCAGGCACCTCTGGGAGCCAGTGTGGCACAGGAAACCGTCATGCACACGGGGTCACACACAGGCATGCCAACCCCACCAGAACAGACTACTTACTTCAAGAACCTGCTGCTCAGTGCCAGGAGGAATTCCAAGGAAGGGGAGGAGGAGGAAATGAGAGGCAGGAGAGAAGACAAGACAGGGACAGGTTTTAGGAAGAGAATCTTCAGGCCATCTCTGCAACCCAGAGCGGCCACCTGGACTTCTCAGACCAGACCCTCAGATTTCTTAACCACGGGTGGGCACATTCAGTGTGGCCGGGCTGTCCTCCGAGTGTGACTGAGGGGAAGGGCTGCGGTTCAGGCTCTTAACTAGGGGTCCTTGGGAGCAGTGCCCCTGTGAGATGACCTGGTGAGATGGCCTTCTCCTCCCTGCCAGGGAGGGACTCCCACAGCAATGTCCTCCAAGCGCTCTTTCCCTCTGGCCCCTCGGTGCCACTCAAATGCTTTCAGAACACGTCCACGTCCCCAGCTCCATGCCAAGCCCCTTTCTTGCGCCAACTCATGAAGTCCTCACATGGCCCTGTGAAGCAGACACTTCCTGCCTCCCTTTACAAATGAGCCTTGTAAGGTGGGCTGAACTGGACTTAAATGGGAAGGAGAGATTCCCTCCCCCATCTTCTGCCGAGGGCTGGGAAGGATGTTTTTGTTTTTGGAAGGATCACCATAGCAAAATTAGGTCATTCCTGGGTTCCACACACTCAGCAGGGACTCTGAGTAACCCCAGTTTTCCAGATAATCGCCTACCCTGTGTGCTCCACTTAGTTTCCCAGATAGGTGTCTTCAGAGATTTTAGATAAAGCAGATTTTTGTTTCCCAGCCAGAGGCTTCCTTATCAAAAAGACAAGCAGCTGTTGGCAGGCGGCTCACCTCAGCCTGAAGGCTTTCCAGTCTGATGATGTGCTGGTTGGTTGAGGAGTTTTTCTCCCGAAAGTCTTCTCTGAGGGCGTGGACTTGCATGGAGAGCTGTCTCTCCACTTCTGAGGCCTGCAGACAGGAGAGAGAGCTTCAGAGCTGTCAGACTGCACAACAGAAGTCTGTTCAAATTCTGCCTTTTATTCTCAAGCTCCTCTTGGCAACTTCCCACACGACCAATAGTGGATGAGACGATGGTTTCCTGCTGCTGCCGTGATCCCCTACTCCCCCCCGCCCCCTGCACAGACCCCCACCCATCTCCACCAGCAGGTCCTCCATGCTGGGTGTCACCAGGCTACGCAGCACTCGGCAGACGCACTAAAGTGGGGAAGTCTTACTTGGCATTCTACCTGAAAGATAGCTAAGCCTTCGACTACAGACATCCCTTTATTTCTCCCACCCGTGTCCTCAGTGGGGCAGCCCAGGTAGATCATCAGGCTCCCTCGCTCACTGCCATGCAATGTGGGCATTCTGAAATTCCCTGTTAAACTGTTTTGTCATTCATTCCTTAAGGAAATTTTTGAATTTTAATTCTTTTAATCTGGGGAGGGGGGTACCAAAGAGGTGATTATTTCCTACCTTGATCCATTTATTTCCTAATGCTGAAGTAGGGCAAAAGCTGGATTCCATTCCTGTGTCCTTGGCTTCTCTGTCTCCTTGGGAAAGGAATCTGGAAGACCCTCCCCAGGGGACAGGAAGCTCCAGCCCTGCCCCCAAAGCCCTGCCTAGCCCAGTGAGTAGAACCCTGAGGAACCCTGAAGGCACCTCCACCCCTCCAAGGCCAACTGGGGCAGTAAGTTTTGTGGGTTCTTGGAGGGATGGCCCTGTGCTGCCGAGGTTAGGAAGGCCTGGAGGAGCGGGGAGGGTCATGACGACGGAAAGGTAGGCTGGCTGTCCAAGGAGGCTCTCATGGTAATGGCTCCGTGTTCAACAGCTCTTCTATCTTCGTGCCATGTAATCAATTGCTCATCCTTTTTTTTTTTTTTTTGTCTCACAGATTCAGCAAATGTTCCTCTAGACTTAAAGAGCCACACAAGAATCTTAACCTAGAATTCTAAGTTAAAACAACAATTGCAAAACACACACCAGGAACCACTCTGGTTGCACAAGGAGTTAAGTCTCAGCACTATGAAAACTCCCCACAGCCACTACAGTATGAGTTTGATCTCTGGCCAGGGAGTGACCCACACGGTACAGCAGACCTCTCCTGTCTTGCCCACTGCTCCCCTCAGCAGTGGATTCCATCAGTCTGCCTGTTCTGCTCCCCACTCTGTCTCTGGTGAATCCTCTTGCCCTCCCACACCCCTGGCCCATACCCCAATTCTTGTATGCATAAATAAATAAATCTTAAAGAAAAAACAAATATAGACATGTACCAAAACCAAATGGAACCATTTCTTTTTCTTCTATTGATTAATTGCAGACACCACCAGGTTTAATCACTTAGAAACACGTTAGTCACTTCCACCTGAAGGCATCACATTTACTGAGTGCTCACCAAGTGTCAAGGATCCCAATGCCCTGAATGCATTATTCCAGTTGTCACCGGCAAAGCAGAGCCTCTGGGCCTCAACTTACCAATTGCTTGGGGTAGTGAGGGAAACTGCCCAACACCAAATAGGGGACAACAGCAGAATGGTAGATGTGGAGGTGTCTCACCCCCAAACAAGGACTGAAATGCTGCCTTTTCTTATGCTGCGAGAGTCATTTTTACTTCCAACACTCACCATTAAAACCAAGCTTTACACGGGTCTTCTTGAGGAAGACTTTTTCTTCTTTTGGAATACTAAGCAACTGAAATTTCTTCTAATAGAATTTAGGCTCCATAAGGAAACCTCCCTCTTATAAATGCTGTGGTGTTATGCCTGTACTGAACCAATTGCTTATACGGTTTCAGATATGCTTGAGTCTGAAGGAAAGCACTGGCCCCTGCGGGTGGCCGCCCTCACTTCCCACATCTGCACTTTGACAGGACTCACAAACCAGCCACGTCACAGAGAAGCAGTGAGGGCTGCCAGCACAGTCCAGCTGCTCCTGCAGACTGATCTCAGTGATCTTCCTTGAAATCAAACTGTCTCTCTCCACCAGGAAGCCTGATTCCAGCATCTGAGCTGCGAACCACTGACCTAAAATGTCTGTTTTTAAAACCCCGTCTCCCCAAGTGTGCCCAGGAGGGACTGTCTACAAAGCTGTTTAACCCACAGCTCCCATTTGACTCTCCTACGCCCCAAAGCTGCAGGAATCACTGCCCTCCTGGCAGCTGAGAGGGAGAGGCCCCGCCCGTCTTCTGCCTCCTGGCCTGTCTGCCTGCCCCATCGCAGCCACCCACGGGCGGTGGCCAAGCAGAGGTACAACCAATCTTTGTCAAGAAGCTAGCACACCTTTCTGAGTAAATTACTTTCTCCTTTTTCAGAAATGAAATCTAGCTTAGGTCTTTAGACTGATGACAGAATAAACTGGTTATTTCTGCACATAAACAATGACTTCTTTGTAAAATTCTGATGTTCTGCTTCCGACCCAAGTATCGGGATGTCCACAACACTAGTCTTAGCTCTACATTTCAGATTCGATGAAGCTCCTTGTGTAGGAGAGCTCGCCAGGGTGACATGGCCTCTCCGAAGGGAAACACACAGCTCCCGACAGGAGGGATAGTGAGATGGAAGGAAAAAGGTCAGTCACGATCGGGATGCAGTTCCTGTGCTCATGCGTTATGTAAGTCATGTAACCTCTCCGAGGGAGTTTCCCAACTGCGCTTTCACTTATTAACACAAAAAAGGGCGAGAATGCCCATTTCTCTCCGATTCTGGACTTCGTGGGATTGCAGTCAATCACTGCAGTTTAGGAAAATGAAGAGAGGAAGAAACCAGACACTGCCAAAAGCTCGACAAGTGTGGGAAATAAAAAAAGATTCAAGGGTCAGCTGTTTGTTTTAAACCAGATTCTGAGAACGTGGGTGCTGCCGAATGCCTGGCCCGCTTCTGGGGTCTGCTCTGAGAGTACCCTGTGAAGGCTGACATTACGGAGGCGGAGGATTGAGCTAAAAAAAAAAAAAAAATCCAGAGAAAGGCAGAAGTAGTCAGCACCCACACCTTCACGTTATTCCACAGGTGGCCTTTAATGCCATGTGGTCGCCAGCATTACGTGGTGTGGGTTTGGGGGTGACTTAGGGCAATTCACCCTGATAGTAGGAAATGACAGGCATGGGACTTACAGTTTATGGGACTTTGCAACCACGCCTGATTAAGCGCCAGTAACAGGTGTGGGGGAATTATGACACAAAACGGTATCTGAGCACACAGGGGATATTAAAAAAAAAAAAAAGGTCGTACGATTCAAGTTTGGGATTTACTCTGTTCTTTTAAAACTCTTAAAATTATTTTTCTATAAAATAGTAACATGCTCAGAGTGGGGAAAAAAAAATGAAAGAGATATGAAGGAGCAGAGCGAGAGCTGAAGATCTTCGCTGGGCCTTAGGCTGCTTTGCAGTCGCCGTCCGTATCAGAGAGGCCCTGGTAAGAGTCTCGAAAGTTTCTGCTCATGGCTACCTCAAAAGCAGCACCAGACATTTGCCTTTAAAAAGAATGCATTTTAAACATCTTTCCATGTCAACATTTAGAGATACCTTGTTCTTTGTGTATGCGACAATCTGGGGTACAGGCTAGAGGAGCAGGGGGCTAAGAGGATTTGACAGAGGGGAGCAGAACAGGCGGATGTACTGAAAACACACTGCTGAGGGGAAGACAGTGGGGAGACAGGAGAGGTCTGCTGCGCCATGTGTCAGCTCCCTGGCCGGGGATCAAACTCAGGCCAGTGTAGTGATAGCGCTGGGATTTAACCACTAGGCCACTAGGAGGTCCAAAATGAAGCTGGATAATCTGAGTATTTAGGTTCTTATTATTTAATTAGTCCCCAAGTTGCCAAAACAGCCTGTTAGTGTGTTTCTTCTCCCTGATATGCCTTGGTCAGAGCACCATCTAGGATGGGTTATTTTCTACCCACAAAGCAGAACCATTCTATGCTTGCTTTTCATAGTGACATGATTAATAACATCAGAACACCTCCCCCCAAACCAGAACTGATTGAAGCAGAACTACTAAATATATATTTTCTTGTTAAATGGAAAGGAAATTGCATTAGCTACACATGATCATCCATTTAAAGGGGAAAAAAATGGACCAATTTACTTAGAAATTACAGTAGGAAAGATCTATTTGCTTTGCTTGGTTTATTGAGTTTCACTTTAAGAAAGACAGTCTCCCGTTTTGCTGCCAGGGACATCTGCCTGCAACCCCTCATGGTGGCAGTGGCCGTGAGGCTGGTAACACCTACACCAGATCAAGCACCCAGTACATGCTGAATCCTGCTATAAGCATTTCACATTTGTTCTCATTTAACATCAGGACACCACAAAGCTATTACTTGACTTCCCATTTTCAGATGAGTATGTGGAGGATAAGCCATTTCCCTCAGGTCACACTGATGCTGATAAATGCTGGGGTTGGAATCCCCATTTGCAGCTTCCACACTCTTACTGTCTCAACAAAGTGTTGCCCTCTGCTCCCTCAAAAATACCTGTGAAAATGAAAGTGACATTAGAGCAATTATGCTCAATTTATTCTAATTTAGGATTAAAAATGACTTATGTACAACCACTTGTATTTTACTGTGGCGGGAAACCATAACAACCTCACTGCAGAATGTGGCTATACCTTTAAAATACTGTTAGTGGCCCTCCCTGGTGGCGCAGCGGGTTAAAGCACAGCACAAAGAAGCTTAAGCCACTTCTGTATGAGTTCGATCCCTGCGTGCCCCAGAGGAGATCCACATGGGGAGGAGATCCACATGGCGTGGCAGACCTCTCCTGACCCGCCCGCTGCTCCCCTCGGCAGTGTACTTCGTCGATCTGCCTGTTCTGTACCCCACTCTGTCTCTGGTGAATCTTCTCACCCTCCGCATCTCTGGCCTGTTCTGTATGAACAGTTCTGTATGAATAAATAAATAAATCTTTAAAAAAAAATACTGTTAGTATTTTGCTGTGCCCTCATCAAATCTTTCTCTGTGTATACACAAAGAATTATGACTGTACTGTTCATAGAGATTTTTCTTTTTCCACTTAGCATTGTATCAAAGAATTTTCATGATACCTATTATTACTCTTCTTAATCTTAACACTTTAAATGACTGCATAGTATTCTATCCAGTAGGTGTGTTGCTATATTCTTTACTTCCTTATTGTTAGGCACCTGGGATTTCCTGACTATTTTGCAATTATAATGAATACATGTCACGGGGGAGGCAGAAGTGAAATGAACAACCTTACTGTGTCAGAAAGGTACATGAACTTAATTTAGAAAAGAAAATCTATACCAGCTTGAACCAAAATGGGCTTACGATTAGTCTTTGCTTAAGTTTGGAAAATCTAATCAACACAAGTCTGTATTTTTTTACTTTCAAGGTTTTATTATTAGAAACTTTGAATCTGGTGCTGGGTGCCATGAGCACACTGGCAGAATGCCACGTAAGTCTCCCTTTCACAGTCATGATAATTTGTAGTAAGAAAGCTGATAGCTGTCTATTAGAAAATAAGCAATTAGAAAAAACATGAAATAGTCTTTCAATTCTCACTAGACCTGCTTCAGAATGCCAATTCCTCCCAAGGCCTTTCAAAAATAAAACACAGCAGTGAGGTTCTGTCCTGCATCTCTATTTTCCTTCACGTATAAAGCCAGTAAAATTTTCACCAAAGATTTCATTTTGTATTATGGTGGGCTGGGCTACTTGCAGTGACCTTACTACTAACTGTGGCTAGAAACAATCCAGAAAACAGATGGCTTCTCAAAAACATCAAAGAGGCTGACAAGACAGAGCACATTAATGTTTCACATATGCAAATTGTTATCACCCATCCATGGAACACAGACAATAACAAAGAAGCCTAACTACACCTTAAGTGATAACATAGCCCTACTGTGGGGGTGAGGAGGGAGAACAACAGAAAATAACTAACCCAAATAACTTTGGAAAACAGCCTTGGACAATATTCTGTAAGAGCTGAGGAGAACAACAACATGAAGTAGTCTGTGTCAAAATAAGGCACAGAATAAATACCTTTATTCTGGCAGGTGGTTTGAGAAGCATACAGATAAGCTTAAAACAAAATATGGTAAATTATCCAGAGATGGAGGAAAAGAGTTCACAAATATATGACCTTGAGGAAAGTCATAGTCATTACATTAATCACTACTATAACCACTACATTTTAGTTGCCTCACCTGAAAAATAAACAGAAGCTCTTTAAAGTTATGTCAGGATTCCCTGGTGGCTAGGGGTGAAGTCTCAGCACTACCACTGCTAAAGCCTGAGTTCGATCCCCAGCCAGAGAGCTGACCCACAGGGCACAGCAGACCTCTCCTATCTCTCCACTGCTCCCCTCAGCAGTGGATTTTAGTCCGTCTGCCTGTTCTGTTCCCCACAATGTCTCTGGTGAATCCTCTCACCCCCCCACCCCAAATCTCTGGCTTAGACCCCAGTTCTTAGATGCAAAAAAAACCCAAAAAACCCCAAAAACCTACATTTACAAAAAAATAAAGTTTGGTCAATATTAAAATAATGTACTATCTGGTTGAAACCCCTAATCTAGCAGGTGAGGAAACTGAGTCATGGGCTAGTAAGGTCTATCAAGACACAATCTCAGTGAGTGGAGGGTCCTACCCAGGACGACAGAGCCAGCTTCCATTGCCATTTCAGCTGCTTTCCATTTCATTATCATTTCTTTTTCTTTTTAAATTTTATTCTGGTATAGAACTGGGCATAGGCCAGAGGTATGCAGGGGGACGGGTAGAGAGTATTTACCAGACACAGAGTGGGGAGCAGAACAGGCAGAATGACTGAAATATACTGCTGAGGGGAACAGCAGCTAGGACACGAGAGGTCTGCTGCGCCATGTAGGTCAGCTCCCTGGCTGGGGATCGAACTAAGGCCTGCGGAGACAGCACTGAGACTTAACGCCTGGCAACCAAGGAGGCACATATTACTATTTCTTTAGACAAAAAAGAACAGGCATTAAAAAAAAAAAAAAAGAACAAGCATTTATGTTAAAGGGTGCTGAAAATGAGCCCCTTGAATGAAGAAAGCCTGATGCTCCTAACAATGCTTATGACTCATGTGAGGGTGCCTGATGATGTAGGGGCCCTGTCTATTGAGGTCTATGAATGCTGCCGGCACTGTGACACTTTGAAGGTACACACCCACTCGAGAAGGGCCATGTCTAATTTTGTTTTATTTGAACTAACTTTAAAATTAGAGCACAATACTAGTTTTATTACCATCCTTTTAATCATTGTCATAAATGTAATCCCTCAGCATCAAAGACCAGCCAACTCTGGCAGCCCAGGCTTTAATTGAAAAAGAAAAAAGGACAAATGTTAATCCGCTTTTGTCTCTGAAAAAGGGTCATTATTCAATGTCAGATCCCTACTGCTAGTTAATAAAAAAATATTTCAAAAGAAGTCTGAAAGAAAAGACTTTTAAATGTTCTATGAGGACTCATATAATAAAATGGGCTGCAGATAGTCCCAATATACTGTGTTTACAATCCGAGCTTTTGATTTGCTCTTAGTGTGTGTTTTTTGTTTTCCTTTTTAAATACCAATGACACAATCCTATGTTAACTTGGTGGCTTGGCACTTTGCAGTCATGGAACACTTGCTCTCTAGGCTTTGAATTGAGGATATAGAGATGAATAAGACTCAGTTCTTATGGGGAAGTATCTTCCAAACCCAAGATCTGAAAAAAAAAAAAAAATAGTCTTTCTTTCCCACCAGTTACTACATTTTGTGATCTATGGTCAATGGCATAGTGCCCTGTGCCTTAGTTTCCTTTTGTAAAATGAGGGTAGAGCAAAACCTACGTAGCTCAAAACTTTGTGAGGATGAACTAATAACAACTGGTTGTCAGAAAAGTCATGATGTATTTTTACACAGAAAACAGGAAAAATACGTTATGACCTTTCTGACGAGTCAATGTTTTGTAAGGTGCTTAGCACAGTGTCTGGTATTCAGTAAGCACCTCTGTGTTACCTTTTGCTGTTGCTGATGCGTCATCATCATGATCATTATTATAATCTCATTATAATACAGCATCTATTATCATAATCTCAAAGATCAACCCTGATCAATGATATGTCAAGGCACTGGCACACACAAGTCTAAATAATAAAAATGAGGGCAGATCTCAAAGAGGCTAATGAAACAGTCTAGATATCCAGCACAGAGGTTGACAGAGGGCAGAGAATGGGACATGTCGTCCAGGGGGCACAGTGCTACGCAGTAACAGAGACACTGTGAGGCCTGGGAAGGGGTGGTGGTGATGGGAGTGTAGCCAAGTCCAAGGAACTCCTACCCAGCTGAACTGTCCCTGCACCGTCAGGAGAGTAAGTCTCCTTTGAATAGGCTTCCCAGCGGGTGGGTTACTGGGAGCACAGCGGGCTTCCAGGGCCTGTGAAACACTGACACTTCCACAAGGAAAGTACGTGGGGATACTTGGGGGAAATATCAGCACTTTTCCAAAATAAATGGGAAGGCTGATACTGAGTGACACTCTACTTCAGTGTAATTTAAAACAGCGGTGGCTGGGGCGAAGTCCTTCACTAGATGATAAATGGCACCAAAGGGACATGCTCAAGATTCCTCCAAATAACTGGTGTATCAAACCCTAGTAGAGAAAACGCTTGTGTTTTTAAAGAATTATTTTTCCCCTTTTGGCCATTTGGCTCACCAGGGAACTTGTCTGGGCCTCAAAGAGGTTAGAAAGTTCAAATGTTCTTGCTTGGAACTGGATAAAGGTTAGAGGAAAACTGCTCTTCAAAGAGATTGTTCCCATCACCATAAAAATGAAACCATGATCCACATCATGCCTTCCCCTCCCCCCCAAATGTTCCTGCATAATTCTGCTTATTAGGTATGTTCCCTTTTTGTAGTGTTTTCTCCTGAAACTTTTCACCTGATGAATTCTTAACTGTAACAGACCTCTATATTGCCTTTAAAACCTCCCAGGGTTAATTGCTACATTACTTGTAGTTTTATAATACTCTTTCAGCACTTACCGCACATTCTATTTTATCTGCACATCTCTTTCTTTCTTACACTACAAAAGACATAATATGATTCTAGCTCTTACTTTGTTTTTGTTTTCCTAAAGAAAGCCACTGCACATAGTAGGTGCTTGAAGGTTTAGTGTGTGAGGTAAGAGCTGAACACTTAAGTGAGTACTTGGAGATAGTCAAGCTTAAGCTGTAGAAAATACAAGTGGGCTTTAAGTGAAAGTCTAGAAGTGCCCCTTTAGCAAAGTTCCACTGGATCAACAGGGAATTAATGAGATAATCCCCTTTGATTCAAACAGCCCAACCTCTGCAAAGGGCACATTTTCCTGCTGCATGTCCTGGCCATGGCTGACGTCCATTTACTTATTAGGCTTTGATGTAAATGACCCGGGACTGATCCTCGGATTTGCAGCTTGGTGCTTCTACCTATGCCTGTGTACATGGAATCTTTTAGTATTCAGAATGCACAATCTTTCCCAGCACCTCCTATAAAACTCACTAATGTCCTTTTTTTCATAAAGTCATTATTACTTGAAAGAAGACAGTCTTGAGATCTTTTCTGGACTTTGTCATTAAGTAGGACCTTCCTAGATTTCTTAGATCTTAGAAAAGAAGCTCATGTTCTACTTTGAGAGGAAAAAGATAAACTTGGCACTGTCTATCTCCAAGCACTGTACTAAGTAACATATGTGATTTCATTTTATCGTAAAAATGTTATGGAATAAGCCCTGTCCACTTGTTTTATAGATGAAGACTCTGAAGTTAAAGGAGATTAGGTCACACAGCCGAAGTCACTCAGTAAATAATGGAATAGGATTCAAAGGCATGTGGGATTCCAAGGCAATGAAAATGTCACAGCACAACCATGGGGCTCAGGAGAGAAGACAGCCCTCACTGTTACTGCTGGTCCAGCTGCAAGAGACAAACACCCAGGGCCTCCCTGGTGGCCGAGGGTCTCAACGCTGTCACTCTTATGACCTGACTTCCAATTCCCAGGCAGGAGCTGACCTACGTGGAGCGGCAGACCTCTCCTGTCTCACCCACTGCTCCCCTCAGCAGTGTATTTCAGTAGATCCACCCCTTCTGCTCCCCACTCTGTTTCTCATGAGTCCTTTCACTCTTTCTGCACCTCTGGTCTACACCCCCGTTCTTCTATGCAAAATAAAAAGAGTGAGAAGGAGACAAGCACCCAGTGGCACTACTTCCTGAATGCTGTCATCCTCTTTGTAACTTACTTTCAGCCCTGATTTCTTCTCTGGCTTCAGACTCCTACATCACCTGCCTCCTCCACCTGTCCACTTGGGTAGCTAATGTATATCTCAATCTCAACGTGAATAAAAACCGAGCTCCTGATTTCAGAGCCTCTACTCGAACATGCTTCTCCCGAGTTGTCCCTGTTTTAGGAAATGGCAATTCCATTTTTAGGAGCTACATGCCCAAGGACCCATCCTTGACTCCTTTATCCCTTTTTACCCACATCCAATTCATCTACAAATTTTATGGGCTGTACCTTTGAAATGTACCAAAGGACTGTTCTGAGCACGGATGAGTTGATATTAATAAGCTATTAGGATAATGCCGGGCACACAGTAAGGGTCACAGCACTATTTACCCAGTGCTGACACTGAGATAAATACCCAGCAACTGCCTGCTTCTCTCTGGTCCCAATCTCCCACCTCAGGGCCTGCACCATCATCATCATTGCTCACCCAGACGGCCAACAGCGCCACCTGAGTGGTCTCCTACTCCCAACCTTGCTCTCCCACAGTTTGCTTGCTACATAGCAGAGACCAGGTAAAGGTCATGACACTGCTTGAACTGTCCAGAAGCTCTCTATCTTACTCAGTAAATGATTGCAAAGTTCTTAGCATGGTTTATAAGACACTATGGATTCCTCCCCCACTCAAGCCTCACCTCTAATCTCTCACCCACCTCACTCTCTCGGTTCCACTCCCACAGGCTCCTGCTGTCCTCAGCCCCATGATGCAGGCCCTGTCATCAGGATGGGGGCATCTGTTCTTCCTCTGCCTGGACACACTTCCCTTCCTCAGGTACAAGGCCTACTCCCCACCTCACAGCCCTTCTCAGATCACTTCCCAAATGTCTCCTCATCAGGGAGGCCTCCACCATCTATTCTTCCCCCCATCCCCCATATGTGTCATTCTCTAGTCCCCTTTTAATTTTTCTCTCTAAGGTACCTGACATGTAACTCTTTGTTTAGCAAGTCATTGCCTCTCTCTCCCCGCCCAGCATGAAGGTTCCAAAGGGGAGGGCCTTTGCTTCATTGGCATAACTCCAGTGCTAAGAACTGGAGGGAGTGGAGAAAAGAAGGGGGAGTGTAAGGGAGAAGGGGGGAAGGAGGGGAGGGGAAAGGGGGAGCAAGAAATTGCCTAAGGGTCTAGGACAGTCAGTGAGTCAGTAAATCCTGAAAGTACACATATTTGTTGATTACATTATCTGTAATTAACTCCTAGATGTTACAAGAACAAAATAAATTCTAAAAAATCCTAATATTACAGAATGAATTCTGTTTTCAGTAGGAAATTTTTATTTTTAATTAAAATCTTTTTTATTGAGGCCCTCCCTGGTGGCGCAGCGGGTTAAAGCACAGCACTGAGAATCTAAAGCCACTTCCGCATGAGTTCGATTCCCGCCTGCCCCGGAGGAGACCACATGGCGTGGCAGACCTCTCCTGACCCGCCCGCTGCTCCCCTCAGCAGTGTACTTAGTTGATCTGCCTGTTCTGTTCCCCACTCTGTCTCTGGTAAAGCCTCTCACCGCCCCTGAGCCTCTGGCCTGTACCCCAGTTCTGTATGCACAAATAAATAAATCTTAAAAAAAAAAATCTTTTTTATTGAGACATTATTAACATACACCAAGGAATTACATTTTTAAATCATTCCTCTCATTTGGGTAAAACCGACAATAGATGAATTGTGCTAATTTTTATACCTCTGAACCTTATCAACAGTCAAAAAGTCTATATAATTCAGATGTAAAACACTGTTTTCCTCTTAGATTTACTTGTTTTTTTATGTCCATTTTGGAAAAAGCATTGAAACAGAATTCAAGCATAACTATTTCCTTACAGAAAAAAAAATCTATGGCAAGATTATTTTCTGAAAAATTATCTCCTACTAAATGTTCAAATGTGGAAGCATGGAAAAGCAGAGTTCAGGTTTTGGACACAGCTAACTAGTTCCAGTGGCACATTCTACCAGCAAATCTGGGCGTTTGTTGATGAAAACACTTCTCTTGAGTCCTGCCTCTCCAAGGTTGCCAAGAAAATCACAGAAGTGCTAACAAGGATTAGCCCCATAGGGTTTTACTGCTGGGACTGGTTTATTTTAATGTGAAATCACTGGGGAAGCAACAAAGATATTACTTGAGATTAAAATCTGTTGAGACTCTGTAAGTTGGAGAAGGGTAGAGGAATTAAATATTTCCCCCAAACTAAGAGACAAAATATAGGGAAACCCAACAAAGGGTCAGGAAAAAGACAAAACTTGCAAGCTGACCATAGATCTGAGGCACACAGCAGGGGAGGGGGCAGGAGAGGTGAAGACAGGGGCGGGAAGAGCACCAGGGACAAGGTGATGGTCAGGGGGCTGTGGTGATGGGAAAGCCATATGGACTGGGCCTGAGGGAGAAATCAAATACTGTCCCCAAAATGACAAAGATATAAGAAAATAAATACAAATAAATATTTTCAAAAAGGATGTTAATACCTGCAACTTGATCACCTAAGCTTAGAGCCTCTAAATCCTACATCCTCCGTGAAGCCTCACCTAAAAGCCTTTAGATCTCAGTTCTTGCTTCTGTGTCTCAGTATTTTTATTTATTTGTAAATATTTATTTATGCATATAGAACTGGGGTACAGGCCAGAGGTGCAAGGGTGGTGAGAGGATTCACCAGAGACAGAGTGGGGAGCAGAACAGGCAGATATACTGAAATACACTGCTGAGGGGAGCAGTGGGTAAGAGATTAGAGGTCTGTTGAGCCATGTGGGTCAGCTCCCTGGCTGGGGATCGAGCTCAGGCCACAGTGGCTGGCGATAGCTCCATAGTGCTGAGACTTTAACCCCTACGCCATCAGGGAGAACACTCTCAGTATTTTTTAAATGATATTCCTATCAATTTTAAGTATCTAGTGAAAGTGGCTTCCATAGTTCCCTCAATGTAAGCTGAGCAAACAGCTTCCTCAGCTATACTGAGCCGGGCACCAGAGCTGGACACCAGAGCTAAGCGCTGTCACATGAATAGCCCGCTAGGTCCTCAGAGTAACACTGCCAGGCAGGTCACATCAATCCCCTATTTACATGAGGAAGCTGAACTCTGGAGAGGGAACTGACTTTCCCAAAGTGATGAGCATTTAAAAAACCGCAATAATTATTCTGTCAAAAAGAATCCAAATAACCTCAGAGCACCCAGTGGTAGTGAAGGTGCTCTATACATCATTTATTATGATCATTTATTATTCTAATATACTAAGGAAGAACGAGACTACAACAAAGGCCACGATTCTAAATAACGGGGTGACCTAACGCCATTTTAAGAGATGATAGCTGAGCCTCTGCCAGAGAGGCAGGGCAGTGTGCTGGGCTGGTTAGGGCGCAGCTTCCTGTTCAAGGAGAACCAAAGTGATAAACGAACAAGCTGGGGGTCACCTCTGCTTCAGTAAAAGCAGCTACATAGAAACACATTTATGAAAACTTTCAGTTGGCAAACTTAAGTTCTAAAAAGTGAATCTGCAAAGCTGAATCAATGTCTATATATTTGATCATGGTGAATTTGGATTTATGATATTTCTATACAGTGAGATTCCCCTAAGCTTTCCAGTCAATCAGCTGTAATTACTACATAAATCCAAAAGAATGGCACATAGATAGCATGAGAGAAATATATTTCCAGATGAACTCAAGAGAAAGACAAATCTCATGTTCCCAGTACAGGCCATCAATTCTGCAGCTTGCGAGCTGGTTTACTCTACAGCAAAAAGAATTAAACTAGAATAAAGGGTGTCCCACTTGAGGGAGTAAATTCACGTAAACCCTGAAATCACCTCCCATGGTCACAGCTTCTAGTCCACAAATTTTACTTACAGGAATCATCAAAGAAGTTGGTGAAGACTTATATAACCAGTGATACCCTAGGTCTATCTCCTACAGAAAATTGTGCTCATGTCCACCAGGATGTACATCCAAGATTGTTTATCATAGCATTATTTGCTAATAACTAAAAGCTACAATCAGTAAAACAGGTATATTACATAACTCATACAACAGAATATAATATACCAAATAAATTAAATGACAGATTTATATGGATAAACTAAAAAATTCAAAATGTTAAGCTAAAGAAACCAGACACAAAGTAATTCAGCCTGTATGATTCTACTTAGGCAAAATAAAACTGTATTATTCATGCACAGCATGAAAGGCTCACTATGAAGCAAGGGAAGGACTGAGTACTGGTCTCGGGTGGTTCCTCTCGGGGCCTGTGCACCGCCTGGGAGGGTCTGGGAAACCCTGAGCAGCGAGCTGTGCCTGCCTCACAGCCCTAGCCGTGGTGATACAGGGACATCTGGTATCCCTACCTCCCCTGAAAGAGACTGGCCTGTGAAGCCAAATGCCAGTTGAAGTTTTTCTTAGAGGATTTTATGTCCCAAACAGGCTCATAAAATTGCGTGTCACCCCCTCTCTAGGGACCAGCTGCTTGGGCTCACAGTCACCCAGGGTAGGAGACTCACGGGCAGGCAGGCGGCAGCTCTTGAACTCCTTTGTGTTTCATTAATTTCTGTATCATAATCATAGTCAAAAAGACCAGCCATGCCTTCCTGAAGCTACGCTTAAGAAACCTGGATTATAATTTTGCACGTTCCCAAACTTGTACTCAATAAAAGGCACCTCTTAGTTGTCATTTCTGAAGATGGCACACATCATCCCTTAGATTTTGACTTTCCTACATTCATTTTAGAGACAGTATAATTTCTACGAGTCTACAAGTTTACCACTAATATTAGTTCTTTTTTTTCAAAATCAGAACAGTAAGTTAAGTGAGAAAAACCATGTAGGAAAGAAACATGCAAACACCTAGTTGGTGAAATGCTGTTTTGATAAAAATGTTCAATGATCGCAAAGGATGGGAAATCCTTACTACTAACTGTTCTGGTACTTTGTGGTATTGAAAGAACTTTTCAAGTCAATGTCTAAATATTAAGTTAACTTTTTTTTAAAGATTGATTTATTTATTCATGCATATAAGAACTGGAGTATAGGCCAAATGTGTGTGGAGGTGAGAGGATTCACTAGAGTCAGAGAGAGGAGCAGAACAGGCAGATCTACTGAAACACACTGCTGAGGGGAGCAGCAGGTGAGACAGGAGAGGTCTGCTGTGCCATGTGGCTCAGCTCTCTGGCTGGGGTTGACTCAAGCCTTAGTGGTGACAGTGCTGAGGCTTAACCCCTAGACTATCAGAGAGCCCCCCCCAACCCATTTACTTTTCTTGGCAGAAGGGGAGAAACTGAAGTGAACAATGCCTCATTATCGCAATCCCTCAAATTCAGAAGTTTCTACAGGACAATTTATCAGTTTCTTTAGCATGTCATTGGAAAACAAAAGCTGTACTAGAATTGAGAGCAAAGAATCAAATATACTGCAACAAATATTATGCCTGATACTGGATTGGATCCTGATTTGCAAACTAAGAGTAAAGGACGTCTTTTGAAGTTACTTGGAAAAATTTGAATATGAGAAAAATTTGAATGGAATATTAATGAAGTGGAAAGGGGGACTTCAAAACAGTACATGCAGCAAATCATATGATTCTGTTTTAAAAGTTACAGATGCATTTGCAAATGTCTGGGAAAAGACCTTAAAGATTTGTGATGAATTGTTTCAACGGTGATCTGTGGAAAGTAGAAATGTGATTTTAAATTTTTATTTGACTTTTTTATTTAATATCTATCAATTTATTTATTATTTGACTACTTTATTTTCTAAGTTTCTTTAATGTATAAATAGTTTTTGAGTTAATAAAAGGTTAAAACATATTAAAATATAAACTCCTAAGGCAGTGAATAATAAATAGCAAGTAAGTGACAATGAATTCAGAAAATGATACAAGTATGTGAGATGAATTAGCTGGGAAAATGGGTCAAGTTTGGACAGAAACTGTTTGTCTTGGCCCCATCAGTCAGCCTAAACATGACATGGTCTGTGAGGCCAGCCTGGCTAGGCCATGAGACACTTGGGCTGGAAAAAAAAAAAAAACTTCAACAAAACTTCCAGTTGAACCCCACGATCAGCCCCCTGTTGGAGTCACTGTCCATGACCCCAAAGCGGGTACCAAATGAGTTTGGCTCATTTTCCTAAAAGATACCCTCTTCCTGGCCTCTGAGAATGGAAAACTCCTATCTCACTGCTATTTCATAACATGTTTTTTTTTTTTTTTTCCTTTCAATAGTCATCTTTTCTGGGGGAACCACTTCTTGGACAGGATGCTGACAGCTGGCCTTTGAAACATTTTGGGAGAGCTAATGAAACATAAGAGTATAAAGGGTAAAAAGCAAAAAATAATCTGAGATGCTTTCTTATTTAGAAAAACTCTAGTGCAAACAAGTTATAGAAACATTACCCAACTGCTACTCCTAACAAAGTCTTCATCAGTTCTAATCCTGGACTCTTGACTAAAGGGACAGACTAGACAATAAAGCCACTTAACAGCCAGCCCTCCAGAAGAGCCACTTTCCTGGATGACTTTGGAGCCATTAACAGCTCAGGTAAGAAGAGTGAGATTAATACCCACCAGGGTCTCAATTAAGATTGTCTTAAAAATACTGATTTAGGAATTTAGTGCTTCTGAATCTGAATCTTCTCACTATTTGCCTGTCTTGTACTATATAATTGCAAATTAGGAGTTAACATATCTATTAATTAGGAATGAAGTTAAGTGAGGTTAGCCTTTGTCTTGGATGAAAATAGTTAAACTAGTCCTAGAGACCAAAGGTATTTTGGATACTTACAACACTGTGCCCAAGAGGGAATTGTGGGACATAAATTGTTCCACAAGAAGAGCCATTTTTTCAATAACACCTGAGGAGGGCAAACTAAATTTTTAAAATTCTTAAAGAAGCCTGAGGAAAAATAGTCACGCCAGTACACAGAAAGTTAAAATAACACGATTGGGTAGGATGTAGCAATTAACTCTGGGCAGATCACAGACTCCCTGGGTCTCAGTTTCCTTATCTATAAAATGGGGGTAGTAATTTAACAATCTGGTTGCGAGCTCAATTAGCTAACACATGAAAATAGATCAAGCTGTAAAGCACAAAAATTTTATTACTAAGCAATTTCAAGGTGAGAGGCACCTCCAGGGGAGTAGGATAAGATTCAACTTCATTTCAAAGAATTTAAAATGATTCCATTATTCTCATTCTTTACTGATCTCAAGCACTGAAAAAGCCAGTAATTCATTCATTGTGTAATCTTGGTTTCTTCAGGGAATTTTCATGGTAGTTTAATAACACCAACCTCAACTCAGCTGGATGTGGGGAATCAGTCCCGAGCAGTTTTCAGGCCACAGCACAGAGACCTCACTCCTACATGAGCCCCCCCACCAAGCAAGGAAAGCAAACAGCTAACAGTGACTGAGGGACCAGCCCTTCCTTCCATGGGAATCCACAAAACCACACGAGCAGGAGTCCTTTGCCTCATTCGTTGTTTCCTTCTTATGGGCGCTTTAAATTTATTTTCTATTGTCTTGCCCTTTTTCTTTAAAATATTTTACTACTTATAAAACATAACAGCAATAAAGATACATGAGTAATGATGAATGTATACATTACAAAATAGCATTTCTGGTGCCCTATTTTATAGAAAACAAGTAACACTGTGACCCTACTACATCGTGCATAGTCAAAAAATTATTCTAAAAATTCATTTATGATATTGTAAACTAATGTGTCTCCCCAAAATTTCTGCTGCTATTAGCCTAATGCCCAGTGTCAAGGAATTTGGATAGTCTCAGGATCATAATTAGCTCATGAAGGTGGGGCCTTTGTGTATGGGATTAGTGCCCCATAAGAAGACAGCTTGCTTCCTCTCTTGTCTCCACAACATGAAGACATCAGAAAACAGCATCTACAGTCCAGGAAGCAGGCCCTTGCTGGAGCTGATCAGACCAGCAAACTCCTTTGCTGTCCAGTGGGCTAAATCACACTTTCTGCCAGTGATCTGAACCTTCTGGGTTTGTCCTTTATGGGAACTCCCATGCAGCAATAAGGAACCATACAGAATGCCACACAAGATGCTGTTTACCTCACACAAAAAGGCTGATTGCCCCACCATTCTTGATGCCGAGACAAGTCAGTAACTTAAGATAATCCCTCCATTGCGAAAATGTGCTTTCCTCCCTGCTGAAATCATCAGTCTGTGCAGGATTATTCAGCTCTCCATCTACTTTTCACCCAATGGTGATTTTTACCCAAATAAGCAATTTTATTAGAATGATTTTCTAATTATATCATTACTTCCACAAATTAGTTGGTATTCTTAGTTAAAGAAGAGCATGCCCTCATCACATAGGGTTATTCAGCACCTTAAACAGTTCCTCCCGGAAAAACACTCAATTATTTCCTTTTACCAATGGAGCAAGGGAGTTGATATTAGAACAACTTTTTAAATTCCAATATTTATGTCAGGGGAAGCATTCTTGTTTCTGATTACCACAGATTCATGGACTTTTATACATTCATGACTATAAATCAATGATAGCCAAAATTCTCCCTAGTGCCCCACCTGTCCCAACTTTAGCCAATGGGTATCCCCTGACTTGTGTCCTTTTGACATTAACTCCATTAGTTTGTTTTAAATTGGAATATAATCATTCCATCAGATTTTGAAAGCTTTCTTGCTTCTAGCACAAGCTGATGTTTCAGGTTTACCCTGTCAAGTTCCTGCTGTAGACTTTACATTAGTTATTTCTCCAAGGAGCCTTGATTCCCTTAATGTGGTGTAGGATAAATGATTTCAGCAGGCTTTTTACACCACTGGCCTCTGTGGCTATCACCTGTGGCCCTAATCGTGGTAACATAGGAGGCACTTGGAAGAGTGAGCGCGGGCTGTGGACTGTGGACACCTGGAACGTGGTGTAGCACATGGAAGTGTGCACACCTGAGCCTAACAAGATGCCAGAGTGGCCACGGCTACTAGAGGACAAACAGGATGACTACAGCAGAGGCGAGAACACAAGACCACAAGACCATGTGTGCGAGAGAACGAGAGCACAGCAGAGTGCGCCAGAGAGAGCACAAGCTGGTGCAGGAGCCTTGCAGCCTCCTCGCCCTTGGTCCGGATCCGCCCTCAGCTGGGCTGCCCCACCACACTGGGGAATGGCATTTGGAAAATAAAACCTGGGCACCAGGGGCTACTCACAATTACTAGCATTTATTTCAATGCTGCAAGGTCCTTTGAGGACAGAGCTAGGAAAAAGAAAAAAAAACAAGAGATCTGCACATCTCTTATTGTCCTGATTTTGTCTTGTCTATCCAGCCTTTCCCGTTTTGACTTCTCCTTCATTCCTTGCCTGGTTATTCTCCACAGCTGTCCCTCATCCCCATTCTCTTCCTTACAGCTGGTTCACTGAAGTGACTCTTGCTAACTAGTAACTGCAGCTCTATTTGTCTCTGGATTGTATGACACTGTGTGACTCTGACCTTGAATCTCATTAAACAAAAATAAAGGGATACTCATTAAAATGGGCGGCAACACTTACTGAGCACTGAGGTTACAACACCATAGCTCTGTTAATTATTTACCTATGAGATTAACCAGTCTGACTTTTGAAAAAGAAAACTTTGTTTTCTCCACCAGCATCATCTTTTGTAACCTTCTAAGCGTACTGATCGGTGCTGGATCCAAACAGCCTAAGACAGTGTCAAACTGGGGGCGGTGCAAGGACAGCTGCCATCATGTACTAAGCCAGGAATTATGCTAAGGGCTTTCAAGTCAACAGTAACAAGTCTGCAAGGTATGGAATTTTGATTGTCTTTAATAATCCCCATTTTTTCCAGATGAGGAAAATGTGCAAATGCAAACTCTTGGAACCACAATCGATACAGCTAATAATCAACAGAAGCAAAATAAACCAATTCACTTAGATTCAAAATCTGAACACATTTCATTGTGCTACACTGAAGTAGCCATAGTTGTATACAGTAGCCTCCTGTACTGCGAAATACTGTGAAATCACAGTTTTGCTGTGATTTCAGTTCCCAGAGGTCAAGTCTGGTCTGAAAATGTTATGGACAATAAAGATGTTTTGAGAGAGAGAGACGCCACTCACCAAGCTTTTATTGAGACATATTGTGCTATAATTGTTCTATTTTATTATTGTTGATGTTAATCTCTTACATGCTTAATTTAGAAATTAAATTTTATCATATATATGTATGTACGAGAAAAACATCTATGTAGGGTTTGGTATTATCTGCAGTTTCTGGAGATCCCCTGGGTGGGGGTGGGGGTGTCTGAGAACACAACAGGGGACTACTGTATGTCCTGACTTCAGCAAGGCATAAGGCTTTGCCTTCCCCATATAACCTCCTTCCAGACCCTGACTTTTCTACCCAGGTGGGAGATATGCTTGCCCTTGAGGCAACTTAGGAGCTTGGTGTCATTCTACCAGGTACCCCAGAGACTCCATGTTGTTTACTTTCTTTACAGATGGAAGAATTAAGATACCTGTAACATTGGCTGTTGCTAGAAGGTAGGCAAGAATAGCTGTCACCAATCCTGGCTTCATGTTAGAGCAGTAATTCTCACCCTTGGTCACATATTACAATCACCGGCTTTTAAAGATCTTGACCCCCTCACAGTGCATCCCCGGCAGTTAACTCAGAATATCGGGGTGGAACCCAGGCATCAGCAGCCAACACAAAAGCTGCCTAGGCAGCTCTACTGTGCAACCAGGGATGGGAATTACTGCTTCAGAACACAGGGACAGCATTTACTTACTTTGATAAATTGGGGCAGGGAGAGATCCCTATCCAAAAATTACAAAACTAAAGGAAATGGGCAAACAGATACAAGAAATCTGATGTCACCAAGTATGGAAACAGGTGTTTCTAAGAAGCCACACTGTCTCAATTCTAGGAAGTCTGAATAAAGGTGAGACTGTTATTAATTCAGTCTCATTCAGGTAGTTTAAAATCCTTATCTATATGACTCCAAAACCTATATCTTTTCTATGGATTCAGATTCCTGATAGTAATGACGGTAACTAACTGGGAACCTATTATGGTTCAAAGGCTTGACGTTCCTTCATTTGTCTCCAAGCAACTTTATGAGATAGGTTTCTATTTTACTGATAATGCAGGAAAGGACACGAAATAATGTTACCATTTCTGAACAAATCATCTGAACCAGCACTTCTCAACCTTGAACCCCTGAAGGACACCACATTGCTAGAAGGTCACACAGACACTACCTGTAAACTGAACATGTCTTCTGACGACAGAATACAAATCCTTCTAAAAGTATAAATCCCTAACAATGAGCCATTTTATATTTTTTTATCAAGGATAACATTTACCATTGAGTCTACAATTTTTTAAAAATATATAAACAGTGGCCCTCCCTGGTGGCGCAGCAGGTTAAAGCACTGCACTAAGAAGCTTAAGCCACTTCCGCATGAGTTCGATCCCCGCCTGCCCGGGAGGAGATCCACATGGCGCAGCAGACCTCTCCTGACCTGCCCGCTATTCTCCTCAGCAGTGTACTTCATCAATCTGCCTGTTCTGCTCCCCACTCTGTCCCTGGTGAATCCTCTCACCCTCCACATTCTGTATGAATAAAAAAATATCTTTTTTAAAAAAAATATATATATATATATATATCACAAGGGTTCTTCTTAGGGAGAAACTAGATTCCTCACACATTGTTGGTAGGATCAACACAGGTATTATACAGCAATTCCACTTCTAGATATCTGGAAATAAGGCATACATCCCTCCACACACAGATGGACTTGTAAATGAATCAAGTCCATGTTTAAAGCAGCAGTGGACATAATAGTTGAAAACTAGAAACAATCACAATGTCTATGAACTGGTGAATGGATAAACAAAGGCAGTCTATTCACACAGTGGAATACTACTCAACAATGAAAGGGAAAGACTGTTATGTACTATAACATGTGACCTTCCATAAGCAAATTAAGTGAAAAAGGTCAAACACACAAAAATTACATATTGTCTGACTCTATTTGCCTGAAATATCTGGAAAAGATAAGTCAATACAGATAGGAATCATATCAGTGTTCATCTGGGGGCTGAGGGTAGGAGTGGGGACTGACTGCAAAAGGACACAAGGAAGCTTTGGGGCAAATTGTATTATGGTGATGACTGCACAACTGTGCTTGTTAAAAACAGCTGAATTGTACACCTACAATGGGTGAACTTTATAAAGTTTATCAATCTCAATACAAAAATACCATAGAAAGTCACTGGAGTAGGTTCTTTTTTAAAAATTATTTTTTGAGTAGAAGAATTGGGGTGTAGGCCAAAGGTGTGTGTGTGGGGTGTGTGTGTGGGGGGGAGGGGTGGTTAGAGGATTCACCAGAGACAGAGTGGAGAGCAGAACAGGTAGATTTAGTGAAACACACTGCTGAGGGGAGCAGCGGGCAAGACAGGAGAGGGCTGCTGCACCTCAGCTCCCTGGCTGGGGACTGAACTCAGGCAGTAGCAGTGATGGTGCTGAGACTTAAACCCTAGGCCACCAGGGGGACCCCCTGGACTAGAGTTTTAAAGGGGGAAGAGTCTTCATAGTGAGACTGGGAACCAATGATACTGACAATGGTGAAGGAATTCAGAAGGAATTCACACTAAAGGAAGTAAAATATTAATTGTATGGGTGGGTGAAACCTTTCCGTAAACAGTCAAATTTGCTATACACTTGAATCAATGACCTAAGTGGTATCAGCTTATCTGATGTGAATGTAGCTGTAGTATTTACTAAGCACCCGCATTTTAGACCAGGCACTTGGCTCGGTGTGGGAGGTGATGAGTGTACACAGCCCTGAGGCAATGGTCAAGTGTACAGTTTGCCATGAGAGAATGTACGAAACGAAAGAGGGATGTAAGGCTTGTGGTCAGTAGAAAAGACAAAAACTGAGGAACAGCAAAGCTGTTTCGGCAGGTGGGGGGAGCCCCCTGAGATAATGTATTGTTCAGAACTTCCATGGAGGAAGGTGACCTGACACTAGGAAAAATGGGGTGGCAGAGCATAAAGGGAGGAAGCGTGGTGGGGAAATACCATCTAAAGTTCAGAGAGTTTGGCCCTCCCTGGGGGCACAGCAGGTTGAAGTAGCAGCACCGTGAAGCTGGTGAATCTTCTCACCGCCCCTGCACCTCTGGCCTGTACCCCAGTTCTGTATGCATAAATAAATCAATCTTTTTTTTTTTTTTTTATTAAAAAGTTTATTTTTACATCATTTTTCACATTTTTTTTTTCATCTCAATTGTAAATAAATCAATCTTAAAAACAAAGTTCAGAGTGTCAACAAGGCATTTGGGGAGAGAGGGAGGAGGAGGAGCAGGCTGAGTCTCTGGGCCTGCGGGGGAGGGGAGGTTCACCTTGAATTACAATTCATCTCCTGAGGATCTGTTGCCTTCCCAGACTCTGGGGATTTGCCTATCTCTCCCACAGACAGCTCATGCTTTTGGTGGTCTGTTTCAAAAGACATATTTTCACTCTTTTTTCCCCCCTCAAACAAAAGGATTCCACTTAGTAAGTAAAGAGGTTTCTTTTACTTTCGGGAAGTGCTGTCACATGAGAGGAATTAACTTTTTTTTTTTTTTAACATTTATTTATGCATACAAGAATTGGGGTACAGACCAGAGGTGTGGGGGGTAAGAGGATTCAGCACAGACAGAGTGGGGAGCAGAACAGGCAGATCTATTGAAACTCACTGCTGCTGAGGAAGCAGTGGGTGAGACAGGAGAGGTTTGCTGTCCCATGTGGGTCAGCTCCTTGGCCAGGGATTGAACTGCTGCAAAATCTGCCAATAGCCTCATGATGCTGAGACCTTAAGCCGTGGGCCACTAGGGATGCCCGCAGGAATAACTTTTTCATTCAAATTCTGCCTGGTTTTAAATAGGTTGCTAATTTTAAAAGCTTGCTATGCTATATTCAACTACAATCTGGTTTTTGAGGAATATGTCAAATATTGAAGTAGACTGCAAAGCTCTGGGTTGATATGAAAGGGAAGTTGGTATGCTCTTCACAGGACTGTTAAAGGCTGACGCTCCTCTTTAAGGAAACAGAATGTATAGAGCAAAACTAAGTAGACAGAGCTGTTTTTACTGCAATAATTTTAAACTATGCTTATTACAGACTTTTTATAATATACTTGCATAAACCACCGTTTTACTTGCTCTGTGACCTTAGATGAGTCACATCCTCCCAGAACCTGAGAGGCTGTTTCTCAACTGTGAGATCAAAGAGTCAGACAAGCTAAACGCTAAGTGATACGGGTTAAATTAAGCTCCCCTCGACAACTGTAAAACGAAGGGGTCCTCATCATCTTAAAACATACTAGAAATATAAAGCCAACTTAGTAATTACCTACTCCCTCAGCCCCTAAGCACAAATCTATAAGCCTTTTCTGGCTCACTGCCATGGGTGTGGCGCTACACAGAGCACCTGCAGGCATCAAGTTCTTAAAGATACAGCAGTGAAACAAACAGAACCATATGTGACATAGAATAGCTGTGAAATTCAGGGCACAGGTTTTACCATGTAGATAAACTGAGTCTGACCAAGAAGATCCCTAAATGTCTCTCCTTTGAGGACAACATTGAAACTAATGATAGAGTTCATGAACAGCCCTCCCTACAGGTGAGGGGTGCGGGTGTGTGAGGAGTCAGAGTGCAGGTCTCCTATTCACAGTTCATGCTCTATTAGTTTTATCTCTGCAGAATAGTACTCATGGACTACCTGATGAAGTGTGTCCAAGATTCGGTGAATA
>NW_004567130.1:12889428-12892095 GCF_000260355.1 Condylura cristata
GTTTTTTAGAAACAATTAAATTTTCAGGATCACTGAAAAGCAAAAGTTTTACAAACTACTGCTCCAGACAGAGTAGGAGGTTTTTTTTTAGTTCTAAAAATTACATGCTAGCATTGAATTATTTTGCCAGACACCATGGAAAAGCCATGGAGATCTTTCCCAGGGACACAATATCTGCTTTTCTGCTGTTTACTCACCAAATACAGAGGTTTCATTTTCAAGGGCAATAATATTTAGGGACCAGATCTCTGGGCTCGCCAGCAATGGTGGTGCGCAGTTAGCTGCCATTTTTTCCCCCAGGTAGTAAATTCCAATCTTCCTACCCATTTGCCAGGGACAAATTTGCAGGCTCCACCTCCTATGAGAAGCGGCTACTTATTTCATTCTGTTGTTTTAATCACTCCAACACAATACACTAAGCTGACTACAGGGACTAAAGAGTTCAATGTCAAAAAACTGACTGCCATGTATTAAGTCAAATATACCAGCATTAAGATCTATTCCCACAGTAATTCATTTGAATCTTAGGCCTTCCAATCCCCCCCCCAGCCCCCCGCCCCAATTCAGACTTAATATGCTAGACCCTTTGGCTCTCTCCTTTTGAAAAAGACAATCATCAGAACTAGAACAAGCTGTAACTCATATAAACGACCTAAAAGCTTCTGAATCAGGGAGGCCTCTCTCTGGGTAGATAATTAGGAACAGGTCAAACAATCAAGACTTGAATCTACCAATACAAACACCCATGTGCTGAAAGAATAAGCAATTACCACCCTAATGTGTTTAATTTACTAATTAGCAACAGCATCAATCTGGCAAAACTCGCAAAACTCGGAGATGCTGTCTTTGTAGAGGAGACCTCCTGTATGTAATCCGCCCCCCCCTTTTTTTTCTATTCTAGCCTAAGTGATTCCTTCACTAGATCATTTTCAGGGAAGAATATGTGAACACCTTCTCCCTGCCCACATCGTCAATCACGTACATAGCTGGAATAGAAAACACTTCTGTGACAGAATCAGTTACCACAACCTCTATTTCTGAATTTTGGGGAGGGGAAGAGTCCTGCCAGTCCTAGACAGGAATGAATATGTAAGTTCTGCACACAGAGAAAGCAGCATTACAAAGCTACCAGACTCACAATATGCCATGGGCAGTAACAATGTCCCCTCCTAAGAATTTTCTTTTTTACAGAGATAACATATGTACACGTAGGCACTTAAAGGGAGCAAAACAGGCTAGTTTCAGAGTCTAAAGCTGTTTTTTTACTACTACAGAAAGTGAGCCTCAAAGCAAGGATTTATTTCAGGATTTAGAAAGTGACAGAGCATGGAGAACTGAAGTCTTCTGTTTCCCAGACCAATTCTCTCCATTAATATGTGATTCTGTAATCAATCAGTTTTACCCTATAGCGTAATAGTGGACTAGAGGTCCCACCTGATGAAATAAATCCAGGATTCAGCTAATACCACATTTCCTTAATTTATATAATATTAGAAAACATGGAGTCAGCAGTCCATTACTATAGGATATATCCTATGTACATTACATATCTATAATATGTGGTATTTCTAGTAATACACAGGTGCCTCCCATGTTTAAACAGGCACACTGTTTGGACTTTATGGGAATGAGAAATAAACTTCTATTATGGAAAGCCATTGAGATCTCTGGACCCATCTGTTCTGAGGGTGTTGTCTTACCCAACAGAATAATGAATAGGTCTATCCTACCACAGGCTATCTGAAAAACATACCCTTTTTTGTGGGGTGGGGTGTGAGGATTCTGGATCAAGTTACGGCTTCAAAGGATTTTACCCCAAATCCAAGCCAGTGAAGGAAAGACCACCCCACATCATCAAGACATTTCCCAGCCTCTTCTGTTAACGAATGAGCCCTGTGACTGAGTTCTACCCAGGGAATGAGGACAGTGTGCGCACCATTTCCAGGCAGGGCCCCAGAAACCTTCCAGGTAATCTTTCCCGTTAGCTCTGAAAGCCACCTGTGGACGGTGAAGTGGCCCAGTCATGGATGGAAGGAGGGAGCTGGGATCGCAGAATCACTGCCTGGGCTAGAAGCCACTCACAGGTGGGGAAGGCTAGCTTTCACTTCCTCTGTTGGCCACTAAGATTCATCTGTTAGAGAAACTTTAGTATTGAAAAAACCATAGCTAGGGTTACACCTCTATAAATAAATAGGGAATACCATCTCTTTTCCCTCCTCTCTGAATTAATATCGTGTCATTTACTGCAGAAAGATGGCTTGCTATACTTGCCAGAAAGAATCTGGCTTTTGGAAATACCCAAGACTGGGGCTGCAGACCTGGCAAGTCATGTAACTGTCCTGTGTCTGTAACTAGTTATTAATGGATTAGCAATTTGCAAATAATTGTTTAAATAAGCAGCAAAAGGCCATGATTTTCCAATACTAAACAAACCTTCAATAAGTAGAATATAAAAATGCTTAGGTTGAAAAGGAAATGTGGCCTGGGACAGGAATCTGCCAGCTTCATGCCCTTTCAGCTCTTCTTGCAGTAACTCCCAAGAACCACTGACCTAAACCATCCATTTCGCAAATTACATGGGAAATAGAGGTTATCTTTTATTAATATTAAATATTTGATAACTTCAGATGTGTAAACTTCATAAGGATGAGCCCTTTTCAAAAATAA